>NW_020175432.1:1202052-1212228 GCF_003031525.2 Neophocaena asiaeorientalis asiaeorientalis
GCCGCCGCCGCAGCTCTGGGCTTGGCGCCGCCAGCCGCCCGAGGTCTCCTCACGCCGCCCGCGTCTCCGCTGGAGCTGCTGGAGGCCAAGCCCAAGCGCGGCCGGCGGTCCTGGCCGCGCAAACGCACCGCCACGCACACCTGCAGTTACGCGGGCTGCGGCAAGACCTATACCAAGAGCTCCCACCTCAAGGCGCACCTGCGCACGCATACAGGTGGGCAGCGAGCACGGGCTGGGGACCAATGCGGGGGGAGCTGGAGGAAGGGCGTGCTTAGGAGCCCCCCCAGAGGGCGTGGCCCAGAGGTTGGGGAGGGGGCAAGGTCTTAGCCCCCTGGGGCTTGGCTGGGGGCGTGGCTCCGGACCCTGGGGACGGGGCGCGCGCTTAGGACCCTCCTGGGGATGTCGCTCGGTACTTTGGGCAGGCATGCACACTTACGAAACCTAGGGGGATGCTATGTCTCAGACTGTCGGGGGGGAAGGTGCAAGCTTAGGAGCCCCCCGGGGGCGTGGCTGAAAGACACTGCAGAGCGGACTGTGCGCGCTTAGGACCCCTGGGGAGTGAGGATCAGGAGACCCGGGAATGGGAGATAACGTGCCTAGGATCCCTAGAGGTTCAAAACATAGCGGGGCGCCCTTCAGAGAGCTGGTTAGGGGTAGGTTGTGCGCTCCCGAGTAGCCACTAATCAGGGTGAGTGTCTGTGAGTATCAGAGCCACAGGCGGGAGGGAAACTAAGGCCGGCTCTCGCCCCCTCCCTGCAGGCGAAAAGCCCTATCACTGCAACTGGGACGGTTGCGGCTGGAAGTTTGCGCGATCCGACGAACTCACGCGCCACTACCGCAAGCACACGGGCCACCGGCCCTTCCAGTGCCACCTGTGCGACCGTGCCTTCTCACGCTCGGACCACCTGGCTCTGCACATGAAGCGGCACATGTAGCCTGGACGCCCCCCGCCCACCCGCGCGCGGCCGTGGCGGGTCCCACGCGCCGGGCACGGCCCCCTTCCAAACTGTGACTGGTATTTATTGGGCCCAGAGGACCGGGCCGGGCACAGCGTGGCCACCGAGGGGGCTCCCCCCACGACGACGACGGCGACGCCCGGCCCCCATCAGAGACTGAAGGCCCGGTGGGAGAAGACCACAATCCTCCTTGACGAGTTTTGTTTTCAAAATGGTGCAATAGTTAAGTGTCGTCTTCCCCCCTGCCGGGTCTACACTAGAGGATCGAGGCTTGATGCCTCGTGAAAAATACAGCCTTAATTTGTACTGTGCAACGTTTTTTATAATATTGTACATAATGACTGTGACAGATATTGTATTACTGTAAATAGGAAGACAGGTGGGCATTTTGACTGCCTGGTTCATTTTTATAAGATTTTGCTGTTTTTTAATTAAAAAAAAAGTTTTGCATCTTTTGAAAAAAATCACAGCACTGGTCTGGCTGCTTGGAAGCTGGGGGCTTGGGACACGTGGGAGGGGCTGGGGGGAGCGGGCAGCTTTGATGGAGGGCAGCCTGGCAGAGGCAGGGTGAAGTGGGTCCTGCCCTGGCCAGCATCTGAGGTTGCCAGCTGCAGCCCCCAGCTGCCAGGAACCTGTGGGTTTTTCTATAAATTTAAACACTGCCTTTTAGGACTGAGGGAGAGTTATTTTAAGGTTGTTCCCTGAGCCATAAATTGCCTCTTTTTCCCCAGAGCTGGAGAAACTGCTGGTCCCACTGACGTGGCCTCCCCTGGGCTGAAAAAAGCCTTACCTCCTTTTGGAAGCTTCTGAGGTTTTAGCCAAACTTCTGTAGTGTGCAGACTTTTTTTTTTTTTTTTCCTTCAGAAGGGGCAAAATGCTGAGTTTCTGACCTGTTTTGCCTTTCACCAGTCTTGCCTTTTAGCAGAATTTTTTTTTATTATTTTTAAGATGAGTTCCCCATCCTGTTAGAAAAAAATGAAATCCACGTTTGAGGGTCATGGATGGTGAGTACGCTTTTCCAGATGAGCAGAGGCCCAGAGAGGTAGCTATGGAGCAGTGGTGTCAGGGTGCCAGCCTGGTCTGGCTGCCTCCCTGGGGTCCCTGAATCCCACTAGAGGGATTTCTGCAACAACCCACCTGTTGCTGGTGGTGGAGGGTTATAAGACCCTCTCCTGCAGCTGCCCTTGTGTGAAGGAATCACATCAGAGCCCCAGCCTTGCCGGCTGGAGGCGACCACTCCAGAAATGTACCTCGTGAGCAAGGGAGGACCCCTGTACAGCACCCTGAATACCTCAATCAGGCGAGGAGGTGCCTCTCCCTGGCAGGTTCCCCCTCCTCTTCCCCCTTCTGGGGGCCCTGGGTGGGTAACCATGGCCACTAACAATTGCATAAGTTCTTTCCAGAAAGTGAAAATAGCTTGTAAGCAGCGCCTGTTTTAAAACACTCTTGCCCTATTGCGACAGAGGCTGGGATTTCCTCCCTTCCTCCCTCTCTTCATCCTTCCTCCCCACCCCCTACCCCTGACGGCAGCCCTGGAAACAGCTGAGAGCGTTTGGTAATCCACAAAAAGCAGAAATGGGAGATGACAATCTGATGCATCTTTCTCGAGTAAAGAGCCTGGGCCCACTTCCGCTGACGATGGGATGTGTGAGTGTGCGTGTGTGTGAGCCTCTGTACCCTCTCTCTGCAGCTTTTGCAAAAAACGATCCCAGAGCAGAGCACTGGCCCCCTCAATCCGTGGAAACGCCCCTCTTTGCTCAGAGCTGGTTTCAGAGGCAGTAGGAGTAGAAGACTCGCAAGAGATTTTAAATAATTTTTTGGTACGGTCCTCCAGTCTTTCTCGTTGAGTTTTTAGACTTACGGGTAAAGCCATGTTTCTGGCTTGCTCGAAAACACCTCCCAGAGGCCTCTGAATCCAATGAGAGGCCACTTGTAAGGGGACTGAAGCTGCTGAGTTTCTGTTTCCTGAGTGCCTCCAACTGATACAGTAGAAAGTGTCAGGCTCCTACACAGCATTATGTTTCAGCAAGACACGTTTCAGCAAGACACGGGGCCGGCAAAGAGCTGGCTTGCACTGATTAATGCAGAAACACTCCCTCATCGTGTTCTCTGCCCCTTTCTGAAACCCAGATGTTGACTTCCGTCAAACAGCTTCTGGATGGGTGGCTCTCAGCCAGTTGCAACCCAGTCTTGAGATATTTGGGGTTTTCACAACTGGGGGATGCTGCTAGCATCTAGTGGGCGGGAGCCAGGGAGGCTGCAGAAACATCGTAGAAGGCACAAGGTAGCCCCCTCCACAAAGAACCATTCGGTCTCAGTGCCGTTAGTGCCGCGGCTGAAACACCTGCTCGAGTTCCTAAAAGATCATCATCGTTCATCCCTTTTACTAGCAAGGAGGGGGCTCCATCCCAGGAAGCAAGTTTCCATGACAGATGCCACCCAGAGAAAAGTATGAATAAAACCTCACTGCTGGGCCCTGTCCCCATCCCTGTGACAAGACACAGAACATTCCTTCCTGGTGTCCACTTGAGAAAATATAAAATATCAAAGCAGAAAAAAATTTTTTTGCCCTGCATTCTACAACCCAATTTTCGTCAAAGTTTTTTGGAGGAAGGGGTTTCTGGTCAGTGGTTGAATTGTTTTCGCATGGCTGTGACTCTCACTATATCCTCTTTTTTTTTTTCCAGGAAAAGTTATAACCATTTTTCCATATATTTTCCTCCACAATATGTTTTTATTATTTTAAATGGCTGCATAATATAACATTTGGACGTGCCAGAAGTTGCTTATGCAAACAAGCGCTGGGCATCTGTATGTACACACTGGGCCACATTTCAGATTGTCCCCCAGGGTTGGAAAGGACGACAGTTTTGGAGGACTTTGGGCATTGCCAAAATGCTCTCCCAAGAGTGACTCCAGTGATGGGGGAAAGATACAGGAGCTGTTTTTCCACTAGGAGTTTCCTGTATGTCAGGGAGCCCCAGGCATCCTAGAGTGATGTGGTGTGAAGTGCGGGGAGGGAGAGCCTTCAGAGGGTCAGGTGAGTCCCAGCACATGCCTGACTCAGCACCTACCCCTTCAGCAAAGCTGAGCTAGCGCCCAGGCTTAGCCACACCCTGGGGAGTTTCAAGGCAGCAAGCCAGAGATGAATGGCTCTCAGAGGCACCAGCACCAGGTGTCTCTGATAGCCTGGACCCACGCTAAGCTGGTGTGTGACAAGCACAGGGGTTTCTCAACCCCATGATCATCAACATCGGGGCTGGATCATTCTCAGTGGTGGATGCTGCCCCGTGCACTGTAGGACGTTAGCAGCATCCCTGGCCTCCACCCACTCGATACCAGCAGCACCTACGCCCCCAAGTTTTGACAACCAAAAATATCTCCAGACACTGCCAGTGTCCCCTGAAAGCAGGTTCACTCCAGTTTGAGAACCACTGGGTTAGGGAGTTCTGTGGACACGTGAGACACTTTGCATCTGTTAACTATCTGACCTGAGGTGCTAGGATGCTGCACGTATTTAAATACAGAAACTGAGTGGGAGGGAGAGAAGAGGTAACACAAACACTGAGGGATCAGCCTGGTTTATGCCATCTAACCCATCGGGAATTTTTTCTGGTGTGCAGTGTGAGCTACGAAGATACATACATTTTTTTTCCAAATAATTCATACAGGGTTTCTCAATCTCGACACTGCTGACATCTGAGGCCGCATCCTTCTTTACTCTGGGGGACTGTCCTGCACATTGTAGGGTGTTCAGCAGCATTTCTGGCCTCGACCCAGGAGATGCCAGTAGCACCCCCAGCCCTGCAGTCCTGCAGTTGTGACAACAAAAATGTCTCCAAGTGTCCCCTGGAGGGGGAGGATGCAGAATCGCCCACAGTGAGTACCACTGCTTAGGGAAAACAGTTCTTTCCCATGGAAGCCCTCAGCTCTGCCTTGCGGGCCTGTTTCCTCGTCTGGGAGGTGAGGGTGGTGCTGCGGGGATGGAATGACAGACGGGAGATGAGTGCCCAGCACTGGGGTGTGGACTGCAGGGTGAGTCTCCCCTGTGAGGTTGGTGTGTGTGAATTTCAAGTCTTGCTACCCACCGTCTGTCTGTGTCTCTAGATAGACGGACGGACTGACAAATGGATGGATAGATAGATAGATAGATAGATAGAAAGGTGGATGGACAAATGGATAGATAGGATGGATAGATGATAGATAATCTTTCTCTCAATCTCTCTCCCTTCCCTTCTCTCCACCTCTGTCTCATTCTCTCTCACTCTCTCTCTCTCTCTCTCTCTCAACCTCTCTCTCCTCCACTCATTCATTCAGCAAATGCTCCCAATTCCTCAGCACTGATCTGAGTCCTGGGGAAGCAGGAGTGACTCAGAAGTGACTCAGCCTTGCCTCTTCAACCACAGCCACTGTCAACAAAAGTTTGTTGAATGACTAACCCAGCGTGAACTTGAGCTGAGCTTCAGGCTGGGGCAGGTGCTTTCATCCCGGGCACTTAATACAAATTCTCTCTTTCAACCTTCCCACCAAGCTGGGGGGTTTGGGGGAGTGGAATAGCCACCCCCATTTTCCAAATGCAGAAAGCTGGTGCGGAGAGAGGAAGGCTAGCCCCTTGCCCGGTGTGGGTGTAGGTGGTGCAGTGAGGGCTGCAACTCAGGTTGGTCCAATCTTGACATCACAGCTCCTACCCACGCCTGGAAACATCTACATGCTAAACTGCATCAAGCTCGCCTTGTTTTCTTCCACGCACACAGTCTGGGGGTTCCTGGAAGCCCCAGTGAGTTCCTTCGAGGCTTCCGTCTGAATATCCCGGAAAACTCACTTTCCAGGAAAATCTTGGGCAGGGAGAAATGGGGTCAGGAAACACAGGTGTCGGGGGGCAGCCTGGCTAGGTGAATGGAGTTCCCTGAGATGTTGTAATAAGAAACGAAAGGAGGCCGGAAGGAAGACGTTCCCCCCAAAAGCTCCCACTCCTAGGTGTAGACCCCAAAGAATTAAAAGCAAGGACTCAGACAGATGCTTGTACATCAGTGTTCACAGCAGCGGGATTCCCAGCCCCCAAAAGGTGGAAACAACACACATGGCCATCAACTGATGAATGGATAGACAAAAGGTGACACATCCATGGAACAGGATATTACTAAACCATAAATGGGAATGAAGCACGAACACAGCTACCAGGTAGATGAACCTCAAAAACATTATCCTGAATAATATGTGAGGTCCTAGAGCAGCTAAATCCACAGAGACAGAAAGTAGAAGGGTGGGTGCCAGGGGTTGGGGGAAGGACCAGGGAGTTAATGTTTAATGCGGACAGGGTTTCTGTTTGAGGTGATGAAAAAGTTTTGGAAATAGTTAGCATGGTTGCATAACAGTGTGAATAAAATTAATAGCACTGAATCGAATATTTAAAAATGGTAAATTTTATGTTATGTACATCTTATGATGTTTTTTTTTTAAAAAAGGCTTGGGAGTCTCCATAGGCATGAGGTAGGGAGAGAGATTTCTGAGTCAGACCCTGTGATGAGTGTTTTCCAGGCATTTGTGCCCATTTTACAGGTAGGAAAATGGAGGCCTGGGGAGACAAGGCCACTGCCCACGTAATGGAGCTGAGCTTTGAACCTGAGTCTTCCTGAAATGAAAGTTTTTCTCCATCTGGATGTCTCTGCAGTAGACAGTCCCTGGGTCTCTCTGACCCTCTGTTTCTCCACCTGAAAACACCCAGGGCAATGGCTCCTCTACATGGACCACATATTGGGGACAATTTTGTCTTCCCAACAAAATCAGATGGTATCCTATAGCAGGTCACTATCATTCTAGAATAAATCCAAAGATTTCATTGTGGTCTGGGGAGCCCCACCTCCTCCTGCCCACCTCTCCTTCATGCCTATGTGTTCACTCAGTCACACTGTTCTCCTTACTGTCCAGCAGACATGCTCCCCTTCAGTGCTGCCTCAGGGCCTTTGGACCTGCTGTTCCCTAGACCTGAAATGCTGTTCCCTGGATTCTTCCCATAGCTACTAGTAGCAGCCAAGCCAAGCTGCACTGGGAGAATCTCTGCAGCCTCAAAGCCAGAAACCAGATCCTCAGGTGAAAGGCAGGAGGCCACCAGACAAGGGGCCGGGGCCCTGCTGGCCCTCACCCCACAGCGGGTGAAAGAAGCTGTCCCTGGAATCTCAATTCCCATCACCTTTGTTTCTCAAGCCATGCCTGGGAAAACCCCTCAGAGGAGTCATCTCTCCTCTTGTAGAAGAGGAAACTGAGGCCCAGAGGTGTTTCCCAGAGTCATACGCTGATGCTAGGACTCCCGCTCTGAAGGTAGGGGTTTTCCCTTAGCTGTGCACTCGCAGAAGGCCAGGTTCACTCTGGTTCATGAGGGAGGCTGAGAGAGGAGGCAAATCTCAGCACCCCATCCTCCACCAGTTTTAATTCTTTTTTTTTTGGAGGAGCGTAAGGGTGGAGCAGGGTTACATTTATGGCCATTTGTGGCTCTGGGAATAAAAAGACATGCCCTCCAGACCTGCCTCAGGGCCTTTGCACTTGCTGTTCACTCAGCCAGAAATGCTGGCCAGCTGCTCCTTGTCCTTCAAGGCCCTGACCATCCATCCAGCTGACCGTACCCCCTCCCTGGGATGGAGGACTCAATGTCCTCCTCCCGCTGGACCACACTCAGCAACTTCTTTCAGATGAATGCGCTCCTCCAGGCCTGACTGCACGTTGGCAAACGTTACCCAAGCAGGTGGAACTCGGCAGTGGGCGGGGCGTGCAGGGGGGGCAGATGAACTCTTCAGTGTGCCAGGGAGGTGAGCAGTGCATGGGGAGGCTCAGAAGAGGGGAGGAAACTGCCTGAGGTCACACAGCAGGAAAAGCCAGAGCTCCCTGGAGTTCTGTCTCCCAAATCCTTACCCAGACTCCCCACGGCTGAGACCCTGTGGCCGTCCTGTCTCAGAAGGCTCTGTGCCCCACACCTGCCTCACCCCTCTCCTCCACAAATCCCAGGGCCTTGGCTGGGCCTCCTGGAAGAGCACAGCTGATTCAGCTTCATGGGACCCCCATCTATCCTGCCTCCAATGTTGGGGCTCATGGATTGACCCACCTGGGAGGGAGTGGAGTGGAGGGAGACCCCACATATGGGGGCTTTCAGGAGAGCACAGGAGGGCACAGGGGTGACCATCAGCTTTGCGCTCTCTCAAGCCCTATAACACGGTTCTTCCACCATGACCCACGCCTGCGAAGGCACTCCTTTCTCCTCTGAGGTCCCACACCCTTCTCTACCCTTCTCTGGGTTCCTTAAGCATTTTTCACCCCAGAACCTGGAGGCTGGTTCTGACTTGGGGTTCCCTGGGGGTGGAGGCCAGGCCCTGGCTGGGACCAACCAAGGGAGACAACCTCACTGTTCTAGGGGGGACACAGCCCTGGGAGGATGGGGACAGGTAACCCGCCAAGACCCTGCTCCAGGCCTGAGTACTTTCTCTAGGCTGTGTCTCCTCCATTTCCCTATTCTCTTCCCTTCCATCTCTTGTTTTCTTTCTTTTGTCATTGCCGTAAAATACACATAACATAAAATTAACCATTTTACCCAGTATCAAGCGTACATACAGTTCCGTGGCCTCAAGTACACTCACACTGTTGGGCAACCACCATCCATCTCCAGAACTTGTTCATCTTCTCAAACTGAAACTCTGGCCCCGTTAAACACTAACTGCCCAGCCCCTTCCCCCAGGCCCTGGCACCCACCACTCTACCTTCTGTCTCTACGAATCTGACTACCTCAGGGACCTCATGTAAGTGGAGACCTACAGTATTTGTCCTTTTGTGACTCGTTTATTGCACTCAGCATAAAGTCCTCAAGGTTTATATACACTGTTAAATGTCAGAACTTCCTTCCTTTTTAAGGCTGAATAATATTCCATTGCGTGGATAACCCACATTTGTTTATTTATTCATCCCTTGATGGATACTTGGGCTGCTTCCACCTTTTGGCTGTTGTGGGTAAAGCTGCCATGAACATGGGTATGCAGACATGTTTCTGAGACCCTGCTTTCGGGGATCGACCCCGAAGTAGACTTGCTGGATCCCTTGTTTTCTTTTGAAAGCTTTATTCGCTGCCTCTCAGAAAGTCAGACATGTTTTTCTTTTCTGAACAGCTCACCCAGGAGCTGCAGGCTCAGGCCGAGCATCTGCAAATCTCTCAGTGTTTGGATGTCCCTTCTGCACCAGCTCACCACTGTTAGCTCCAACCAGCCACTCTCTGGGCCTCGGTTTCCTCCTCTGTGAAATGGGGGCAACAGAAAAGGGGAGGGGAGCGCTGCCAGCAGCATAGCTTCGGGGTCGCCCGGAAATCGGGGTTTTGCAGCAGCACGGGCTGTGCAGAGAGGCAGAGGCTCCCCAGGAGCTGGACAGGCCTGCGGTCGAGGTGCCACTCACACCCGGCACGCCCGTCCGCCCGCTCAGCCTATAGGCTGCTCTGCTTGCAGCCAGCACCCGGCCCCACCAGGCCTGGACAACCCGGGACAGCCTTCTCGGGAGGGAACACAGACCCCTGGAGGCCAGATCAAGAGACCCTCCACTGGGCCAGGGCCTGAGCTGGGCTGACGTCATCCACCCTCACTCCGAAGCAGCAGAGGCCGTGCAGTGGGACAGGCCAGCCAGGCCTCCTGGTCCCTTGCCCACCTTGAGCCACGGGAGTGGACACGCTGGCTGAGTGCCTGCCAATGGCACCTGCTTGCCAGGACCTGCTCCATTTTAACCTAGAACTACATGAACAGAACATTCCATTGACAAGCCTTTCTATTTTTCCCTCCCCTCCACCACTTTTTTTTTTTTTTTTTTTTTAACAGAGGGAGTCTGGAAACCAACTAGACTGAACAGACACATCTAGAACACTCCACCCATCGGCGGCAAAATACACATGAACATTCCCCAGGATGGGCCACCAACCAACCTCAACAAATTGAAGCGGCTTGAGATAATACCAAGTATGTTCTTCGACAACAATGGAATGAAATTAGAAACCCCAAACAGAGAGAAAGCTGGCAAACCCGGAAATACGTGGAAATTAAGTAATAATAGTACAGAATTACCTGCTCCAAGATCGAACCAGCAAATCCCGGAGGCAGGAAATTAGTTCCGGGGCCGAGGCTGGGGGGAGCTCCGAGGCT
The DNA here is from genome assembly GCF_003031525.2 of Neophocaena asiaeorientalis asiaeorientalis. NCBI lineage: Eukaryota > Metazoa > Chordata > Mammalia > Artiodactyla > Phocoenidae > Neophocaena > Neophocaena asiaeorientalis. Next base: position 1,212,170 of record NW_020175432.1, read on the forward strand.
GGGGGGAGGTGGGGCGCAGATCTGGCTTTGCTTGGGGGCCTGCGTGCACCCAGGATTCA
>NW_020175432.1:1212290-1217587 GCF_003031525.2 Neophocaena asiaeorientalis asiaeorientalis
TGCAGATCTTGGGGGGGAGGGCGGGTCCGTGAGGTCTCCGGGTGTCCCTTGGGGATTTCTTGTGGTTCCCATGGGGTCGTGGCCTCCAGAATGGGAGCCTGCCCTGATGCGCGCGGGTGACCCCGGCACCCCCAAGGGCAGCTCACCTCGTGGCTCCAGTGGGGTGCGCTGGGGGGCTGCTTCTGAGAGCCTGCCCCAGTCGTCCAGAAAGCCTCCTCCCTTGCTTGTTTAGAACATGCTGGAGACTCCTTCACTCTGCATTCTGGTCCTTAATGGTCAGCAGTCTCTCTCCTCTGAGCCTCTGCTTCTCCCACGTCACTCTCCACCTTTCACCCTGATCTCCGAGCCCCGATCCGACTCACTCTTGCTCCTCCCCAACCCCACATCTTTGCAGAGGCTTTTCCTTATGCCAAAAAGCCCTTCCTATGTATCCATGGAGGGACAGTCCATCCTTCAAGGTTTAGCTCAAGCGTCACCTCCTCTGGGAAGACTGCCCTGACTCCCCCAGCAAAACCTCTTCTCCCCACCACGTGGGCCCGACCTCTGGGGCGGGGGCACCTGCATGGGTATCTGGCACCCCCATCCGATGGGGCCTGAGCAGCCAGGAGTGAGGGGTGCCGCATGACCGGGGGGTCCTGGCTGAGAAGGAGTCAGCACCACGAGCAGATGTAGTGGCTCTGTTCCCGGGGCCCTCATACGCAACCAAACCCCAAATTCAGGCTCTCCTGGGGTAGCAGGATTTCTGACCAACTCCAGGAGTCGGTGCTGATGTTAATGTGGGGGAGTGTGCAGCACGCAGTGTAGACAGGACTTGGAGTCTGACAGCCCGGGTCACCCCAGCTCTGGTGTTTGCCTCTTGGCTGCGGCCCCCGGCAACTGCCCAATCTCTGGGAGCCAGAGCTTCCCCCGGGCTGGTCAGAAAAGTAAATCAGAGTCAAGTTCCCTCTGACACACGTACTGTGGGAGCTCGGCCTCTGCTGTTTCCTCCCCTCCATCCTCCATGGGGGATTGAATCTTATCTGGTGGGTCTTGGGCAGTGCCCAGAAGTTGCCATGTGTGCCGCGCCCCGGGGGCTGGCTCAGCCACACTTTGAGACACGCGGCTCTAAATTGTCACAGTCATTCAGGAAATAGTTCTGCACCCGCCGAATGCCAGATGCTGTTCGCTGTTCGAGAGGCTGCCATCCTGCCTTCTCCAGGACATCCTGATTGCCCTCCGCCTCCATCACCCCTGATTTCAACCTTGACCCCGAGTTGGCCTTTTGGGGACTGTCCCAAGACCGAAAGACACACTCCTTGGCCAAACCCCCTGTCTGTGGCCTCAGGGTTCTATGATATTTCAAAGCAAAGAGAAAAACCAGGAATCAGGAGTCCAGCCAGCCCCATTTTTCACTTGGCTTTAAAATATGCCCAGAGGTGCCAATCCCAGCTCTCAGAAGCAGAATTCTCCACATTCTTGGTGTATTTCCGTTGAACCCCAAACCTCAAACACATCCTGATGTCTCATTTCCTCAACAAGGTCTGGGGTGACTTAGGCCAGCTTGCTGGGGGCTCATCGGTTCATTTTGAGTCATCATAAGGCAGGGGCTGGGGACACTGGACAGGTCTGAGCTGTGCTCCTGAGTCCATCACTGTCAACCTGTGACTCCCAGGCCCCCATTTCCTCCCCTGTCAAAAGGGGTCCTTAGCAGCTGTCTTGGTAGCTGCTGTCTGATGGATGGGGCCTGCCCTATGCCTGGCACACAGTAGGTGCTCAATGAAAGAATGGTGGCCGTTATGAAGAGAGAGACAGGGAGTTCCCTGGTGGTCCAGTCTGGGTTAGGACTCTGTGCTTTCACTGCCGAGATCCTGAGTTCGATCCCTGGTCGGGGAACTAAGATCCTGCATGCCTCGTGGTGTGACCAAAAAAAAAGAGAGACAGTAGAACTCCAAAGGAACACGCCCACTCATTCCACTTACTCCTGCTGGCCTCTGGGAGGTGGGACTGGAGGTGGGGGGACTGCCATGTCTTGGGACAGTCCTGATGTCACTGGCAACTGAGCCGACTTCTGCACAGGGAGACTCAGGCACCCTATGGAAATGCACAGGGAGAGCGTCAGTGCAGGTGACCTCGTCCTGGACCTTTCTGCAGTGTAAGCGGGCGTCTCAGGGGTGCCTCTTTGAGTGGGAGGGGCCCCTGCAAGATTTTCGCCTGGAAGAAAAGTTGTGGCAATTATTTTTATTATCGTTGTTGCCGTTGTTGGCGTGTTGGTTTAAGAAATAATTGGGGTGTTCATTGCAGCACTATTCATGACAGCCAAAAAGTAGGAAGAACCCGAGTATCCATCAAAGAATGAAAAAACTAACACAACGTGGCCCATCCACACAATGGAATATTACTCAGCCATAAAACGGAAGGAAGCGCTGACAACACACGCTCCAAACGTCGATGAACCTTGAAAACATCAGACTGAGGGAGAGAAGCCAAACATGAAAGGCCATGTGGTGTATGATTTCATTTACGTGAAATGTCTAGAACAGGCAAATCCATAGAGACAGAAAGCAAGATCAGTGGTTGTCAGGGGCTGGGGGAGGGAAGTGGGGAGTGACTGCTCATGGGGATGGGTCTCTTTTTGGGGTGATGGAAATGTTCTGGAACTAGAGGTGGTGGTTGCACAACATCGTGAATGTATTAAATGCCACTGAATTATATACTTTAAATGGTTAATTGTATGTTACGTGAATTTCACCTCAATAAAAGCAAAACGATTTCTAAAGAAGCAATTGGGAATAGAGGTTTCAATGGTAAAACTTTGCTATTTTTAACGAAATTCTTTTCGTGAATGTGAAAGTAAAATAAAATTGATCAAGGGATGCACGGATGACAAAACATCGTATATACATAACACACAAGGTGCATACGACGTGCACGATGTACATACATCTATACGATGGAATATTATTCAGCCTTAAAAAGGAAGGACATTCTGACATATACTACGACATGGATGAAACTTGAGGACGTTATGCTAAGTGAAATAAGCCCGTCACAAAAGGACAAATACCGCATGATTCCATTTACGTGAGGTCCCTAGAGCGGTCACCTCCAGGGTGGGGTGCCAGGGGCTGGGGGAGGGGGATGGGAAGTTAGTGTTTCATGGGAACAGTTTCAGTTGGGGAAGATGAAAACGTTCTGGAGATGAACGGTGGTGATGGTTGTACAATAATGTGAATGTACTTAATGCCACTGAACTGTATTCTTAAAAATGGCTGGGGGGCTTCCCTGGTGGCGCAGTGGTTGAGAGTCCGCCTGTCGATGCAGGGGACACGGGTTCGTGCCCCGGTCTGGGAAGATCCCACATGACACGGAGCGGCTGCGCCCGTGAGCCATGGCCGCTGAGCCTGCGCGTCCGGAGCCTGTGCTCCGCAATGGGAGAGGCCACAACAGTGAGAGGCCCGCGTACAGAATTTTAAGTTATGTGTATTCTACAACAGTTTAATAAATGAGCAAATAAGTAGGAAAATAGGAAAATCAGAGTAACAACAAAAAACTAACCTGCAGCCTCTTGGACTCCCAAACAGTAATTTCACATCTGCTTTGCTGACAGTAACATTCACTCATTATACTAACAACGGACACACAGGAAGGGTGAAAGTTCAAATCCTCTTTTCCATTTTCATTATGTTATACTACATAGAGTGCTAGCACTGTGTATCACTGCATACACGAGTGATCTTCAGGAAAACGATGGATTTCCCATTTTATGGTTAAAAAAAAAATTCCTTACAGCCTGAGCATTTGCCAGCCTTGAGCCAAGATGGGAAAGAGGGCCCCGAATATAGAGAATGAGGGATCGAAGAAATGGAATGACCTCGACACTATCGTTAGATTCACAGAAGGAGCCATTCCTTCTGTGAATTTCACATAATTTCCTTTAAATATATTGGTTCTATGGGAAAACTGGGAGGGGACTTCTGGTTTAACAATGTTGCAAACAATGTAGCATTTAATTTTTATTCTTCCAAGTAATGCCACCTGCACCCCAGAGAGAGCTAAAAATCAAATTACACAGGAATCAGAAACTGTTCAGCCCTAATGAAAAAATTAATTCAGCTGGAGCTCCGTGGGGGCAGAGAAACTGTCTGGCTCACCACTGCCTTTCCAGTACCCAGCTCAGGCCCTATATCTGGCCGTGGCAAACTATGGCTTGAGGGCTGAATATGGCCCTCCAGCTGCTTTTGTAAATCTGCTTTTGTAATAAAGCTTTATTGGTACACAGCCACACGCATTCATTGACATCTACTCAATGGCTGCTTCTGTACTATAATGGCAGGCTTGAGTCATTGCAACAGACATGTATGGCCTTAAAAGCCAAAATATTTACTACCCGGCCCCTTACAGAAAGTTTGCTGTCCCCTGGTCTAGAACAATATAAGTGACAGTAAAAAGTGTGCTGAATTAAATCAGATGCAAAGTAGAATTGGCTGCTGGCAGCATCTCCTGTTTCTGGAAACACAAATGCATTTGCGTGCATCAGGTTCTTGAAGAAATACAGCAAATCGACTTTGTATGGTTCTCCAAGGCTCCTAGGAGAAAGTTACTAAAGACAAACAGTAGGAAAGAGTGCCCAGGCCTCGGGACTTAAACAGAGTAACTGGAGCCTCTCAGGTAATTGGAGGGAGGTGATTTGGTGAGAATGGGCGCTGCTGTCATTTAACCAACTGCAAGTGGGAGGAATTTTCTAGATCCAGTTTCACAGCCACCACAGGCCCTCGGTGAAAGTCAGATGAGGGTAGCTTCCTGAGTCTCACTGCCTGACTTCAACCCTTATAGATGCCTTGCAAAGTCTCCCATCAGTCCTGGGTCCCTGAAGCCCACAAGAAAGTGCACAAGCCCATGGAGACTCTTAGTCTGTTTTGTGGAGAGGTGACCCAGCCCATGACTGATGGAAAATGCCTGCTTGTTTGCTCAGCCATGCTTCCAAAGAAGAATTTTAGTTCAAGGAATACATGTGGCACTGCCCTAGGGATTGGGGTGCAGTGTCAGCAAGACAGCGTGTGCAAAAACAGGGTTCAAAAGGGTTGGTGTGGATGTGAGAGATGCTGTCAAAAATAGAGGAAAAGAATTTCTGGAAATGTGTCAAAGACAAGATATCCAAAAATGCCACCTGCAGGGTCTTCTCCGGAGCTGGCACATAGGCCTGGGGGACAGAGAGAGCACTGCTATGGGTGATGCCTTCTATGTCTGAAAGGAGCCCCACACCCCCAGCTGAAAATCTGGTTCCTATCACTTCCTCCTATCAGATGAACCATCTTGCC
>NW_020175432.1:1217608-1277150 GCF_003031525.2 Neophocaena asiaeorientalis asiaeorientalis
GTACAAATCAAGAAAGTGGAATGGGGAATGGAAAACGGTGGAATTCTCTTCCTCTGTTGGGCAGATGCATTTCTTTCCCGGGAGGGCCAGGTACGAGAGAGGTGAGGTAAGCCTGGAGTAAGCCTTGAGGGTCAGAGGACCATGATACCGGAGAGAGGATGATGGCTCTGTGGCGTCAAACAGGTGTCCTAAGAGAACGGGTCCTCAGGAAGGCGGAGCAGCCCTGGAATTTCTCCTGGGCTGGAAGTGATCTGCTCTGTGGGAATGTCTTGGTCCAGGGCTCATACCAGGACTCACGCATTCCAACTCCTCAGATGTAAGTGCAGGAGCTTTCTACACAAGAATGCCAGGCCATTTCCAGTAAGTCTCATCATCAGCTATAAAAATAGCCACTGTTGAAGTGGCGACAAGCTCATGATACAGTCCTGTAGTGCCACAGAAGGGCCATGGCATCTGGTCCCCCTTGCGTGGAAAGTCCCCTGGCTAAGCCTCTGGATGAAAAGTTAACATCTTGGTTTCAGACAAGACCACCATTTTCCTGCATGGTGGCTGATAATGGACTCGGTCTGTACAAGGCACTCAGTACACTCGAGCCCCCTTCTCTCGTAAGACCACAGAATCATACAGAAAGTTAATGGCAGGGCTGGGCCTCATGTCTTCCTCAACACAACACTATTTCCTTTAGAACGAGACTCCCATAATAAGAAGGAATAATGTAGTAGCTAATTTAGTACAGACAGAGTTACCTCTCCGCATGCTCCTGGGTAGTAGAACTAGGATATGTATGCCCTGCTCTCAAAGTGCAAAGCAACCACTATCACAGCAGCCATAGATTTAATAATAACCATCTGACTCAGTAATAACAAAACCCGCTACTACTGGCTGGGGGGAGGGAGAATTGGGGAGCTGTCGTTCCATAGGTACAGAGTTTCAGTTCTGCAAGATGAAAAAGTTCTAGAGAGCTGTTGCACAACAATGGGAATGTACTTAACACTACTGAACTGTACACTTAAAAGTGGTTGAGATGGTAAATTGTATGTTATATGGTTTTTTAAAAAACCACAGTTAGTAATAAAAAGAAATCAAAAACAAAACAACAACTACTACTGTTCTGATTATAGAATGTTCTGGGAACTCTGCTGTGGGTTCTCACAAAAGCCCTGAGAGATAGATATTATCATCTCCACTTTACAGATGAGGAAAAATGACACCAGAGGTGAAATCACCACCCCAAGCTCACCCCACTACTAAGAGAGGAGCTGGGTTTACACCAAGTCTGCCTGACTCCAAGTCTGTGCCCTTTCCAACATACCCATGGCCTCTTCGTAACTTTGTGTCTTCTGTGGTCTCCCTCAGGGGAAGAGAAGCCATACGGTTCTTATCCCAGGATCTAGAACCGGAAAGGAATCGGAGTTCTGGCCTACCACTTTGTTCTCTTAGAACCGGGATCCCTACTTCCTTTAAAAACTACGTTTGCAAAAAAAAAAAAAAAACCTACGTTTGCGGTAAAACAATGGCTGCATCTTGTCTTGGGTCTTTTTTTGGCTCTTGGAGTGGAAACTCTGCCCTTTGTCTTTAGTACAAAGAAACAGTATTCGCAGCAGACCACTATCTCAAAAGTCCTTAGGCTTCTAGTCCTTGGAAAGGGCTCTCTCTCCCCTTGGTTGAAGGTTAGCATAGAAAAGCCACTGGAAGTTCACAGAATTGTTCACTTATTAAACTAGTGTTTCTTACACTAGTTTTTTAAAGTTTATAAGATACATACAATTATATAATTGATATTGATATAATTACACTATTGATTTATATTTATATATTACATTATATGAGATTATACTATATCATATTAAACTAGTACTACTTAAATTAATATTTCTCCCTTACCTATCAAATGGTTATCAAGAGTGGGCAAAACATTAAAACAAAATTTTTTTTACACTCCCACCAGCAGTGTATGAAATTCCTGGTTGTTTTACATTCTTATCAATATTTAATGCTGTCAATCTTTTAAATTGTAACCACCTATATAGTATATCATGTGGCTTCAGTCTGCATTTCCTAAGTCACTATTATCGGTGAGCACTTAAGCTTATTTGCCCTACGCACATCTTCCTTTGTGAAATGTCTTTTTACGTCTTTGGCCCTTTTTTATATGAGTTGTTTGTAGGAGTGGTTTATATATTCTGAATACAAATCCTTTGTCAGATATAGGCATTGCAAATATTTTATTTCAGTCAGTTACTTACCTATTTATTTTTAATGACACCTTTGTTGGGATACGTTTAAAAATTTTATGCATGGAAAATATTTATTTTTATTTAGAAAAAATTTTGAAATATATTTGACATTTAACATTGGGTAAATTTAAGGTGTATAACACGTTGATTTGATACATTTCTATATTTTAATATGATTGCCATAGTAGCAATTAGCACCTCTATCACATTAGATAATTATTTCTTTTGAGTGGTGGGAATAACTTATTAGAACTTACTAGTCTGTTAGCAAGTTTGATGATTATAATACAATATTGTTGTCTACATGTGGACAAAATATTTTCAATAAAGATGAAACTGACAGGATGACATCTATTCCATTTCCTTCTTTTATGTTACCTGAGATCCTAAAATATGTGTTTCTAGAGATTTGAATATTAAGTATTCAAATATTAATCAAGAATATTAAGTATTCTAGAGCTAGAAAGGTCTTCATTAGTCGTCTAGTCCAACCTCCTCAGCCAAATGAGGAAACTGAGGTAAGGGGCCCAAGGTCACGAAGCAGAGACCACACAGCACGGCCACCAGAAAGCAAATCAAAGCGAGATATTTAAAGACCCACTAAACATAAACACAACTCCAACCATGCAAGCCTACATCACGTAATTTCTTTGGAATATGCTCGTGATAAGGATCACATTTCCATTTCCCTCTATGTTTTTCCAACAAAAGCTCATGATACAATTTGTACAGCCCCTGGTAACCTTTACTGGGGAAAATTTTGGGAAAGAAAAAAAAAGGACCGTGTTTCAAAGGCACCAGATCTGATAAGGGGGCAGAAATATTTACTCCATTATTTCAAGAGGCAGGTTCTTTGTTGCTCAGACGCTTCCTGTTTTAAAAATAGCTCTCCACCACTGTTCCAGAACTAGGATGTCCTTTTAAATGAAATTGGCTTTGAAGATGTGATTTCATTTACTGGGAGCAAGTTTGCAGAAAATCAATCATCCTTTTGCAAAATGCTGCTCAGACCAGGTATCTGGGACCTTTGGGTTCTGGTCCAACTGCAGCCAGAGCTGGGTCGCTGGACCGTGAGGGGGGTTGGGAACCAGCTGCCACAGGTGGGAGCCGTCCTAAGGGGACAGAGACTTTCAAGCACCCGGGCAGTAAATCAATGATGCTGCAAAATCACAAGTTGCCACTCATCTGAAAGATGAGACTGGTGGAAGGAGGGTGTTACTCTTAATTTTGTTAGGTGTGATCACAGCCTGGCAGTATGTGAGAAGGTCTCACATGTCTTGGCCATGTGCATTTGACCGTGGAAGGGTGAAGTGACGTCATCACTGAATTGCTTTAAAGCACGTTCGCAGAGAGAAGGAAAGGAAGAAGGGGATGGATGAAGCGAAGGTGGCAAAATTCGGAGGACAGTGACGCCGGGTGATGGGTATTTGAGGGTTTATTGTACTCTTCTTGCTATTATGCTTGGAGATTTTTCACGATAAATTTTTTCAAACTCGATACTCTGTTTTTCAGGAAAGGGTGTGAATGTTCTCTGCCAAGGAAGAGGCTGAGAGAACCCATGGGAGTGTAAATGGATTGGTGGATTTGAGGCTGGTTATTTACACAGCAGGTGTGTGTGTGTGTGTGTGTGTCTGGGGAAAAGGAAACAGGATTTAAAACTGTCTGCGGGGGGGGGGGACTTTAACACCCCACTTACACCAACAGACAGATGATCCAAACAGAAAATTAATAAGGAAACACAGCCTTAAATGACACGTTAGACTGGATGGATTTAATTGATATCTATAGGACATTCCATCCGAAAGCAGCTGAATACACTTTCTTCTCAAGTGCACAAGGAACATTCGCCAGGATAGATCACATCTTGGACCACAAATCAAGTCTCGGTAAGTTTAAGAAAACTGAAATCATATCAAGCATCTTTTCCAACCACAACACTATGAGATTAGAAATCAATTACAGGAAAAAAAAACTGTAAAAAACACACATGGCGGTTAAACAATATGCTACTAAACAACCAATGGAACGCTGAAGAAATCAAAGAGGAAATAAAAAAATACCCAGAGACAAATGAAAACGAATACATGGCGATACAAAACTTACAGGACACAGCAAAAGCAGTTCTAAGAGGGAATTTTATAGCAATACAATCTCACCTCCAGCAACAAGAAAACTCTCAAATAAACAACCTAACCTTACACCTAAAGCAACTAGAGAAAGAAGAACAAACAAAACCTGAAGTTAGTAGAAGGAAATCATAAAGATCATAGCAGAAATGCATAGATGAAGAAAACAATAGCAAAGATCAATGAAACTAAAAGCTGGTTCTTTGAGAAGATAAACAAAATTGATAAAACTGGCTGGTAACTTTTTTTGGGGGGGGGTTCTGGGATGCTCTAAAAATCAAATTAAAAAGTCATGGATACCCTCTGCCCCCCCAAAAAAGGAAAGATTCACAAATGTGCATTCAGGGGTTCACAGATGCCCGAAAGCCCATCTCATCCCCTTGGATGAGAGCTCTTAATTCAATGCATGGTCTTCCATTTCTAAGACACAAAGAGACAATTTCTGTACCTTTTCTAGGTACAATGGCTATGTAAGGAAGCAGCAGGCAACAAGAAACACATCTTTTAAAGATCAGCAAAACGCTGAGCTACAGCCACTGGCTGGCTTTGGGGCTCTGGGCAAATGACTGCAGACAGCGAGCCTCAGTTTTCCCATCAGGAAAATGGGCTAACACCACACCCTCCTCACCTACAAGGTTGTTCTGAGGTAGAACAAAATAACAGATGTTGAACGCTCTGAAAACTGGGAGGTTTTCACCAAATATAGAGTGCGGGTCACATGCTCAAATGGGGACCTGTGACCACCTCGGAGAGAGCTGACGTGGTCAGTGCCTTCCCCAAAGGGATATAATTGTAGGGGTACGCAGCATGGGGCTTTCGGATTTATTCTGTTGGTTCCACTGCAGGAAGAAAAAGCCTTAGGGATCACCTCCAGCCACGTTCCTGGAGCTGCTAGCTCTTCTAGAGAGGATTAGGGGCACGTCAGAGGCCAGGAAGCCCACAGGCCTCGGCACCAGGCACCAGGTCCCAGACCCACGTCACGGCAGAGAGGCAAGGCCCTTCCACGGGCACCGAGGAAGCCCACCCACTCCAGGACCTCAGAAAGACTACCAAGGGCTTGGGTTGTCCTGGTTGATCTCTACATTCCCCTAAATCTGTCGTAAACACCAGTTTATGGTTTACTTTCAATCTCACAGAGTATCGGTCTGATGCAAGACTGTGAGACTACATACCTGGGTCTGAAAAACTCTTTCGAAAGCAATCTATCCTCAGGTAATGCAGGTCAACATCAATGGTGATGAATCCTATTGATGACATGGACTCCATACGATGTGTTGAGAAGGGCGTTTCACCCCTGAGGTCCTCCCCAAACCCGTCACCCCAGGCTAACCATGAGAAAAACATGGACAGATCTCAACGGGGGACAACATACAAGAAGGCTGACCACTCCTCAAAACTGTCAAGGTCATCGAAACCAAGGAAAGTCTGAGAAACTCAGTCCAGAGGCACCTAAGGAGACACGACAACCAAATGCCATGTGAGATCCTGGGACAGAAAAAGGGTATTAGGGAAAAAACTGAGGAGATATGAATCAGGTGTGGACTTCAGTTAATAATCATATCTCAATATGGGGTTCCTTCAGTAACAAATGTACCAGCCTGAGGTAAGATGTTAAAAAGAGAGGAAATCGTGAGGGGTTTATGGGAACTCTTTGTACTATCTTTGTGATTTCTCTGCACATCTAAAACTGGTCTAAAAAAATCAAGTTTATTAAAATGCAAAAACAAGCAAGTAAGTGCCTCTGTCAGAATGATTCCCTGGCTGGGATAAAGCATTTGGGGTAGGTAGGGGGCTGTCAACAGCCCTGCCCTAGTTGGGGAAGGAAGGGGAGAAGGTAAGACTGGGACCCAGAGACCCAGAACACACACTGAAAAAGAATTTTTCAAGAGAAGGGTTTCTAGGTATCAGAGCCACAGATACCTAGAAACAGGGCCTGTGCGTGCCCTGCCATTTCCAGTAAAGGCTCCTTCTGATGTGGAACATTCTGGGCCTCTTTAAGTCCTGGCAACTGGGGACTTCCCTGGTGGCACAGTGCTTCAGAATATGCCTGCCAGTGCAGGGGACACGGGTTCAAGCCCTGGTCCGGGAAGATCCCACATGCCATGGAGCAACTAAGCCCGTGCACCACAACTACTGAGCCTGCGCTCTAGAGCCCGCGAGCCACAACTACTGAGCCCATGCACCACAACTACTGAAGCTCACACGCCTAGAGCCCGTGCTCTGCAACAAGAGAAGCCCCAGCAATGAAAGGCCCGGGCACCGCAATGCAGAGTAGCCCCCGCTGGCCGCAACTATAGAAAGCCCGCGTGCAGCAAAGAAGACCCAACGCAACCAAAAGTAAATAAATAAAATATAAATAATTAAGTCCCGGCAATGGTGTCTCACCCCCTTTCTGCATGGTTTTAAGGTCAGAGGTTCTGCACTGCATTTTTCGGTGCTCAGGCCACTCAGACTCATAAGTTTTGATCATCTTTACCCAAGGGAAGTTGGCCGGGGCTGTCTCGTCTCCCTGGGGACGTGAGAAGCAAAGCAGGGGGCAAATCTGCAATATCCTCATCAACTCCTGAGGTCATCCCAACAGTTATGCCCAAGCTTCTGGAAGGTTCTAGGGGAATTCAGCTGCATCCCGGTGGAAAGCTCTCCCCGTGTGCTGACTCTGTGGAGACCACCCTGCCGGCCTCACCCCTCGTGCAGACTAGACGAGGCCCCAGTGAACCGTATGCAGGAATCTCGTTTCAAACTGCACTGTTGGGACAAAGGGCCACCTGCCCTAGTCGCAGTGAGGTCACAGCCCACCATTTCAGAAGCACGCTGCATCCCGAGGGACAGGGTGACCCTTGAAAGCTTCCAAAACTGGCTTTCTCTGCTCAAACACTTAGGATTTAACCGGGAACGTTCGACCTGGTCTTCCACCTCTGCCTGGTCGGCCTCATGTAACATCACGTGTGAACGTTAATGCAAGGAAAACAACGTTTAAGTGGAAAAGAGAGAGGAAAAAAAAGAATTCTAGTGTTTTGTATTAAAATATTTTATATTAATCATTCAAACTTAATTTTTATACAATGAATGCATACATCACCGGGGTGTCTGTCTCAGGGGGAGGTCGGGGAGGCGACGAGGTGGGGTGCGCCCCGCACGCTGGTACTTGCCCAGCTGTGAGCAGGGGATGAAAGGCAGGAGACAGGCGCTTTCCTCTGCTCGTCCTGCTGGTTCCGGGAGGGAGACGGGGATGTCACAGCGAAGAGGTGGATCCTTGGGCGTCTCCTCGGGCCTCCTGCACTGGGATGAGCTGTGTTTCCGTGCCCTGGGTGAGCCACCCAGAGCCCGAGGCCCTCCGACCAGCGAGCCCTTGACATAACAGTGGCTGTGACATGTCACAACGTGAAGCGGGGACCGCCGAGACCGAGTGTGCGTCTATCTATAGGGACTTCCGAGGCCTCGCCTGTGGCAAGCCTGGCCCGCGGCTGTGCTGCCGGCGGGCGTGAGCACGGGGCCGCGCCTAGGCGGTGGGCATGTCAGCCTTGCTGAGCGCGATGGCCAGCTCGAGGTCCTCCTGCTCCTGCCGCCGCAGCCGCGCCAGCCTCTCCTGCTCCGCCTTCTCGCTCTCCCGCTTGGCCCACGCCAGCTGCTGCTCCTCATTGCCAAACTGCGAAGGAAAAACGGAGGGTGGGTTACACGGCCCCGGCGCTGGCTGCCTGCTTGCTGGGGCGGGGAGGGGTGGGGGCGTGCTGCTGGGCGAGGAGGCGGAGGCCTGTCGTGGGTGGACGGGTGGGTGCGGGGAAACGCAGTGCTGGGGTGTGTGCGGGAAGGTGCCCGGTGTGCAGGTGAAGACCAGGAAACGCCGGAAGCCCTTGTCTTGGTTGGGGAGGGGGAGGGGACGCGCACGCCCCAGTCCTGCCCCCCCAGTCTGGAAGGGGTCAATGCACTGAGACACAGGGCTGAGTCTGACCTTAACTGCCACCAGAGAAACCAGCCGTCCCGTCCCTGCAGGGACCTGAAGGAGGCGGAAGCCAGGCATGATATCGGGGACACTGAGAGACTTCCAGGGACTCCCCCCCACAGCACGCCCGCGGGGCCTCTTCTCGGGGGACGGCAGGGGCGTCTCTGGAAGCAGCTGGGGGAGCAGAGTTAGCGGAACCCCAAGGAGCTGGGACAGCAAACCCCACGGAGCCTGGGCCTGGACGGGCCTTGATGCCCAGGTGAGAGGCGCTGGGGCTGGAGAGTTCCGGTTCAAACAGATCTCTGAGTCTCAAACGCGTAAAGGGGCCTTGAGGCCAAGCAAGACGATGAGGTCCTGAAACGCAGCATCTCCGTCTCAGCCACAGTCCCAGGAGCTCTGGGAGACGCTCAGAGCCGCCTTGTACTTGGACGTTTACAGGAGCCCTGGCATTTACACCACCATCTGGTCCAGGAGTTTTTTATTCTTGGGGTCCTTTTCCGAAAGGTTCAACTTTTTAAAGAATAATTTTTTAAAACAAGGGAAGAAATCCTTTTGATCCTGAGATGGGTGAATTCAAACCATTCGGGGTACCTTAGCTCTATGGAAAAGAAAAGCAAAGCCAGACCTCACACGCTCTTCCCCTGGTGGGGGTCCCCAACCCCCCGAGGCCCCCAGTTGCTGTACTCTGCCTCCAGTTGAGGGGCCTCCAGCACCACTGGCCCCGAGCAGAGCTGCAGCCCATTCGGACCCCTGGCCTGCCTGGATCAGCATCTCTCTTCCGTGCACTGACTCTGGCTGGCTCTCTGCTAAGCACTGGATGACACACCAAAGGTAAAGAGGGGCCTGGCGCCACTCGGGAACAAACAGACCTACAGACAATCCCAACCTGAGAGAGGCTCTTGTGGAGGCCCCGGCAGACCCACCAGGAGCCCCGCGGCAGGAACAGAGACAGGAATTCATGGCTACTTCTTCACACACACAGTCTGAGTGGCAACCCAGGAGGTGGGCTGACAGTTGAGGACACTGAGGCCTGGGGGTGGAGGTACAGGTGGCTGCAGAGCCTGGGCCCTCGGGACTCTGGACCTCCTCCCTGGTTTGGGGGACAGTGGGGATGGCAGTGGTCAGCTGTAACTGCAGAGTTGAGGGCACAGGACAGGCCCTGGAGGTCTGGGCACCATCCCCAGTGAGGTGCCAGCTCTTGGGCGCCAAGTGCTCAAACTTGGTCTGCCAGAACAGAGCACAGGGTGGAAGGGGCCGGACCTCGAGGGGCTTACAGGCCCCAGAAGGGAGCTAAGATTCTCCTGAGGAGGCTCCCTGGGCAAGCGAACAGGGCGATGGGGTTGGCAGCTTCTGAATGTTTCATGACCTGACAGCCAGTGTGCGGGTGAGGCAGGGCCAGACAGCGGGGACTGGGGCTGGGAAGGGCTGGGTTGGGGGAGGCTGCTTTGGAGCTGGATGTGGCCCCGAGGAGGAGGAGGAGGAAGCAGGACAGCCCGGGAGGCCTCTCTCCACCTGCCTGGGGAGTCAGACAGGGGCAGGTGAGGGTCGGCACGAAGAGGGGCCATCCCCGGGAACAAAGGCTGGTCCTTGTTTTCTAGAGAAACTGCCCAGAAAAATGCTCAGAGGGCTGATGGGTCTCCAAGTTGGACTCCTGAAAGCCAGTCCCTGCCCCTCGTGTTTCCACCACTGGTCACAGATAACAAAAAAAATTTTTCAACACCTCTTCAGGAGAAAAACAAGGAAAAAACAACAAATGCTGATGGGAATGACTGCGGTGCTGCTGACAGCAGCGGGAGGGGACAGCTGGGCTGACAGGGACCTCGCCCTTGCCAGCTCAGAGGAGGGGGCGGGTAGGGGCCAACAAGTAATGACCGGGGTGGTCCACACCAAAGCTGAAAACCAAGGCCCGGAGGGGTCAAGGGATTGGCTGAGGTCACATGGCCAGGGACGGGCAGGCTGGGCCCACGCCACGGTGCCTGCTCAGCCCAGGTGCCTCCTGCTCAAGGAGTCTGTGTGTTCACAGTCAACGTGCCGACAGGAACGTTCTAGATGCCTTCGGAGTGGACTGGTTTGAGGCCAGCTTAGGATCCAGGATGGAGACTCGCAGCAGGCACGTGGTCTGCTTGCACTTGAGGAGCACAACAGGCTGTGATGTCTGAGGGATACTGGAGGAAGGGGCTTCTCTGTGGCTCCCTCTGTGTCTCGGAGCAGCAGAAAATCCTTCCCCCGGCCCCGGCGGAGATACCTTGACCGGGCCGCGCTCTTGTCTTCTGACCTGGATGCGTTACACACCGGCGTGAATCTGGACCGCCTGAGGGTGCAGGAGCTGCTCGGTAAACGGCAAGCTCCGATGTCTGCTTCACTCTTGTGCCGTCGAGGAACCGAGACCCGGCTGGGCACGAGCATTCTGCTCTTCCGAGATACCTCCCGCGCCGGGGCCTGACGGACTCTAAGCGGTTTGTTTTCGGCGGCCTCTCCACAGAAATCCGAGGTTCAGAGGCCTCTGAAGAGGCACGTGAAGCACCGGCACCCTTCCTCCCCAGGGATCGACATGTGCACCCGTCTGCCATCATCACGCGTGGGGACACTTCTAGCCACTTCCCATTAACTCGCTTATCCTGCTATCGCGAGGATAGCAGGATAATGCATGTGGGATCTGCGGCATGTGGGATCTTCCCGGACCGGGGCACGAACCCGTGTCCCCTGCATCGGCAGGCAGACCCTCAACCACTGCGCCACCAGGGGAGCATCCGACTCGTTTGACGGCGCAAAGCGTGACTGATCCCGTCTGATATTTGCTCTGCTCTTAATGCAGACTTCCCAAAAGAAAGCGCTGTTTTGCTCACCTCTAAATACTACTTCCTAGTAAACACATTCACCTAAGACAGAAAGGCTTGTTTTAAAAAGAAATACCAGAGAGATCTCCTGTGAGCCGCTACAAGCACAAGTAACCCACTGACGGAAACGGGGGGCTTATAAATGAGAGGGTTCCAGAGTGGCAGAGCTGGGATGCCAAGGGGGACGGGATCGAGTACACTTGTGACACTGGCGTCCCTGAACTCCAACACGGACCAAGCTGCTTTTGCACGGGTAACAACATGTCCTGATGGCACGCTTAGAACATCCAATCTGAAAGAGTCACGCTGCCAGGCTGCTGGGCAGTTAGAGACCTCTCTGCATTTACTCAGGGAAGCTGAAGTACACAAACCAGAGGAACCAACTTTGGCCTTGAGTTGGCATGTATATTTGAGGTCCAGTGAACACAGAAACCACCGGCCAATGGACTGAGCCCCCGGACGCCATGAAAACGCAAGGACATCCTGAGTCCCTGGAGGTAGGACACTTTTGACCATGTTTTGGACCATGGTATGACTGAGGGGACAAACCAAACCAGTTAGGTGTCCTGCCTCCCATGCATCCCATCCCATTAGAGTGGGCTGAATCTCCCAGTCAGGTGATTTCCCCTGGAAAGACTGGGGCGTCTGAAGCGGGAAAGGTGATTTTAAACGTAAAACAGCAGGGCTGCAAACTGGGCAGAATCCAATTCCTCACCTGCAGTTGAGGGTGATTAAATCCCAGGGGTGTTTTAAAATCGATGTTAACAACTGTGCTGGAATGACCAGAAATGATGTATCAAATGATAACTTGAAATCTTGGGGTTTTAAAAAAAAAGTTTTCCAAAAACCAGCTGGGGACGGCGGAGGGGGGGGGGGTGGGGGGGGCACAGGAAATAGAACTGTGTATTTCAGAGGGAGAACAGTCATTTCTTCCAATTGCCATTCAAATCCACTTACCCTTCCGCCCTACCCTAGAGCACCTGAGTCATGCGTGAATAGATCTATTTTTTTTCATCAGTGTTTCACAGTTTTTCCATTGAAAAATAAAGGCAGCGCTATCTAAGAAACTGTAGATAAAGCGGGTTTTGTTTCTGGCTTTTATTAACAATGTTGCCACTTGTATATATATCCACACTGTGCCCTGGCTGTCAGCAAAACCCCACTAACTGCAGTCATAAAATATTTACAGGTCGCCAAGAGCCAGGAATGTGTCGGCGTCTTGGGCGATTTCAATAAGCCACGACAGCTGTGCGCGAGGTGGATCTGAAAGGAACTGGGTGTTCACTGGGCACTGATACGGCAGAGCGTGCTTTAAGACGGATATTCTAGGAGTGGAAGCATCTATAAACAACACATCTCACAACGAACGAGGAAACTCTGCAAAATCGAGGGAAGAAAACCTTTTAAAAAACACAGGTGCGCAACAGACAGTGAGACTGATTCTGGGAAGACAACGTCTGAAGCTCTCTGAGAACAACATCTCTGGGTACTGATGAGGGTACTGAAAACACTCTAATGTGACAGCGTTTTACAATCTGGAATCTTTTTTCACACCAAGACACAAAACCAGACTTTCAAAATCCCTGGATTAGCTTTGAAAAAGGCACTTAACTCTGCGAATGGCTTTCTGAGTTTTTGGGTTTTTTCCCTGCAAATGAAGGGGATTCAGAGTGGCTGTTCTAGGTTGCATTTCAGTTTTCATTGTAGCTGGTAACTGAAATAAAAGTTTTTAAAAATCAAATTTGCTTTCCCTTCATGTGATCCGGCTGGGTCCTTCAATTTGCACTTGCTGCCCAAAATGCACTGGGTGGGACCATCAGAACTCCCCCACAAAGACTTTTTTGAGGACAGCAAGACCCGAATGTAACTTTAGCAGTCTTGTTTTCATACTTCAGAAGCGTCTGATGTCGTGGCTTCCAAAAAAATCAATGAACACAACAGGCTCTGGGCAACAGAACTAATACAAAGAGTCTACCGTGAAGGACAGAAAAACAGGCACACTGGGCCACCCTGCTGGAAGAAAACGTGCCCTTATCACAGAGTATCCAAACCAGAGCTCTTTTTTTATTGAGAAACCGTTTTTCTTACAGAAAGCAGCAGTACAGAATAAATAACACAGGTGATGGTGTGAGGTACCGGGAGACTTGAGCCAGGAGGAGGTTTGCCATTCGAAAGAGACAAAAAAGAAATAACCCCAAAGAAGCTGCAAGCGTAGGGAGGGGAGGGAATGGCGCGGAGGCGGAGAACTTAACTTACAGAGGTGAAGTCTGCAAAGCCCAAGGAGGAGGCTTTAGAAGGTTTAGCTGAAGAGGAGGGAGCAAATGGATCTTTTCCACTAAACGGGTCCCCAAACCCCTTTTTATTTTGGAACGGGTCACTGCTGTCAGCCCCGAGTGGCTGGAATGGATCGGGGGGCTCGGGAAAGTCTGCAGAACCAAGCTGGCTTACGGGTGTACTTTTACCTGGAAAGTTTAGGAGAAGAAAAAAAAAAAAAAAGGAGAAAAAAAAGAAATACAAGTTACTGACCACGGACAGAACAGAGTCCTGACTGAAGAGCCGGGCACCAGCTCCCTGGGAAACCCTATCCCTCTTTGGAAAGAGCTGGAATGCCGCTCGTGGGACGGACCCCGGGGAATCTGCGTGGATCTTGGCTTTCCTCTCCATTTATCCCGGAGGCTTAATGGTTTGTGGGCGTTACAAGAAAAGCACTTCAGATGACCCCCTCCCCTCCCCTCCCACCGCAGCTAAAATTTACATCATCTTTAAAAAGCTCACATGCAGGCGTGTTTCAAAGTGATTCATTTTAGCATGGCAACACATTTACTATCACACTGAGTTTTTAAAAAGTCATGGCTGAGCAGAAAAATACACTGCAAGCTTCCAACAATTAAAAAAAAGGGGGTGGAGATTACTTGCAACTAAACAGGGCGATTAGTTTCACAATGTGGTGTGTGTAGAGTTAGCCGTGTTAGTCGTGAGGGTCCGGAGGCAGCTCACCAGACAAACCCACTCTGCCGTCCTGGGTTTAAATTCGTTTCCAGCTCCCGCTTCTGTCCCTTTGGCTCCAAGGGGCAGGCTTTGGGCCTTTCTGGGCTCTTGCCAAGAGGGTGGCTCTGGGATGCCCCGGTCCCGGCAAGGCAGATCTCCACGGGGACGCGGGAGAGAGGTGTTTAGAATTGGAGGGAAATGAGGTTGTGAGGCCATGCTTCGGGGGTATGGCCTGAGGACAGGTGGCTTCTCCCAACAAATCCTGCCAATATGTCAGAACAATCCGCTAGGAACCTGAACCTTCTCCAGGCCTGCTTGGCAAGAGGGGGCGGGGGGCCCACATGATGAGCCTCAGGGATCTGCCTGTTTTGCAGGCCAGGTTCCTGCCTGATGCCATTCATTTGCCCAACAGCTGCCCAGGGTACTGGGGTAACCCAGGGGGTGAGACGTTCAATTTGGCAGCTCTGTGTCCAAGCCCAGGCTAGAGGCTCAAGGATACTTAACATGATTCTGATTTGTTAACTGAGCTGCCTATGTTTACTCTTGCAATTTCAAAGTAATGTGCAAAAAGAACCCAAAAGCCGAGGGTCACATTCCACAGAAGACCCTGGACATCCAGCTGCACGTCCAGAGAATGCCCCTGGCCCTGAGCTACAGCTGACCCCTGTAGCACCTGAGCCCAGGACACCTGCCTTCTTCACCCTGCTCGCCTCCGCCACCCCACCTGCCCGCACGCCCATCTCCATGCCCAGCTCCAAAACCACCCTCTCTGACGCTGCTTCCCAGGCCACATTTCTGACCGCCTCAAGGTGTCCCTAACGACTCCTGCCTCTGTCACCCTTAGTTCTGAGACCCAGATGAGGACAAACCCCTCAGCTCCAGCTGGCCTCAGTTTCCTGTCTGGGAAGTGGGAACGAAGAGGTAGGGGTCAGACCGGGTGACTGGTGCACGGCATGCTCCTCGGGGCTGCACGGGGCTGCGCCCCACTCCAGGCCACTCAGCATCCGGCACCGCAGTGCCTGCGCAAGCAGGGCTCAGTGTGCGTGGGGCCTGTGAGAGCCTGGCCTGAGGCCCCCCTGGACACGCAAGTTTATTCACTTGTCACTCAACGCAGCAGCTGGGTGGCCGTAAGGTACAAATGCCACCCTGTCTCTGTCAGCTTCACCCATGCATGAGAAATTCGAGTTACCAGTGACGCGGTCCCGCCTGGGAGAGCCCACGGAGAAGAGATGGGCGCCGAGCCCACCAGAAGCACTGGTTAAAATCCCCACACCCCATCCCACCTGAATCGGGACTTCCGGGTGGGCGGGGGATGCCAGTGCATGGATGCCCCCACCGACAGCTGGAACACAGAGGCCCCAAGCCGCCCCCTCCCGTCAGAGCTGCTGCTGGTTTCTTTTTGCTTGTTCAAGGAAACCGGGAGTCTTAACTTCCCGAGGCTTGCCCAGGACTCTGAGACACACGCAGCCCTGCACCCAGCCCTCTGTTGCTTCCTGCGGTCAAAGCGGAGCACCTCTATGCCCTTGCCTGTGGCCTAATGGGGCCCCTTTGCTGACCCCTGGCCTTTGCAGGCTCTCACTGTCACGAGCAGCACCCCCACGCACGTGTGTTTATTTATAGGAGACGTTTCTGGAGGTGGAGCTGTGGGTCAGAAGGTGTGCCCACTGCAGCCTGACCTTCCCTGTCACACTGCCTGTCCCAGGCTCCGACAGTATGCACCCCGACCAAGAAGGGAGGGTGGAGAGGAGGCTGTAGGCTGGGACATCGGTCAACCTCTCCCTGTGGCCACGAATCAGTTCAGTCAGCCCTGAGGCCCAATAAGCCAGGTGAGCCACCGACAAAGCCCCTGGGTGGGGGGTCCTTCCCCAGAACGGCGGTGCCAAGTCCGGCGGCACAGCAGGAGTTAGGGCCTCTCTCCCCCAGGGTAACTGCTTCTCAGGGTGAAGTCCTGGGGCTGATCCCCACGACCCATCTTCTGTGCAGGCTGAGTTCTCTACCTCCGGTCCCTTCTCTCCTATTTGTGACAGAGCCACAGACTTCAGGCTGCCCACCCCACCCAGCACCAAATGCCGCCCCCCCCGAGACATTCTCCCTGCTGTTGGCTATCCCGCCTCCTCCTCTCCCTCCTGGACCTCAGCCCCTAGGCTTCAGAGAGCAGGGCGATCTGGGTGCTGGCTTTGAAGAAATGCCTCCCCCAAGGCCACCTTACACAACCAGCCTACTCCCTGATCCAAGGGTCGAGCCGATGGGTGAGCCAAGGCCTCCCGTGCTACCGTGTTGCCGCGGACCCCTTCCCCTCTCTTCAGAGGTGAGCGCGCAGCTCTGGCGGGAGGGGTCGGGCAAGAGCTGCCCGGCAGCGTGTCAACTCCAGGCTGTGCAGCTGCGAGCAGTGGGCAGCCAGGCGGAGCCCAGGGGCACCCTGGGCAGGAGGGAGGGTGGGCGTGAGGCAGGGTGCTCTGGTCCACATGGCCGCACCACCACCTCAGGCAAGTGGTCCTCACCTCTCCCGGGTCCCTGGGAATCACCCCTGCGACAGCCACTGGCTGCTCACCCTCTCAGGTTCTCACCCCACGGGCCATCCGCACCCAGCAAGGTGGCCTTTTAACGCAGAGCTGACCCGACACTGCCGTGCTCTCCCCGCTGCTCTGGGAATACACACCCCAGCCTCGGCCATCCTGCCCCTGCCCAGCGCAGTCCTCTGCGCTTGCTGCTGCGCAGGCTGGAGCGCTCTTCCTCGTGTGGGTGCCGCACACACAGAGGCCGCCCTCCCCACTTCTGGCTCAGACACCTCTGCAGCCCTCGTCATGCTCCGTCGTTATTATGTCACTTGCTGTGTATTTTCTCTCTTTCCCAACAGAACGTGAGCTCCATGAGGGTGAGGGCCCTGCTGTCCTCAGCTGTGTCCCTGCTGCCTAGGGCAGGGCCCGCTGCTTAGACCCCTCTGTTGAACGGAGCTTTCTAACATGCAAGCTCCACCATGCCTGGCCCTGCCCTGGGGCCCTGCATCCGCTGTGGCGAATCCAGAAGGCCCTACAGCCCACACGAAACCCTTCCCGACTTCATCCCCCAACAGCCCTCCAGGGCCTGAGCGGCACCTCCCTCCCCCCTCCAGGACCCCCCAACCCAGGGCTTCTTTTCAGACAGTCCCTCTGCCCAGATGGCACCTCCACCTCAAACGCCTGTGACCCGCTGTCTCCCCATGCCTGTGTTCAGCCCTCCCAGCTCAGCCCTGGGCAGGGAGTGGGGTGTGGGCCCCTGGAAGATGGTGCAAAGCACAGCCACCACCCCACTCAGCCTTGCTCTCTCAGCCTCAGTTTCCTTATCCATGAAGTGGGGTTGTGATGGGCTGAATTGGTTCCCCTCGCAGCACCCCCCAATTCACTATGTTCAGGTCCTCTCCCCCAGTACCTCGGAATGTGACTGTCTTTGGACACGGGATCTTTGCAGAAGTAATTAAATTAGTATGAGGTCCTATGAGTGGGCCCTAATCCAATAGGACTGGTGATCTTGGAAGCAGAGGAAAGTCGGACACAGACATGCACAGAGCGGAGACCACGGGAAGACACGGGGGGAGGACGCTGTCTACAAGCCAAGAAGAGAGAACTCAGGAGAAACCAA
The DNA here is from genome assembly GCF_003031525.2 of Neophocaena asiaeorientalis asiaeorientalis. Lineage (NCBI taxonomy): Eukaryota > Metazoa > Chordata > Mammalia > Artiodactyla > Phocoenidae > Neophocaena > Neophocaena asiaeorientalis. The sequence continues at coordinate 1,235,355 of NW_020175432.1, forward strand.
CCCTACCTACACCTTGATCTCGGACTTGCAGCCTCCAAATCTGTGAGACGATCAGTTTCGGCTGTCTAAGCCACCCAGTCTGTGGTATTTGTTACGGCGGCCCTAGCACACTCACACAGGGTAATAGAGCACCGGCTGTGCACGGCTGCCGGAGCCGGGCTCGGCCTGGGATGGGCTGCCTGCTTTCGTAAATCAAGCCTTACTGGTCTGCCAATGCCAGGCCAGGCTGGCGCAGCTCCAATCCCTAGAGGTCAGGACAGCTTGCCCCTATGGGCCCCACTAGGAAACCGAGGACCCCTGACTGCAGCTCTCTGCTCTAACAGAGCCACTCGTATGTCCCGTGCGCAGCGTGGTGGGCATGTGCAGCCCCTGGGCAACAGTGTCCTCCCCTTGAACTGAGTTGTGTGCACTGGCCGCCACCATCCTGCTTCCTCAGTCCCTCCAGGCAGCCTCCTCCTGCAGGGTGGAATAGCACCACGCCCCAGGTGTGCTCCACACCCACCACAGAGTCCCCCTGCAGGGCGCACCAAGATGCAGACCCCGCCTCGCTCTCCAAACCCCAAGCAGGGGCATCACTGGGGCTTGATCGTGGATGGACAGACATGTTCCCGAGTGAACTATGCTTGGGGGGTGGGGGCCCTGAAACACCTGCAGCCTTCTCTGGGCCCAGGGTGACGGGTCCTCACCTGCGAACTGAGCCGGTATAATGTGTGCCTCTGGCAGGGGCACTCTGGGAGACGCGGTCCTGAGGGGTGGCGACACTGAGGGAAGGGACACTGACCTCAGCGGGCACAGTCCCTGCAGCCTGGCCACCGCGGTCTCCTTCCCATAGCAACTAGCGACTTCCACCATGCTGACCGCCCTGCACTGTCCAGCACGGCCAGTCTCCCCCGGCCCTGACACAGCCTTTCCCTTCCCCTGAAAGACCCTTCTCCAGGGCTCACTCCACCCCCGCAGGCTTCCCCACTGCCCTGTCTACCTCCCATGCACCAACCTGTCTTGGTCTAGCCTCCAGCACACCTGAGGGTCAGCTCCACGTAGGCGGGGCTCAGCATGCTGCAGGTGCCCTCTTCCTGGTGGGGGTCCTCATGGGTGGGGTGCCACCACCCAGGCTCCACGGGGCCATCCTAAGGGGCCTGAGGCCTTTGGGGGAACCCCACTGATGAGCCAGGAAGGGATATAGGCATCTGGCTTCCCTCCTTTGCAAGAAAGGGCAACAAGTATTCATCGGTGCACTCTTGGGCTAATTTTTTTTAAATCAGAAACTAAAAGAATGGACCAAATAGCAAAATCCAAATCCAATTTAAAGTAAGAGTTGCCAGGGACAGGCTGAAAAGCCCAGGGCCCAGAGCAGCCTCTGGTTCCAGCAGCAAGTCCAGGGTGGATGGCTGCTTGATTTCCTGGAGCACTTCTTGCAGGAGTTGCTCACAAAGGGCAGACATCTGAGCCGGGATAAGTGGGTCAGTCGACCCCAGCCAGGCCCTGAGAGCGACCACAACAGTCCAAATGTTCAAATAAACACATCATCACCCACTTGTGCGCTTTTCTTTTTTTTCCTTTTTCAATTAAGAAGACCTTCCTCCCCTGCTTTGGGGAATTTTTTTTTTTTTAAATCAGTTTTTGGTGGGGGGCAGGGGGCAGTTAAGAATCCAGCCAGCTAGAATGTCAAGTTGAGGTTTCCGACAAGCAAAGAGATGATCGGGGAGATGAGAACTGTCAATCATGTCAAGCACAGCCCAGGACTGGTTTTACTCTGCTGCCGAAACCGTTGTTATTTAGAAATCATGACTGTGTTAATATGAAACCAGGGCACGTCAACTGCTCCTGTTTTCGGGGGCGTGAGGGGGAGAAAAACAAACGGTTTTTTCTCGGTTATCTGCCTTTGTGCTCAGGCACAGAGGCTGAATTATCGGACCTGGCACGTGCGAAATCGGTGGCATCCCCGGATCGGCCTGACACGATGCTCACGAGCATAGGCTTCTTACAAAGAAACCCTCGCCCTGATTGCCCTTGGTCCAAACTTCCCACTCTGCGCCCCCGTTTATTTTTAGCAGCTGCACTTTTAAAACATTCTGGGGCTAGTTCCTGCTTTTATGTAACCACTTCTGCTAACTCCTTGTTTTTTTTTTTTGTTTTTTTTTTCCGATTTTCTGAGGTGTTGCTCATCTCAAACGGGACAAAGTAACTCTATCTGCCTCCATGCCCCCTGAGCAAAGTCGGCTGCCTGGCTTTATGCCTTTCCATGGCTCCGGGTACTGAGAGTAAGGAAAAAGCTTGACTGGGGCGTGTTTCAGTGAAGAGAGCACAGATCACCCTTTTTTTAAAAAATTTTGGTATAAAGGTAACCAGGATGATACCTGGCCTGTCATTCCTAGACACCTGCCCAGGGAAGGGAGCCCTGAGCGTAGGGGAGGCTGTGACTGCAGAGGCTGGAGCCCGTGACTTCCAGCCCTGGGGGCTGGCTGGAAGCTGCTGCCGCGCCCCCCAGAGAGACTCTCCATCACTCAGAGGAGTCTTCATGACCAGAGGGAGGAACGCAAGGTTGAGGATAGGACAGAATAGGACTTATTTCAAACCGCAGCAGTTTCAGCAGCTACCCCAGCGGTGCACCGAAACCACACACAGGACAGCCTTGAGCAAAAACAATATGAACCCGATGGTTTACCACGGTGTGTGCTGTTAAAAAAAACTTCGGTGGCCGGCCCCACCCTGGTAGCAATGTCTTTCATTCCCCTACTTCTGAACTTTCCGAGGCCACACAGGCCCCCGGCAACCCAGCAGTGGTGAAGCCCGTGCCGACCCTCCCTCCTAGCCTCTCGGGAAGCTCTCTGCCGGGAGGGTCCCTGCAGCGGCGGTGAGCGGAGAGAATGATAGAACACAAACCCCCCTCAACATACAAATGTGAACACTGAAAGAAGCCAGGTTCTCTTGCTTGAAATTCTTTACTTAGAAGAAAAGTAAGAGGGTTGGGTGATTTGAGGGGGGGGGGGTCTCAATAAATCGGATGAATGAAAATATCAAAAATAGACATGAGACTGAGTGTATGTTTTCATCCCAACCAGATACTTGCTGCGTTCTATTTATAAGATTGAGGGCTGCAGTTGGGAAATGCAGTTCTGTAGATGAGACTTAAATACAAAAACAACAAAACACAAAAATAAAAAACAAAGGTCTGTGGTCAGGACAGCTGCCCCACCTGAGCTACTACCCTACACAACACAGGACGTTCCCAAACTGCCATTCGTTGCAACATGGGATGTCCACACAACTGTCACTCGTCCTACACTACGGGGGACGCCTACACAACAGTCACTCGTCCTACACTACAGGGGACGCCTACACAACTGTCACTCGTCCTACACTATAGGGGACGCCTACACAACCGCCAGGCTTCCGAGAGTCATACTACACAGGAGAGCTATGGCTGGGAGGAGGCACTCCTTGTCACCTTGGTGCCTCCCTTCCTGCCCCCTTAAACCCACCAACAAAGCTTAACTGGGGGGAGAGAGAAAGCAGGCTGTCTGGAGCACAACCTTTCACATCCATAATCACTTGGGAACTTTTTACTGAAGAAGATCGCTTTTCACCAACACACGTGAAAAACACACGTCCCCCTGTGGCGGGATGGGGCGGGAGAGCGAGGAGAGCTAATTTCTCAGGACGTGACCCACAGGGCCACCCAAGTGGCTTGCCAGCGAGGAGTCCTGCAGACACCAGCCCCGCTCACTGTGGCTGATGCACACGCAAGGAGAAGGCAAGCCCGGCAGATCAAAGCCGTGCCAAGCAGCACAGTGCCGGCAGATAAAATCTGAGGTCCCCACCATCACAATCTTGAGATTTTCCACTAAAAATATTTACCGAATTTTAAGAAAAATCTGCTTAATGCATTGAAGGGAACAGGATGAGGTTTGGTTCTGAATTGTTGAGAAAAGCTGAACAAATATTTACTATTATCCACCAGGCGCCCCCTGAACTGATGCGTTTTTCATTCTCTGGGAGGTGCCCAGGGTAGTCAAGGCTGAGGAGCCCACTGGATGTGAGGTCTTCGCACTGTCAGAAGGAAAAGGAGAGAAGGGGGAAAAGTAGCCACACTTTTAGGGTCCTCAAAAGACAAATATCCTTTGGACTGAAAAATACAATTTTCAAGGTTTCCACGAAAAGCTCCTAAGACATTCATAAGAAACCTGACAGGGGCTACGTTAGTTCTGCAGCAAAAACGGGGAGTGGGTACATGACATATAAACAAATTTACAAATCACAAATCAGTCTTCGCAACTAAAATAATGCAGACTGGCAGGTCTCACAGTTCTGCTTTTTGAAAAACCGTATTTGTTCTTTGATTTGCGCCTGCAACACACTCTGCTGAATCAGCCCTGTGTGCTGGCTTGCCTCGTCCCTCTGAGGGGCCTAGGGTGCCTTGCGGGGGGACAAGGGAGATGTTAGCTACAGCCTGGTGGGGAGAGCCCTGGGGCCGCAGTGGCCCAGGCTTTGTTCCTCCCTAGAGAGCAGTGCCAATGCTGCCAGAACGCCACCACTGCACGGGCAGACAGGTGCCGTGCCCACATTTAACAAAATCCCCAGGGTGCCACACAGCGGGTCTGGAAGCCAGTTTGAAGGCACTTGTGCACTGGAGGGGGGGGTGCGGAGCCCCCTCCCATTGTCGGGGCCGCATGAAAGGAGCCAGAGAGCCTGCAGTAGATGGGGGACCCGCCCACTCTCACTCCCTTTACAGCCAGTTCCCACCACCCACTCAGATACACACATGTGCTGTTTTTCAACTGACAATGGCGGCGGCCGGGGGTTGACTCAGTGCTCTGAATGTGAGAGATGAGGGACCACATTCACCCCATCAGAACAGCAAGGGCTGCACAAGGAACATCTTCCTGGGCCCCCTCACCTTGCTGTAGGTGGAACCAAGGGGCTGCAGGAGGCCTGGGGGCAGGTACACGAGGCACCCCCCGGCGGCCGGGGAGGGGGCCGGGGTCAAGGTGGCAGCTGCTGTCTGTTCACACGGATGCAGAGACACCAGAGAGGCGAGTCCACACTCTCTGGGCCTGCACCCTAACACGAGGCCCTGCTATACCCCACCACCAGAGCCCAGCTGGCTGAGCCCTGACTCCTCTGCTCCAGAACCCCAAGCCTGGGCACTTGCACCCCGCTGAACGATAGGCAACAAGAGCGTCACTCAACTCCCACTCAATCCACCGCTCGATTCCGGGTGCAGGAGGGTGGGCGTGTGCTAAGGTAGGCAAATGCTTCTATTTTCGAACTCTGCCAACTTTGAGAACAGAAATTCACCCCAAAGAGCAATTCATCTCCAGGCGTTTTACAGGTTAAGAGGCTGAGAGGACAATGGCTTTTCTCCCTCTGCTGGGAGCCGGCTCTCCAGCACACGCTGGCAGGGGTCCCGCCCAGCCCTGGCACAGAAGCTCCCGGCGGGCAGGGGGTGGCCGGCGGGAAAGGAGGACTCCGCCAGGCTGGGCGCCTGAGGTTCTCCTGGAGCACTCCAACCCTGGCTGGCTGGCAACTGCCACAATTTTCCAGGCTCCTCGAGCTGGCAGTGAACTGCTTTTGTCCCGTTCTAGAACTTAACAGGTACCCACCAAATTATCTCTCTGAAATCATCGTGGGAACGGAATTAAAGTAGTTAAGCTCAAGGTTGAGGTGCTAACCGCACGGCTCAACTGGTGAAGCCATTTTAAGAGTGGATCTTGTGCAACAAACAAGGGGACGGAACCCACACGGGCCAAGGATGACCACCCTGGTTTCACCCCCAGCCTGGCATCTCAGAGCCAAGCACACACCTGGGCTGGCGCCACGGATGAACCGGGGGCGTCCTCCCTGACCGAGTCCTGTGTGGCAGCTCCTGGGACGGTCAAGCGGACCACCGAGCCAGTGGGCTTGGCCCAAGAGTGGGCGGCAACCAGAAAACTGCCCAAGAGAAAGATCCCACAGCCAGTCACCCTGTGTGGAGTCAGTCACAGCTGTGGGAGGGGACTCATGTTCTAGGGGGGAAATGATTATTTATCTATTTACTTTTTGAGAATCACTTGACCCAAACAGGACCCCGGTTAAACGGTCTCCCGTTGTCCTGTGTGTGTTGGAAGAATTATGGGAAGGGGAAGAGGGGCAGAAAGACATCACCAGTGTGTGCGTGGTTTTATCCTGAAGGTGCAAAGGTTATTAGCAGTAATAATAATTAAATTGGGGAAAGGTTAAAGGTGACTGGCTGGTTAGCGGTGAAGGCGCTCTAGCTGGTGTCACCCGGGCGCTGCAGGAACCGCAACGCGGGGCTGCACTTGCAGGAAGTGGCAAGGGTGGGGCCCAGGGCACAGGATCCCGCTATCTGTCGCCGCAGGCGCGAGGCCCAATCACTGACACCCACACAGCCATTTCCTGCACTTAAAAAAAAAATCTGTTTCTCCCTTTGCAAATCAACAACTTTTACCTAGAAACTCTTTAGCGGTGAGTTCTGACTGATCTCGATCTCCGGTCCGTTGCAGAAAGCACACCGCTGTTTACCTGGGGGAGGTGTGCCAGCGCTAACTCTAACCGACAGGTTTCGGCGGCTGCCAGAACGGTCTGTTTTGCATCTGCCTAGAAGAAACCAATTCTCTCTACCCCAAACAGACACCTGCTGGTCATTTCATACCTTGATAGACTTTTCTAGAAAAGACCTCCAGGCACAGAGAACTCAGCGTTGATGCCAAAGCTCCGTGCACATGCCCCAGAGGGCGATTCTTGACAGCCCCCAAAGGTCCACTTTCTGGCTTGGGTCAGAGCAGACGGCCAGCCGCGGGCTGCGCCGGTCACACACCTATGGCACCAGAACTCTTTCCCAGAGAACCCTGGTGAGGGTCCCAGTTGGTAGGATCCCCACCGTGACTGCACAGGCTGATGCTTATATACGTTTGTTTGTCGCATGTCAATTAATCTTTAATCAAGCTTAAAAACACAAGCAAAAAACCAGCTCCCACAGAATGTAAAAACTGAAGCCGCTGGTGCACAAGAGATGGCACCCCAAAAACCAGGAGTAACTCAGACCCAAACGTGCGTTTGGTCCCATGAGTGACGACAGCTGAGCTTCGCCAGAGGGGACCCTGGAGACCTCTTTGAAGTTCAACTACCCACGCTCTGACTTTTTTTCAACTGCAAAGGTTTCTGCTAAACTGCAATCTCATGGGGGAAAAGGATCCCTTGATAAATCCCTGTACGCATATGTCCACCTCGGGCCCAGCCTCTGTCTTTCCCGGGAAAGGAGCTAGGGAAGGAGGACCCTGAGTCCTGGTCTCTGTACCCTGGGGATGGGTTGGGGGATGCACACCATGCCCATCATGGTAATCACTGTGCAAGGCACTTACCAGAGAGGCCACATGCTAGGCCAGAGTTGGTCCCATGTCCAGGCAGGGAAACTGAGGTTCGGCGAGGTTAAGACACTTGCCCAGAGCCCCTCAGGGAAATGGAAGCGGCTGGAACGTGAAACCATCCTGATCACACAGCCTCTCGGGATTCTAGTGGGACAGGTGGCCCAGATGCTGGAGGGATATGGCATCAGATTCGCCTGTCCCGGCCTCACACATCGGAGTCGACTCCAGGCGCAAAGACCTGGCAGGGTTCTAGAAACCTCTGGGTCCCCTGCAGACCAGCCTCAAGTGGGAATGTGGCCAATCAGACCCATTTCACATGCGGGGCGGCGAGGGTTACAGAAGAGCCCATTCCTTCCTCTTGGTATTTGGAGTGCAGGTATGAAGCTGTGTGTGTGGGTTGTGAGAAAAATCATTATCACGCAGCAGGCTGGATTGTCCACTCGCCTACCTTCGCGGGATCACAGCTCGACCGCCAGGGCCGCACGTCCCCGGGAGCAGGGTACCTGCCTCATCTCCTCCCGGCTCAGCCGCCTGGGACCAACGCTCCCCCACGTGTCAGGATGGCCCCTGAGCGTGACCGCCCGGCGTTGCCACGTGCTGGCCACGCGGCCCCTCGAAGCGGGAAAAGGCTGGGTCAGCAAGACGAGCAGAAAAGCACATTCCATCCCCTCCCTTGCAAACTGCTGGACTTTTGTTTTCTTACAAAAACAACGACAACAACAGCTGGACATCTTCTTGGTTGCTTCTTATCTTTAGCAGCCAAGAAAACAAGAGCCAGGCCTGATGCTTTCATAACAACCGTTCTGCGTGGGACTTCCTCCAACTCTCCTCTGCTGACCTGTCTTGCTAAGAACCAGATAACTGCCAGGCGGCTCCGGTTTAAGTGGCCTTGCTCCTTGCGGCCTGGATGGGGGAGGGGAGAGCAGTGTGCACAGCTGGGCTCCAATTCCCTCAATCAGGGAAGCAGCGTGAGGTGGACACCTTCCTGAGCATCCCTCAAAGAGCCAAATGCCCCCCACCCACCTACATCCACCTGCTGGGTCAGGTGTCCCTCGCGGGTACATCGGCATCGGCACAGCCAGCAATTTCCAGGTTGTTAGAGGTTAGTATGAAATCACAGCAGAAACACCACTGGAAGTGCTCCAGGGGCACCCGCCACACAGTGTGTACCTACCACCCAGCAGTGTGTACAACGCAGGGATTTCCTGTTCAGCCACTGCTTCTAGGTAAGAGAATCAGATGAGAGACATTTAGGCCTCTACGCAGACACACTGTGGCCGCTCACAGATTAAGCACTGCACACAAGCTGACTACTGTCCAGAGCACCAGAGCCTCACAGCTTGATTGTCACTACAGCTGTCTAGGGGGGTGGGAGGCCGGCAGGGGGGCGGTGGTGGTCCCTGGGTCCAGGGCTGGTCCTGCTACCACCTTGCTGCGTGACCTTGGGCCACACGTGACCTCTCTCACTTCCCTTTCCAGTTCCGGTAAGAGGGCATCAGGGTGCCTGCCCCGTCTTTGCGGGTCTTGCTAGAATCTGGCAAGCTAACAGTCATGCACGTGCACCTTGAGGGCTGTGATGTGAAGACGATATTCGGGGCACCCGGCACCCTAGCAAGCTGTGGCACAGCAAGGTTGCGGCAGCCCAAAGCCACGAGCAAAGGCAGCCTGAGACCCCCAGCATACAGGGCCAAACCTGCCCAAACGTGGACAGAGCTCTAAAAAGCCCGAGCCCTGAAGTCAGCTCCAAGGAGGTGAGCCGTGCCTCTGGCGGGCTCTGCTTTCTAAGTCCACGGCACACTGAAAGCAGAAGCCAAGGCGGGGTGGAGAGGCTGGCAGAGGGAGACACAAGGGGAGGTGACAGCGGAGGGCAAGTTCAAAAGCACCCAGCATTGGTTCAGGGAAGGGGAGGAGGCTGAGATGAGTGTTTCCAAGAAACCCCGAGAATGAAGCTCTGCGCCTGCCACAGCCAGTGAGGGGAGCAGCTCCTCCACGAGTCCCGACAGATGCCGAGCGGCTGGGCACGTGTGCACTCGTGTGTGTGTACTTTCACGTGTGCAGTGTGCATGCAGGTGTATGCAAGCACTGTGTAAGCGTGTGCACGAGTGCAGCATGTGACTGCGTGTGCACGTGTGTGTAGGTGTGCTGTGGCTCCCATCTTTCAGGCAGAGTGAGAAGGCCCGATGTCATTCCATCAGGAGACCGTCAGGGGTTCCCTAAGGGCCACTGCCTCTAAGGTATATATAGGCGGCCTCTCACAGACACAAGGGAATTCCTTTGTTGTTTTTGCTTTTCTCCCCCGTTTTATGATAAATGCCTTTGATGCATGGCTTACAGAAGTGATCTCTTTATGTGTGTGTTTCTGCTCACAGTTCACAGAAAACCTGTTATAAATTCATCCCGCCTGTTGGTCGTGCTTTCTCTCACGACCCATCCACAAGGAGGCCAAACTGGGCCCTGCGGGCGGAGTTCCTGTACTCCTGAGAGAAAGCTCTGGCCAGCCCAGGTGACAGAAAGGGAGAGGGAGCATTTTTAAATAGCTTTTCCCCTCTGTTTGGCTCCAGTGGCAGGTGTAGGAAGACTGGCCAGCCTTGGACTGATGACCCCTTGAAACTAGAGAGCTTGGGGGCCTGCACCGATGACCACAAGGTGCCAAGGCGAGTCCCCGGGGCAGACTGACGGGGAAGGGCGAGCTCGGGCGGGAAGGAGAGCACTGCCCCCCCGACAGAAAGGACCAGGGAGAGGAAGGCTGTAGAACAGAAGGCGCGACCGAGGGAGCGTGTGGTTCTCCTGAGGCCACCCAGAAGTCTAAGGACAACATCGGTGACTCTGCTGGGAAATGAGCACGAACGATGAAGAGGGGACAGATAAATGGACTGGGAAATTGCAGTGAATCTCTCTGCCGCTTGGAGCAACAGCTTTCTGCTTTTGAGTCTGGTAACCTGGCCTGTTGGCCTATCGCCATCACGTAAGAGAGGTCCCCTGCATGAGCTAACAGTCCTCAGCATCCTCAGGGGGACATGCCAGGCTCACCCCTGAGAGAAAGCAGCCACACCACCGCAGCCATGAGAGGTACAGTCTACAGGAAACCCCTTGCTCGGAGCCATCCACCTAGATGCTGGGGCCGGAGCGGAGGAGAAGGGAGCCCCGAGCCATCCTGCCTCCTCTCACATCAAACATGGCCAAGGTAGACCGCCCCCCCCACCCCTCCCCAAGTCCTTAACCAGTCTGGAGGCACTGGATTGAGTGGAGGCCTCAGCCACTGCTGCTGCCGTCCCCACCCCTGGGCCCTCCCTGAGCCAACCTGGGAAAGAGCTTGGGTCGGGTGGGGAGGCCGGAGGGGCCACGACTGCATGCTGAACCGGAGGCCATGCAGCAGCTCTCCCGACCGCAAGGAGGGCTCTGAGCTCTTGGCCTTCCGGAGACCACCGTGGAGCCCCACACAGAGCCCGGAGCCAAGAGGCCCAGAGGACGAGGCGAGGGCAGGTGGGGCGGGAAGCACGTCCCAGGCGCACAGTGTGTGCGGACCCAGGCGACGGGCCGGAGGGGAGACCCTCCTGCTCTGAGTGCAGGCCCTGCAGCGTCTGCTCTACTCTGGGCTGGTGAAAGGAGGGGCCCTCAGTGCCCCCGCTGCCTGGCGACGGTGGGCGGGTGGCTGTGAGAGAAGAAAGCGTACTGACCGCTGGGCGGTTTAGGCCGCGGAGGAGCAGGCTTCTTCGGAGGCAGAGCGGGAGTGTCCTGTTTACTTTTAAAGGGGTCATCTGAGCATCCTGCCCCTCCAAAGGAGGAGGTGAAAGGGCCAGAAGTTGGGGGCTGTAAGAGAGGACACGAAAGAGAGGCAGAAATAATCATTAACACGGAGGCAGCGGACATCCACCGAGCCCTCCGGGCTTGCACAGCATGGCCGCCACTCGGGCCCAGGGTCTCTCACAAGCCCCCCCGACTTTCCTCCACCCTCAACAGCCGGGGTCCTCTGGCCAGTGAGGAGCAGCCAGCAACACACAGAGCAGGCGAGAGTAGCCCGGTGCCTCGACGGGCTTCTGACATGGGGTGGGGGTGGGGTGCTTCCTGCCACCCACAGGGGGATATCAGGTCTCTCCTGACCCCAGGGTCCCCTGGGCTTCCTGCTCATACTTCAGAGATGCGCCCAGCCTCTCCCCCTTCAGTCAGTGTCAGGCGCTGGGTCAGAGCGGCACCAGATCCTCTCTGTGCCCGTGGGCTGCCTGACCCAGTGGCTCAGGTCAGAGCCCACCGCAGCCCCGTGGGCACAGCCATCACTGCCTCCAGTGGGCTCTTGTCACCTCTCGCCCGGACCCTCCCCCAGCCTCCTCCTGCTTCCACCCGCCTCCACATCTACCACCTCAGACCCAGGAGGGACCATGTCAACCAGCAACAGAGAGATGCCTGGATAGATGGGTGGGCAGGTGGGTAGATGGGTAGGTACAGCTGCCAGGCAGGTAGGGAGCTAGGTAGATGGGGGCTGGGTAGTAGCACTGAACAGCCCTGAAGCTTGAAGGTAACCTCCAAGCACTCCTCAAGTCACGCAGGGCCTCCCTCACAGCCCCTCACCACCCTACCCCCCTGCCACTGCCCAGGGCTTTAGCTTCATCCCTACAGTTGCCCCAACCCTCTCCTGGCCAGTTCCCCGGTGCCTGGAACCCCCTTGTGCCCCATCTCGAGGCCTCCATATATACAGAGTCCCCAACTGGGGGCTCAGCCCACCCCGTCCACCTCAAGCCCCTCTTCTTCCTCAGAGACTGGCTAGACCTCACTGCCACCCCCAGAGCTCTCCCTGACACCCCTTCCCACTAACTGACTGTTCGGACATCCTGGTGGGAGCTGACGGGACACACATCATCACGCCGCAGTGACAGGTACTCAGGCCCCTCCCACCTAACTGGGGCAAGTTGCCTGAAGGGCAAGTGCCAGTGACAGGGCACACACCTGCCAACTGCCTGCAGCGGGCAGGGACTTGTCTACCTGTGCACCCTCACCTGGAGCACCAGCACGGTACCAGGCATAACAAACCTCCAGCGATAGACGGATGAGCACAGACAGCCAGAGCTGCACCCCAAAGGGAGGAGACTGCTTTCTACAGAGGTGGGAGACCACGTTTATGAAAAAGTAGAGCAAGGAGATTCATAGCTGCTAGACACTAAAGGAATTGGTGGACATGGGAGTGAAAATGCTGATACGGTCCTCAAAAAGCAAAGGAAAGGAGATGCGCAGTAGGACAGGGTGGGCCACACGCAGCAGGGGTGGAGGGGGGGGTTGCGTGAGGAGGGGCACTTGCAATGCCCTCCCCAGTGGGGCAGGTCAAGGGACAGAAGACAAAGCAGGAACACAAGAGTGCACTTGTGGGACCTTCTTAGGTAATCTGGTTCCGACACATCACTGGAGAAGTGGGGAGAAGGGCTGATGCCAGTCACGGGGACGCGGCTCCCCCTCTTCCGGATCCGGTCACGGGGACGGGGATGCGGCCGCCTCTGCCCCTGGTACCTAGATACTAGCCTCAGGTGGGAGAGAGGCGGCCAGCCCACAGGGAGGAGGAGGGGGCCCGGAGTGGCTGCTGCACACTCAGCCAAGCCCACTGGGCGCCCTGGTCCCTCCCCACAAGCCTCTGGGGCCGCCAGGGTAGTAGATGCTCACTTGCCAGGGTAGGAGACGCTCGCTGATCTTCTCACCACATCTTCCCAACGGCCTTGGGACAAGTCCTACTGTCACCACTTCTACCTTATACACAGGGAAACTGAGGCACGGGGAGGAGATGCAGCCTGCTAGTCACACAGCACCTCAGCGGGGGAGTCAGGGCGGGAACCCACGCCGTCCACCTCCTGGGCCAGGGCTCTCAGGCCCTGCCCTTGGCTGCTGGCAGCCCGCCGCCCGCCCCCCACGGGAGGTCTGGGGACTGTCCTCATGCCCATGAGGGAGACATGCACAGATGCAGGCAAGGGGCAGAGCAGGGCAGAAGGCCCTGGGGAGGATGGGGTCTAATGGGAAAGACTCATTTCCCTGCCAAGACCACCTGGGCCCACCGGGAAGCTCTGAGCCAGAAGGGCTGCAATGGAGCGAGGAGGTCCCTCCCTCCACTGCTGCCACCCCCCTTTCCCAGGCTCTGTGACGCTTGTCCTTTTCGGTACAAAAGTCTGGGAGTCTCTGCAAAACCTGCTGCTCGAGTTTCCAGAACGTCTGCTGCAGAGCACAGTGGTTGGGATGGGATCTGGAGGCCCTGCTACCGGCTCCGTGCCTCTGTTTCCTCGTTTATGAAACAACGATAATGACAGGCCCCAGCTCGCAGGGCTGTGGCAAGAAAACGAAAGGTAATGCATAAATTGCTCCAGCTGGCACCTGGACTGCATCAGCACAAAGACAGCACGATTATTATCACGCCAAGGATGTGGATGTGACTAGAACTCTCTTGGATACCCACAAGAATCTGCAAACGCTCCATCGGCCACCGATGCTTCGTTTCTGCTGCTTCCCGTCATTCACAGAGCCTTTCCCAGACGAAGAGAGCAGTAGAGCTAAGGTGCCGTGTCGACCAGCAGCTTAGCTCTAAAGTGAGTGGGTTAGGGTCTGCTGGTTGGGAAAGACGCAGTGGGGGCTAAGGAGATGGAGAGCGAGGGAATGCTGATGCCTCTGCTTCTGCCGTTCCCAGGACACAGCCTGGGTCTAGGACTCTTGCTACTCTCGCCACAACCTGAGACGGGCAAGAGGGAATCAAAACTAATCTTGACAGAGTGGAGGCGCGACCAGCCCCCGAGGCACCTGTGTGGGCCCCAGTTCTTGTCTTGGGTGCTGCAAAGGCGCCAGCTCTGGGGAAGGGGTATAGTGGGACACCCAGGGCTCTCTGGACGTGACCCCCCCCCAGAGTTGTGGGGTGCACGGGGCCCTTGTCCACCCAGCCCGTGCAACCCCCAGCCTGGAGCGCGAGCTGCAGTGAGCCTCCCGGCTGGCTGGGGACTCCACGGGCCAAGCCGACTCTCCGCCCCCTCGTCTGTCTAAACCCACGGAGCCAGTGGGCCCGCTCCAAGGCGAAAGGGTTCCAACTGTAAGCGCCTGGTTCGCCCACAGCAGGGAATTATATCACTTCTGACACCAAAAAGCCTGCGTCATTTCCGAATCCTAATTTTCATGACTTGAAGTTTCCCAAGAAGCTTCCTTTGGGACCTGACTGGTTCCTACTCAGGCTGTGGCTTCAGGGAAAGTTGCTATTTTTAGAAGGGTTTCAGTAAAGCCGGTAGGGGCTCTCTGGCTGGGCTAGAGTGAAGTGTGCTCCAAAAAAAAAGAAAGAAAAAGAAAAAAGGACAGACAGAAAAGCTACTATATGAGAAGCAGCTCTAAGAGATTCACAGTTTAAAGAATTGATTTAAAGCACACGACTCTAAACTTAAAAAAAAAAGCCCTAAATAGGAACGCACGCTTGAAAAACAACTGAAAATGGGCTGACAATGGGCAGTCAAGTATTTCATAGGTGGTTTTTTTTTAGGGCGGGAGTAAAATAATTAAGTTAGAGTCTTGTTTTTATTCTCAGATGCTCTCTGAAATCTATTTTGGGGAATGTGTTTTTAAAGCAAGGTAATACTGTCTAGAAAAATCTTCTCGGGTATTGAGGGACCTCAACGAAGGGTGCAAGCCCAGAGAACCTCCCAAAGGAATCTACTGGAGTCAGACTGCTGGCTGGCACTCTCCTCTAGCACTGCCAGGCAGAGGGAGGACACTCTAATTTAGGGTGAAGTTAAGAAAAGGAGCCAGCATGCATCGCCAGCGTGCATTGCCTCCCCACCCCACTCAGGTGGAGAAAAGATAGTGATGTTAAAACACACACACACACACACACACACACACACACAAACCAAGAAGTCAAAAAAGAAAAAAAAAAAAAACACCTTCTTGCCACTTACTTTCATTTCCTTCAGCATTTTATTTATATACACAATGTTGTTCTTGAAAAACAGAAAGGGAACCAAAAGGGAAAAACAGACCTATGAGGTTAGGGCCCTGTATTCAGTTGAGCAAGTGGCATGAGATCAGGAGCTGATGGAATCATGGAAACAAAACAATGGAGTACTGGAGACAAACTTTCCACGGCCTCATCCAGCTCCATCCCGCCCAGCGCCACGAACAGGAAGGGGCACTGGCCCTGAAGTCGCAAGTGCACGTGTGTGCAGCCTGATCTGGGACACGCGAACAAGGAGAGGGAAAGCGGAATTAGAAAGGGGAAAATGCAACCTTAGGTTAGACCGGGCAGAAGGAGGGAAGGGCCAGGTTCTGAACTGCCCAGCTCTGGGGTGTCTCTGCAGCTACGGGAAACACAGGCACTGCCTGGAGGAGGGAGACGCAGCCGTTCCTGCCATCCGGGGCCCCGCCAGGCTGGCCACCCCACACACAGCCTCAACTCAGGTGCTTCTTGAAACAGAGGACCCCGTTCATGCCCTCGTCCTTGCCCCAGCTCAGGGGCACTGCTAGCTCTCACTCCCTCCTCGGCCTTGCGCAGGGAGAGGTCCCACTTGTGCCAGCTTGAGAATACAGTACGAAGCCCTTCCCCAGAGACCGTCGCCCCCGTGTGGCAGAAGTTTTCTCATTTCAGGGGATGGTTTCCCACCCGCTAAGCACGGACAGAAGACAAGGACACATAGCTCCACTCAAGGAGCGTGTGTAACAGCCACGCAGTGACGGGCAAACATGAGGGCAAATCTCAGGCCCTGGTCCCTTCTGGCTGATCCCAGATGGCGCCCCGACCGTCAGCGTCACAGTTCCCATACGACTGATGGAGGCTCATTCCCTCCAGGCACTGGAAGGAGAGAGGCCGAAACCCCAGCACTTCTGGGCTCCCTTCTGCGGCGGCCAATGGGCAAACAGATGCTCTGCCTCTGGCCAGAAGCTACCTTTGCTACCTCAACAGTTTATACTCGTGCGTTTCTTTGAAAACATAAACAAAATCCCAAATGTTTCTTGGAAGCCACGCACCACAATCTCACGTTGCTAACCACGAGTGCTCAGCGCCCAGACAGTCGTGCGCCCCTCGGGCTGAGTGAACGTGAAGGAAACACGCAGCATGCCCTGAGGAGCTGGCACGCGGGGCGAGCGGTGCCCGGGACTCCCCGCCGTGGGTGCCCATCCCACACACTCCGGGGGGGGCTCCCTCCCCTCCCCACCCCCACCAGCGAGGAGACAGGAACCGTATCTGCATGTGGCCGCCCCCCAGTGCTCACGGCACCTGGGCTGGAGCAGGCGGCTGGGACAGACCGGTGGACTCAACAAAGAATGCAGGGCTTTATGGCTCCGCGGCCACACGCAGCGCTTTATTTGTGACGGATCCCACCCTCACCCACCGAGGCCAAGACGCACACACCTAACGCTGCTTCCCTTAATTCTTGGAAAAGAAACACGGGCTCACGGTCAAAACCAAGGGACACTAAAGGTTAGAACAAAGAACAGCAGACCTACTCGCCTAGGCCAACATTTTCAACTTCTTAGCAGTTTCTTCTGGAATCTACCTCTCAGTCGTGGGCCTCTACTCTTATTTCTTGATCTGTCCATTTTGGACATATCTACTGACTGACTTCCTGCTACGTTAAGCACCATCCTCCAAGCCCCTCTCGAAAGAGCTTTAACACCATCTGTGGGACTATATCCACCGTCAGTTTACGTAACTATGGCCGTGTAGGCACCATCCAGTCCAACCAGGAGTGCCTATCGTCCTTCCTGAAAGGCTCACTTTTCACCTGCATATTTATTCACCGAGCCTAGCCCTCGGTTTCCACATCCTTCTCGGGTTCTGTCCATGGGCAGCTCCAGACACACCTCCTGCCTTCTGGCCCAAGGCCCACGGTTCCAGCCTCAGCGGGCTGCACGCCAGGCCTGGCCCTCAGGGCCCAAGACCTTCGCAACTTTGTTCAGCCACAGAGACGACTTTATCACCTGAGGTCTGACTGCCATCTGACACCGGTGGCAGTAGCGGGGAGCCCGCAGCGCTTACGCGTCAGGGAGGGACTCAGGGCTCTGGCAGTTTCGCTTGGAGGAAGGGAAGTGGGTCCAGCCACAGCCATGGGCACTTTCTGGACCCCGTCTGCTGACTCACGACCTCACATGAGAATACATTTCAGAGTTTGACAGGTGCCAAAGAAATACATACGTGGCATTAAACAGTTACACCTGGCAGCCCACGACAAGACGCACAAGGACACTGGCAGAGGCACAGGGGCTCCGTGGGAAGGGCTTTACCTTGGACATCTGGCTGAAGTCGGCAAAGCCCTCAGCACTATTGAAGGACCCACTTCCGAAGGGGTCTAAGGTTCCAAAGGGACCTGCAAGCAGCACCAGCAGAGGAAGAGTTACAGGGCATTCACAGAACACGCCTCCTGGGAGCAGGGGGAAGTGTCACCTCTTGGTTCTCAATGGCCCCCAAAGCAGGAGATCCATGGAGGTCACGTTTGTTTGATGGGGTGGTGAATCGGGTGCAAGTCCTCAACAAGGGCCCCTGCCCCTGCCCACTCTGGCTCATGGTTGGTGCAGCTCAGCCAGACGGTTTGCGGCCATGAGAGTCAGCGCAGGGAGAGCCAGAGGGACTCTGCCCTGCGGCTGTGCTGCAAGCCAGCATTGTTCACCGTCACCAAAGGAGTGACAAGCACCCTGTGGAAGGAGAGCCTGCTGTCTGTCCTGCTGGATCAGGAGGGGAGAGTGAGAGGGAGGCGACCAGCCACCCACATGATTTATGTGGGGAGGTCATCTGCAGGTAGAGATTTTTGCTGAGCTTTCTCCTTTGGTGGGTGGTGCGATTTGTCCATAATAACCCACGAGTTCACCTACGAAATCAAACTCTGCAACTAACAAGCACAAGATGTTAGGCAAGGCGGCAGTACCAAGTGGAACCTGTTTCCAAAAGCAAGGGGGAGTCCGCAAACACTCCTCTCCCTTAAAGGCACACCTAAGAGCTTTATGCTGTGAGGGGAGGTTCCCTCAAATCCAGTGCCCATAGCACAAGCCTCAGTAGAACTTTGGATTCCTTTAGGAAAAAAAATCCAGAGGTTAGAACCAAAGATTCATAAGGAGGACTGAGCAAAGAGTAACTAATACATTGGTGTTATTACTAAATTAATCCCTACCGCCAAGCTTCCTTTCCATCCAGTAAGATGCCAGCTATTGCTCAGAAAGATGAGCAGCCAGAGGGGAATGGCTTTGGCTGCACTGCCTCAGGTGAGGATCTGGGTGCCACTTACTAATGACATAAACACTGAGGACACACCAGATTTGGAAATGGGTGGTCCATTCCACTGCCCGAGGAAGAGTGAGAAGGAAAATAAGCCATCAGTCTCACCTGATCCTTTTGAGGAGACACTGGAGGATGAAAAAGGATCACTGGATTCAAAGGGGTCGAGCTGAGTGAAAGGAGAGAGGAGAGAGTGAAAAGCAGTTCCTTTGTTCATCATCCATTCATTCAACCACAAACTTTCTTGACATCTATATGCACCATATCTGCTGTCCAGCCTTGGGGAGGATAAAATGATTTAAACTAAATCCCGGCAGAGTTAAATCCCAACAGAACAACCCCTCCCGCAGATAACACCTATAAACACGCTGAACTGGAAAAAAAAAAAAAAAAGCCATCACCTGAAGACCCAGGGAGTGAACCAAAGCAGGAAGACTTTGGAAAAGAATTGAAACTTGGCAGAAAAAGCAGTACAAGATTGAGTTTTCCGTTTTTTTTTTTTTTTTTTTTTTCCTGTGGTTCTTTTTATCTTGGCCACGCTGCTCGGCTTGAGGGATCTCAGTTCTCCGACTGGGGATTGAACCCGGGCCACGGCAGTGAAAGCACCAAGTCCTAACCACTAGACCACTAGACCAGGAAACTTCCAAGCTTTTCCCTTTTGACAGCTACAGTCTGAGAGTACTGGGGGGCTATGACTCCAATAGAAAACTCACTGTCTTTCTGGACTGAAGCTCAGAGGAGGGAGCCCCAGGACAACCACAGCCATGAGAAAGGGATGCGGGATCTAGAAAGGAGAGGCAGAGAATGGGAGCCCCAAATGCCATGACAAGCTCTGTCCACGTCTCAGGCTCACCCGTACACTGTGTGTGGGTTGGCAGACTCAGAGCAGCCTACAGCTAAGGCCACAGGAATGAAACCACAGGTGAGAGAGGGAGAGTTTGCAATGTGAGTCTCACCAAGTTAGTTGCCTACTGAAATAAAACCATCCACACTCTTTGGAGGAATGCAACAGAATCCAGTCTCCACAACAGAGCACTCACAATGCATAGAATATATTTTTAAGTTATTCAACATAAAGAGAGAACCTGAAAAATGCGGTTATCAAGGGAAAAGACAATCAATGGAGTCAATCTCAAGATGACCCAGATTTTGGAATTCTCAGATGAGGATGACTTTAAAGCAGTAATAACTGTGCTTAATGAGATAAAGGAAAAAACACTTAAGATGAATAAAAAGACAGGATATCTTAGTAGAGAAATGGAAACTATACAGAAGAAACATGGACATTCTCAAACAATGTAAAGTACAATATCTAGAATAAAAACTTCACTAGGTTAGCTAACCAGCAAATGACAGAAAAATGTAAGTGAAGTTGAAGATAAATCAGTAGAAATTACCCAATCTGAAGAAAAAGGAGAAAAAAAGAATGAAAAGAAACAGAGCCTCAGGGACCTGTAAAGACAATAGCAAAAGGTCTAACATCTATGTAACTCGAATCCCACAAAGAGAAGAGAGAGAGAATAGAATAGAAAAAAAATTTTTTTCAAAGAAATAATGGAAGAAAACTTATCAAATTTGGTGAAGACATAATTTATAGATGTAAGAACTTCAGCAAATGCCCAGCAGCATAAATACAAAGAAAAACATATCCAGAGCCTACACAAACTACTGAAAAGCAAATGTAAAGAGAGGCTCTTTAAGGTAGCCAGAGAAAAGAACATAACTATTTTTTCCTCTTTAGAATTCATACAGTGGATTAAAGCAAAAATTAAAACACTGTCTTATGGAGTTTAACATATTTAGATGTATTACATTCATAGGACAACTATAACAGAGACGCTGCTGTTTGGGGGAGGGTGGATAAATGGACCTATATGATTACAAGTTTTCTACATTTTACATTAAGTGACATAATATTAATTCCAAGTAGCCCATGATAAGTTAAGAGTGTATATGGTAATCCTTAAAGCAACCTCTAAGAAATAATGAAAAAAGGTATGGTTAAAAATGGCCAACAGATACCAGAAAATGGAATTCTAGAAAACATTCAAATAATCCAAAAGAAGACAGAAGAAGGGGAACAGAGGAATAAAATACAGAGGATAAAAGAAAGTAAATAATAAAATAGTAGACTTAAATCCAACCATATCAATAATTGCATTAAATGTTAACAGACTAGACACTCCATTTAGAAGGCAGAGATTTCCAGACTGGATAGAAAAGCAAGGCCCAACTACATGCTCGACACAAAAGACATCCTTCAACTCCCAGACAGGTTGAAAGTAAATGGATGAAAAAACATGTATCATGCAAAGACTACGCATAAGGAGAATGAGGTGGCTATTTTAATATGTGATAAAAATATATTAAGACAAAGCACCAGAGGAAAAAAGGAACCCTTTACAAAGAAAAAAAGGTCACTGCATCAGGATGACACAACAATCATGAATGTGTAGGCACCTGACAGAGCTTCAAAACACATGAAGTTAAACTTGACAGAACTAAGGAGGATATGGACAATTCTGCAATCATAGGAGATTTTAACACTCCTCTCTCAGCAACTGGTAGAGCTTACAAACAAACAAAAACCATAAGAATAGATGACCAGGGCTTCCCTGGTGGCACAGTGGTTGAGAATCTGCCTGCCAATATAGGGGACACGGGTTCGAGCCCTGGTCTGGGAAGATCCCACATGCCACGGAGCGACTGGGCCCGTGAGCCACAACTACTGAGCCTGTGTGTCTGGAGCCTGTGCTCCGCAACAGGAGAGGCCACGACAGTGAGAGGCCCGTGCACGGCGATGAAGAGTGGCCCCCGCTCGCCGCAACTAGAGAAAGCCCTCGCACAGAAACGAAGACCGAACACAGCCAAAAATATAAATAAATAAATGAGTTAGTTTAAAAAAAAAAATAGATGACCAGTCCTGTAACAAACCATAATGGAAAAAGTATATATATATATATATGTATATATGTATACTGAATCACTCTGCTGTACATTAGAAACTAACACAATATTGTAAGTCAACTATACCTTACATTTTAAAAAAAGGAAAAAAGGGGAACTCCCTGGCAGTCTAGTGGTTAGGACTGGGCACTTTCACTGCTGCAGCCTGGGTTCAATCCCTGATCGGGGCACTAAGATCCCGCAAGCCGCATGGTGTGGCCAAAGGGAAGAAAATACAGACAATCAGAACAACCACCTTGACCTAACTGGCATTTACAGAACGTTACACCCAACAACGGCAAATAGACATTCTTCTCAAGTGTACAAAGTATGTTCACCAACACAGACCATAAAACGAGTCTCAATAAATCTAAAAGGACCGAAAACATACAAAATATGCCCTCTAATAACAGTAGATTTAATTAGAAATCAGTATTATAAAATACCTAGGGGGAAAAAAAAGTATCTCGAAATGAAACAATGTACTTTAAATAATCCAGGTTCAACAGAGCATTCACAAGGAAAACTGGAAAATATCTCAAAATGAATGACAATGAAGATACAACATACCAAAATGGATGGAATGCAGCTAAAGCAGCACCTCAAAAGAAATGCATAGCTTTAAACACTCATATTAGAAAAGAAGATCCAAGACCAACGACCTAAGGTTGTACCTTAAGAAGTTAGAAACAGAAGAGCGAAGTGGGAGGAAGGAAATAATGAAGAGCAGAAATCAGTGAAACAGGAAACAAAGAGGAGAGAAAATTAACACAGCCAAAAGTTGGCTCGTGGAAAAGATCGACAAAATTGATAAACGCAGATAACACAGACCACCAACACCAGCGATGAAAGGGGGGGATCCCATGACAGGTCTCGCAGATAGAAACGTTACAGGTTAATCCCTGCCTTCAAGGAGCTCTGGGGCCAGTGATACATACCAGTAGGTCCATGGAGAAGTGAAAAACTAGGGAATGGGTAAGGTGGGGACAGAGATGCAGCCTAGAACGTGAAGGAAGGCTATACATTGCCCTCACTTAGACACAAAAATTCTCTATTCAATCACAAAGTTACTTTTTGCTTTTTAAATCCTCATTTACACCAATTTAAACCAGTCTGTTGAGTCTAACGTGCAAAAGGTATGGTTTACTACTTGCTGGGGGGCGGGGGAGCACACTAAGTGCAGCCAGGCTGTGGGTCTGGACTTCCTCCTGCCATGGCGGGGACCCACTGAGGCTGGCTGATGCCAATGTCACCATTAGTGCTTTGCACTAGGAAGATGGCAGGAGCAGTCACATGGCAACCTGTGGGAGTGTGTGGTGCTCTATTTTGTCTTTATTGGGAGGTGGAGTGGCACTGGGGGCAGACGACAGAGCAGAGAACCCAGCAGGTGGGCCTGAGCTGAAGTAAAGGGGCACAGAAAGGGACAGAGGAGCGACAGCTGTTCAGGACACAGCCCGCCCTGACTTGGGCTCACTGGACTGCTGGATGTGACACCTTGCTTCGTGGGACAAGCCTCTGGAGGGATCGGCAGAAAGGGTCACCTTGCTATGCAGTAACGAGGCTTGGCCTTTGAGCCAGCCCCTGGGGAATCCCCTGGCCTTGCAGAGCCCTCGGTCGTCAGGCTTAGCACTCACGGTCTGAGTGATGGAGGCCCTAACTCGGTCCACAGAGGGTGGGGAATGGAAAGGGCTGCCTTCACACACGCAGAGCATGCACACGGGCAGCACCAGAAGGCAGCCTTTCCGGGGTCACTCACCTTTGAAGGTAAGGAAGGGTTTTTCGTGAATGGGTCTGAGGTAAATGGGTCGTTCTTTGTCTGTTTCTTAAAGAAGTCGTCGGGGGCAGAGCCATGGAATGGGTCATTTTCTTTGAAAGGATCCCCTCCGAATGGATCTAGGTGTTTTGGAAAGAAGAAAAAAAATGCCCCATGAATAAACATTATGCCTAGTGAAAGAACCCAAATATAAAAGAACACACAACTGACTGGTACTATTTACATGAGAGTCTAGAAAAGGTACAAACCGTAGTGGCAGAAAGCAGGTCAGTGGTTGCCAGAGACCTGGGGGGGTAGGGGGTGGGGGAGACCAGGGAACCTTCTGGGACAATGGAAATGTTCTCTCTCTCACACAACTATACACATTTGTCAAAACTTGTCCAGTTCTGCACTTAAAATGGGTGAGTTCTGTTGTGTGTTAATTATACCTCTCAATAACACTTGATTTCAAAATAATATGAACAAATAAAATGAGTAAATCCATAAGGACAGAAAGCAGGGGCTGGAGAGTGGGACTAGGGAGACTGCTCACGGGGACAGGGTCTCCTTTTGGGGTGATGGAAATGTTCTGGAGCTACACAGAGGTGGTGGCTGCGTAACACAGTGAATGAACTAAACGTCACTGAAATGTGGTTAATCTGTGTTATGTGAATTTGTTAATTTTGTGTTATGTGAATTTCACCTCAATAGAAAAAACGAATACAAGGGGAAAAATTAGATAAATAGGCAGCAAGATCCCAACACCACGCCCAGGGTGCGTTCATTCTCCTCGAACGTGAGGTGTGGGCCTGGTGACTATAGGAGGGGCAAGCCACCATCACCAGCAGGGAACAAGATGCTAGGCTTTTATGCAATGCGATGCTGTCCTTCCCAGTCCACTCCCTGGTATGTGTGGGCAGAAGTGCCACCGCATGTGGGTACCAACGGGACACCCTGATGCCACCACAGGTGACACAAGTGTCCAAACAGTGGCCTAGCTATCAGGGGCTTCTTTTCTAGTTCTAATTCTCATCATGCTGTGCGACTGGCAAGAAGGGGCACCAGACTGTGAAAGAGAGGGACAATGGAGGTTCCTTCAGAAACTGACCTGGCAAAGGAGGCTGCAAGGTGTTTCCCCATATCCTTCAACCTGAACTAGGAATGGGAATATTCTGAGAGCCAGTCCACAAGATGTTTCTTTTAACAAAGGCTTAGGCTTTTTTTTTTTTTTTTTTACCTGTTGAAGCCGTCTGTTGTTCGGCAAAGGGGTCGCTCTGGAACGGGTCACCTGGATTTAGAGGAGAGAGGACCGTTCAGGTCTATGGTAGAAACGACCTTGGCAGAGCAAAGTGGGGAACCAGGGGCAGCCACTGACTAAGGCAGTTTGTCATGGCGAGGACAACTAAGATAAAATGAAAAGTATTGTTGGCTGCTCAACACGGGCCCAAATCAAGGAAAATGTAGGGCAAGCCTGAATTCACACTCTCTCTTTCTACACAGTGCTTTACTCTCCTGTCTCACCCCTGCCCCTCCCCGTCACTTCCCAGGGCTCCAAGAACTTGGGACCCCGGAGCTGCCCCACCCTCAGCCGCATGGCACATCTGAGTTTCGGGAGCTGCCTGACTCATCTCTCAGAACTAAGGTGCTTCCACTCCAAATCTGAAACTGGAAAGGCACTCCCTCTGCCCTCTCCCTGCCCTGGCATTTTTCTCAGAAAAGTACAGATAGCCTTCTTGGAAATACTGTTTTGCTCTGCAAAAACTGAAGAACTTAGGAAATCTTGTTTCTAGAATTCTTCTTATTCTTGACTCGTGTGTGGATCTGGATGAACTCACCACATTAAGACCTTAGATGTTTATGTGGGGGATCTGCTGTTTACTAGGTGGTTCCATAATCACCACTACGTCTGATTATCTTATCAATCCCGAGAGGTGGATGGGAACTGAAGCATGCAGAGTCTCAGGGCCAAGCAGGCCGCCCTTGAACGTGGATGTCTCTAGGTGAGCCTGGAGCTCTTCCCACCCCCTCCCCTCAACACCATAGCTCTTTAGATAACCAGGTGGGGTGAAAAACTCAAGAGGCCCATTAGGCTCAAAGAATTTCTTTCCTCCTAACTGTTCTAGTCACTGGACAACCCTAGGGGGCACAAAACAGCCTTTCAATGATAAAGTGGATGCCAAATGAGATACCTTTGAAGGGATCGGCTCCTTTAAATGGGTCAGATTTGAAGGGGTCTTCTGCCTGAAAAGGATCCGGATGCAATTCTTGGGCGTTGTTGCTAAATAACAAGGCTTTATTTTTGAAAGGATCGTCCTATAATTTTGTGAAGAGACAGGACAGGGATTTAATTATTTCAGATTTAAAGCAAAGTACAGAATTCTATACCTAACTGGTATATTTTCCCTGTAAATGATGTGACCCTAAAGAGAGTAATTTTTTTAAAAAACCATAGAAGATGGACTTTAGTTAATGATAACATGTCGACAATGGTTCATTAGTTATGATAAATGTACCGTACAAGATGTTAATAATAGGAGAAGCTGGGTGTGGGGTACATGGGAACTCTCTGTACCATCTCTGCAACTTTTCTATAAGTCTTCTAAAATTAAAAAGTTTATTTAAAAATCATTGAGTGGAAGCAACCCAAGCGCCTACTGATGGATGAGTGAATAAGCAAAATGTGGTATGTACATACAATGGAATACTATTCAGCCTTAAAAAGGAAATTCTGACACATGCAACACAGATGAACCCTGAACACATTATGCTAAGTGAAAGAAGCTAGTCACAAGAAGACAAATATTGTGTAATTCTACTTACATGAAGTCCCTAGAGACATCAAATTCATAGAGACAGAAAGCACAATAGTGGGTGCCAGGGACTGGGGGAGGGGGGAGGGGGAGTTATTGCTTAATGGGTATGAAAAAGTTCTGGAGCTTAGTGGTACAATGTGAATAAACTTAACACTACTGAACTGTATAATAAAAAATGGTTAAGATGGTAAATTCTACGTTACGTGCCTTTTACCACAATTAAAACAAAAAAATCGAGTCAGAAAAAAAGTCATGTTTTTGGAAATGTCAGAAAGAAAATGTAACGAGCCACCAACGACTGCAGCTAGAGGCCTTGTTCAAAGGTGTGCCTCCCTCAAACACCTTCTCAGAGTGTGTTACCTACGTGGGCATTTTAAAAAATGCCGTTTCCACACCAAGAAACATGCTGGCTATTTACATCCTGAGAGGAAATGAGTGCTTACGCAGTTAGAACTACTAGAGCATATGCAACACTTTGCATTTTTTTAAAAAAGTGCTTATTTCTAGAAACAAACAAGAATATTTAAATCAGAAGGGAAAAAAACTGGCTTTTGAAGAGCACGTCTTTATAGTGGAAAATGACCTGAAAGGGCTGGGGAGAGGCTTCACAGTACACATAGGGACGGTGTACTTGGTTCAGAAATACTGAGATATTTTGGTTAATGAAGACACACCCTCAGTGAAAACATGAAGGTTTCACTATGATGTTAAAAAGCACAACATCCTCACTGAATCTGGCAAATGTGTCAGCATCCTCGGGGCTGGCAAACTCAGCCATTATTCCAACTGATTAAAGAGCTGGGCTTCTGTGAAAATACAGGGCAATGACGTCAAAGGGGCCAAAGGAAGATTCCTGACGAGGCTCCTACCACCCTGGGCCAGTTGACTTCAGGGAGCAGGACGGATCTCAGAGGCACCAGGCTAACAGGAAGCCCAAGGCTTCGGAAGGACTGACCAACACCCCTGCCCTCTGATGAATACGGAACGATTTTCCTTACCTGAGAAAGATTATCTGGAGCCTCCAACCACAGGGTTTCCCAAGGTGGGGAAAATAAGCCAGTTCTTAGGCAAGTAAGTACTGATGTCTGCAAGCACCGTGTCCGGCAGCAGGGCAAGGACTCAGTAAGGACGTCGTACTGCTAACTACTGTGACATGCCCGCGCCAGCAAGCACCCAATGGGGTTCTGAGACACAGATCAACGTGATGGAGAAGTCCTAATCTAAGGAAGCCAGGAGGCCGGTGTGGAAAATAAACCTCTCCCACTGCAGCCCAGGGGAAGGAACGTATCTGTTCCAGAAGAACAGAGAGAGATGATGTATGAGGTGGATAAAGTAGTGAGTTAAGAATGACAACTTGGCCTCGGTGTGGAAGCTTCTATTTAGTTTTTAATTAGCACTGATGTACAAATTGGTTGTGTTGTTTTGTTTTTGTTTTTATAATGTTTTCAATTGCCACTTGGAAGACTGACAAGTAACAGTGGACAATGGCAGAGAAGAGACTGATACTGGGGGGTCTGGCCCGAAATCCCCTGAGCGGAAAGTCAAGTCTGCAATCTCTCTCTCAGGAGCAACTGTTTGCCTAAGGCAGCAACCGCTCCCTCCCCTTCAAAGGAGAAGCCTAAGAAGACCCCGGCAGGATTCATGTGGTTAGGGTAACCACAGGTGGTTTGGATTCCATTTCACAGATCCAGAGCAGAAAACTAGATTTCCCCTGGTGCAGAGAGGCCGTAAACTCCACCATCCACTGACCTCCTGCCAATGAGCACGGAGCCATCTGCCCACTTGGGAGACGCAAGTGCAGCCGCCAAGCACGGGATGAACGATCCCACCCGTGGCAGAGGGAGAACACCTCGAACAATGAGTTCTGGTCTTAATTACTGCACTTCTTGGGAAACAGACATGACAACTCTGAAAGGGCATCTAGGTGACATTCTGTGACATTCCTTCCCTTTAGATGGGGGCTAGGCAGTGGTGTGCTGGTGAACCAGTGCTCTGGGGGGAAAAAAATAAAAAGCCCTGATTGTTAGCCTCTGCCAATTCACATGGTGTAGCTACTCCCACCATGGTTGACGTCCAGTTACCAAAGGTTGAATAACAGCTTACAAAATTCCTATTTAATAATCGGCTCTGGAGAGTCAATAAAACTGGCTCTAGCACTCCAGGGGCTGGATGTGACAGACAAGCCCTTCTTTCATGATGAGTTCTCGGCGAGACTAAAGTCTGTGATGATTTATTACCTTCTCTCTAGTAGACCGGTTGGCTGAGTGCTGACTCCAAGGACAAGAGGCCAGTATTCTCATCAGTGGATGACAGATAAGAAATAAATATGGCTTTAAGAATCCTGCTGTCTTGGACAAAGTAAAATCACGTGAGCCTAACACTAAACTTAGTAACTTTAGTAAAACCGTCCAGACTTAGAAAGTTCTAGACGCACCTCTTTGGTTACACTTGCTCTCAAGAAACTAAACTCCTCACTTTCATCCCCTCAAAGAGAACTAAGAGAGGTCCCTCTCCTCCGGAGCAGTCCTGAAATGTCCAGGAGTAAACAAAAAGCCCTCTTCAAAGTGTTTATTAAGAAATGGAAACAAACCAAAAAGTGCTTTAAAAACTGTATTTGTACAACAAGATAAAAATAGTTTTTCTCTCAAACACTGGTTTTGAGTTTCTACGTAACATATGCGATGTCGACGTTTCAAGATGAATTGACTATCATGTAAACTGTGCCCACTAATGAGATGAATAAAAATAAAGGTAAAAAAATCTGTGGGGGGCAGGAGAGGGGAGGGAAGTCCCATGCTGCTTTCAAACTGCCACTTCACTGTCAACTTTTTATCCAAGAAAACCAATCTTATCAAAGCCTGCGAGAGGGTTTAAAAGTGAGCTGTTCCATGAACTAAGACGGAACAGGGCAAGCTAAGAGCCGTGTGAGGGTACCAGTGACAGAGGGAAGAATAAGAGCGGGGCTAAGAAGCTGAAACGCACACTCTGAGACAGACAGCCAAGCAGGAAATTCTGCCTCACTCAGTTCAGGAAGAAGGAACGGTCACAGTCTCTATTTAGACGGTAAAGCTGACGAAGCTGACAACGGGCCCAGGAGCAGATATGGAATTCACTCCTTTACAATTCCCTAAGGAAAGGAATGTGTGAATGGCAGAGGGAGGCAGTGACGGCCAGAGACAAGAGACAGATGAGAACACCAACAGGTCTTCTGCAATCCGGGGGGAGGAGGCGTAAGCTTCCCCATAAATCCTTGGGACTGAGTACTTGGCTACTGAGAAAAGAAACATGTCAAGAAATGCACAGGAAGAGCCGAGTCTCACATGAAGAGAGACAGAGAGTCTGAATTATTACAAGGAGGGGAAGGAATCCATGAGGCAAACAGGGCCAGGAGCAAGAGCCTGGGAGAGAGAGATGTCAGTGCGGGGCGTGCGGTGAAAGGCTTTGGGAGCAGAGCACGACGAAACCACCGAGACAAACAGCATCCCACTGGCTCCCGCAACAGCACAGAGATGCACAAAGACACTCTCGTCAGCCAGAATAAACTGCAAAACGGCACACGCCAGGGCTCAGGGCTGCTACGGCCAACTCTGGCAGGAACAAAGGACAAAGTAACACTGCTGGATGTCAGCAGCCTGAGGGCCTGCAGAAACCTAAGAGGCCGGGCCTTCACCAGCACCCCCAGGGTCATGAGTTTTGAACCCAAGTGCCAAAGTCTCAAACGTGACCAAGATTTCAGGAGAGAGGCCAATTCGTAGGTGATACAGCAACACCCCAGGAGGGCTGTCATTGTTCTTGATCTTTACCTATACGTGTGATTTTCAAGGTGCTCCTTGTAGAAACACAGAAACACACACACACACACACACACACACACACACACACACACACACACATTCCTCCAAACTCCCAATTAGTAGGATGCGGGGTTCCACAATGTATGAGAGTTGATCCAATTTTGGTTAAGTTCGGGAAGCCCTCCAAATTCGGGTGATCAGCTCACGGAGATGGAGGTCCTTACAAACTGGTCTTAGAAAGGATTCAGGCCTATCCTTGGCTTTGTCCCAGACACCAGGATGGAGTGTGGCCCCGGACGCCAGGCTGCAGGGCTGGTGGGGACACGCAAAGCAGCAGCGAAAACAAGAAACACCCTGCACTTGAACAGAATCGAGGCTGGCAAGTGCTGGATCAAGCGGGCAGGGCCTTCTCTGATTCCAGTGTGGGGCCTGATCCCGGGACCTTTACATTTACATTTATTCAACCTTTACCATGGCTCCAAAACCGCCCCTCTCTGTCAGGGAGACGCCCTCGCTCAGCTCTGCTAAGTTGGTCAAACTGGCGCCGTGGGCCCCGTCGAGCACCTCGTCATACTGCTCCAGACTCCTCTGGGCTTCCTGGTGGCTTTCGTGCAGCTGGGAAAGCTTGCTTCTTGCCTGTACAATAAAGACATCGTCGGCATCAAGTAGGGTTTAGGAAAAAAGTATTAGGCAACACATTTTTTTCTCCTAACATCCAACCCCGGACGATTCACAATGGTAACTGAATTACCCATCTACGGAGTAGACAATTCCCGTTGCCATGTTTATGAGACACGAGACCGCTTGTAAACCAAGACGAGACCCTTCTGCTGCCCCAGGCGGTCCCTGAGAAAGGCAAGTGTTCAGACATTTGGTGACTCGGAAGGAAGTGAAATGGGACAAAATCCAGATGCACAATCTATTCAAAGTGATATTCAGCGGTCACTTTCCTTCGTGGGATTTATTACCCCATTTGCTCCTCCTTGCTCCTGGAGGAGGCACGTGAGGCCAGGGGAAGGAAGGCAATCTGTGACGTCAGACACACCCCAGCTTTATCTTAACTGTCTCGTATGCACTGGTGATCTAACCTCTCTGTTTCCTCTTCTCCAAGATGGAGCCCTGGAAATGACGGGTAAAACCCCTCTTGCGGTGTCCAGCAGGGTGGGCCTTAATAAGCAGCAGCTATCATTTTTAACATCGTTATCATTATCACTAACATACATTTATGTCTTGGCTCCTACCTATGTTTTATAAACTCCAAAGGCTGGGAGGGAAAAGACATAAGATAACCCTACAAGTATTAATTAACAAAAAAGCACAATATATGGCATTAAATCCCTGAGATTTGAGTTTGTCATCAACTTTTGCCAGTAAACTGGCAAAAAGAGCAAAGAGATCGAGTCAGTCAAAAGAAAGGAAGCACGAACACGCATTTAGATACTGCCAAGGTCAAACAAACATCACCCTCACTCTGTAGGTGGGACACTCAAGGGCCAGCAAGGAGGCCTTTGGCCGTTACATACAGGGGAGCAGGAAAAGAGCTCTCCCTCTGCTGGTGGGCAGCGGCCACAGGCCTCAAGGCCTTCACCCCAGAGCGGGACAGGGAGGGGTACCTGGACAGGGGCCTATGTGGGGCGATGCTCCTGAGAGGATGGGGCCTCCTCGGTGTGCTGGTCTTCGAACTATCAATACATAGGGACAGAGGGGTGCTGGAAGGTGTCTTGGACTCTGTCCCTCTTGCTTGTACAAGGACCAAGGCTGGGGAGAGCATGTCCTGAACCCAAGGCTCTCTCCAAATGAGTTAACTTAATGTCCTCACCCAGACCCCGCCCGCTCCACAAAAATGATGTGCGCTCAGGCGGGGAAGTGGAAGGCCGGTGAGGCAAAGCAGACACCACCAGGCCAAAGTCAACACGATGGTGGAACGCACTCTGGGGGCGTTCTCAGCACTTCACCTTCAGGCTGAATGAAGGCTTCCAAGAAGAAAGGGAGGTGGGTGAGAGCAAAGAAAATAACTACTGCAGCGCAGACACCTGGGACCGCTAGTCGCACACCCCTCTGTGACTGCTTTGCTCGTGGCAGCCACCCCGCTTGGCAGGAGACCCCAGAAGCCCCCGGCCACAGCCAGTGGTGGCAGGCCCCGCCCCAGCCCCTCGAGATACCTGGTTGATTTCGTCTTGCGTGGATTTCAGGGACTTGATGATGGTTTCCAGTTGAACTTTCCCAGCCTGAATGCTCTGCTCCAGCTGCGTCTCCTCCTGCTGCAGTCGGTTCAGCTCAGATTTGGCCCGGTTCAGGTCGTCTTCCTGGGACTTGAGGTCGGATTCCTGGGACTGGATCTGAGTCTTCAGTGAGGAAATCTGAAAAGAGATGAAACACGACTTCGAGGAAGAATTCTGGCTCATGTTCTTGAAATAAGCTGACCCAGGGAAGAGGACACCAGCCTGAAAGCCTGACGCCTGGCTTCCTTTACATGGACCCCTCTCCACACCCGGGACAAGCATAGGCAATCTGTCTGTCCCCTGGGGCTGAACGTCCCCACAAGAGGCCTCAGACCGGGATGTAAGGGTTTTACAGTCTGCTGAAGCTGCAGCCTCCCTGGTTTGTAACAAGCAGCTAAGACACCAGGGGAGGGGAGACATGTGCCCACACCGTGCTGTGGGGCATGGGTCAGGGTGGTATGCACACACTGGTTCATGCTTATACATGTAACATGGCAGATGAGACTGAGGTCAGGCCACAAATGCTTGGACACTTTTCCACATGATACGTTCAACTACTCTATTAAACCAGTAGACATCTCAGCCTTGAGCTGAGACGGTCATGGTGAGCTCAGGGAAGTCCGTAAGAAGCCTCCTTCCCCTGCTGGGCTCAGCGGGGAGAGTGGGGGATGATGACTTACCATCTGGGTCTCATCCTGGCACTTCTGCCTGACGTCACTCAGCATGTCTCGGAGCTTGGCTTTTTGCTGATCCATTTCGTCCAGGCGGTCTTGGGCGTCCTGTTTCTGAGCTTCCAGCTCTTGCAAACTGCTTGTTTCCCGGTCTAAATCATTTTGCAATTCCTAGGGGAGGGTGGCATGAATTTACTCGAGACTTGTTCACATGGGGCACGTCCAAGCTAACACTGTCACAGCCTGGGCTGGAGCCCCCAAGATGTCCTACAAAACCGCACACTCCACAGGGAATACCACACACATCTCAGTGTGGTGGCCCCAGCTGAATCTCTCACTAAGTCCCTCAGCAAATACTTACTGATGGCCTAAGAGAGGCCAGGCACCAGGAGTGGGGCTGGGCTCCTGGCAAGAAGAGCTCTCCAGTGACATGTGGTCATCATTGGGGCGGGAAGGGCATCACCCAGACACGAACTGAGACGAACATGGGATAGCATGGGTCAGACTGTTAGTCAGAGTCACGGGGGCATGGGGAGACCATACTGATGCTGCACAGGTGGACAAGAGTTCAAGGAAGCAGCACCACTTCGACGGACCCAAAGGACGAGCAGGTGGTAGCCAGGAAAAGAGCCAGGAATGTGAAGAGTGGACGGGGCCGCAGAGGACCCCAGAGGGAAAGGGGTGCTGTGCTCCAGCTGGATCAAAGGAAAGCGGGCCGAGGGCACCTGAGGCCGTGCCCCACAGGCCATGCCAAAGACGGCACTGGCTTCTGCAGCAGGAAGCCCCTGCAGACATCTAAAATGGGAGCAGGACGTGATGATTCTCAGCTGCTAAAGCTCCTCCCCATGGGCTGTAGCTAACGAGACGACCAGTGCGGGTGTCTTCAGACTCGACCGTTAGACCTCTAGGGAAAGGATCCTAGAGGGGGATGGCGCAAGTGAAAACGTGCAATGTTTGTGATGGCAAGATCTGTCAACAATGCAAACTTCCACAGGCGGAGTTGGCTGGACTTGTAGCACAGCCCACCCTGAGGGACACTTCACCTTGTAACCGAGTTATAATGTGAAATGAACAAGGCATGCAGCAGAGCACACATGTGAGGCACAGTGGCGTTTGTGCAATCAGGAAGGGGGGAATATGCACAGACGTCTCTCCTGACACACACACACACATGACCTTCCTGGAAGGCCTCATGGGAGCTGATGGACTACACCTCTGCGGGTACAGGGGAGGGCAGGAGGCGTCCATTTTCAACCAGGCGAATGTCTTATGGGATGTCTTACCTACCTGTAAGATAGATAACTAAAGCAGGGATGGAATGGGAGGGGAGAGCATGGCCTATGGGGCTGACAGTGAGGAGGGGACTCAAGCTGGGGCCGAGGGAGAGGTGATGGCAGCCTGGGTGAGGTTGTGGCCGTGGGTATCAAAGGAAGGAGCGGACTTGAGGGGACTGTTGGGCGGTCAGGGAGGACAGGAGTGGTGAGGCCAATCCCCAGGGCTGGCCGGGGCTGCTGGTGGCTGACGTCATTTCAGAATAAAACTCGAAGGAGGTGCAAGGTCTCCCTCTCCCTGCTTTGAGGACAAAAAAAATCACAGCTCTCTCTCTCCTCTCTCAACAGCCAAAACACACCTCTGAGCTATTTTGGGGGTCTAGGTTCTCTGCTCCCCAGTCTCCCTGTCCCCGACCTTTAAGAACAGATCTCAAGTCTGACAAGTTTGGGAGAGCTAACAATGAATGTCTGATAGGAAGCTAATGGCAGAGTAGGGAACGTGGGTTTGCCACAGGTGAGGGAAGGACAAGTGATGGGGGAGGGGGAGACGAAGGAGGAAGGAGGGTCAGGCCTACCGTAGCCATGGAAAAGCCCACGGGAAGATGACCTGCCAGCTTCTGGTTAGGAAGAGCGCTGGGATCAAAGTGGGGGGAGCAAAGAGAAGACAGAAAAAACCCAGACAACCTACAGACTCAGAGCAATCCCCACTGGAACGCCAGCGAGCTTCTGACAAGCAGATTCCAAAATTTATAAGGAAATGAAAGGGACCCAGAATAGCCAAAACAGTCCACGGCCACACCACGCGGAACGGGCCCGACCTCATCAGGAGAGCCAAAGCAAGCTTGAAAAATACGACGCTGGAGGACTCACACTTGCCGATTTCAAAACTTACTGCAAAGCAACAGTAATCAAGACAGTGTGATACTGGCATAAGGAAAGGCAGAAATCAATGGGATAGAACTTAGAGTTCAGAAATAAATCCACATGTCTACGACCAACGGATTTTTGAAAACGGTGCCAAGACCATTCAGTGGGGGCAAGATTAGTCTCTTCAAAGAAATGGTTCTGGGACAACGGGCCCTCCACATGCAAAACAATGAAGTTGGACCCCTACTTCACACATTACGTAAAAATTCACTCAAAATGGATCAAAGACCCAAATGTAACAGCTAAAACTATAAAACTCTTAGAAGAAAATGTGTGGTAAATCTTTGTGACCTTGGATTTGGCAATGGGTTCTTGGATATGATACCAAAAGCAAAATTTTAAACCTTTGTGCTTCAGGGAATTCCCTGGCAGTCCAGTGGTTAGGACTCCTCACTTTCATTGCCGAGGGCCCGGGTACAGCCATCAAGAAAGTGAAAAGACAACCCAAAGATTGGGACATAATATTTGCAAATCATTTATCTGATAAGGGAATTTATCTAGAAAATATAAAGAACTCTTACAACTCAGCTATAAAAAGACAAATAACCCAATTTAAAAATGGGCAAAGGATCTGAATTAGCTTTTCTCCAGAGAAAATACACAAATGGCCAATAAGTACGTGAAAAGATGCTCATCAACATTAGGGACAGCATCAATGAGATACCACTCCACACCCACTAGGAAGGCTATAATAAAAAATGGAAAATATCAAGTGTTGGCGAGGATGTGGAGAAAGTGAGAATGAAAAATGGTACAGCCACTTTGGAAAACAGTCTGGCAATTCCTCAAAGGGTTAAACATACAGTTACCATGTGACCCGCAACTTCACTCTTAATGTATATACATACACACACACCTAAGAGAAGTGAAATCATATATCCACACAAAAACTTGCACATTTATATTCACAGTGGCATTACTTGCTACAGCTAAAAAGTAGAAAAACACAAACAACCATCAACTAATGAAGCAATGAATAAAACAGCCATACACTGAAGCATTATTCAGTCATAAAAAGGAATGAAGCACTGACACACGCAACAACAACATGAATGGACCTTGAAAACTACACTGAGTGAAAAGAGGCCAGACTCAAAAGGCCACATAGTATGTGATCCCATTGATATGAAATGTCCTGAACAGAAAAATCCAGAGAAAAGAATGTAGATTCGTGGTTGCCAAGGGCTGGGGAGGACTGGGGATCGCTAATGGGTAGGGGGTTTCGTTTTGGAGTGATGAAAATGTTCTGCAATTGACTGTGGCGATGGATGTACAACTCTGTGCATATGCTAAAAACCACTGAATTATACACTTTAAATGGATGAATTGTATAGTATGTGAATTACATCTCAGTGAAGCTGTTGTCACAAAAACAAAATGCAACAGTAAACCAGGCAAAGATGCTGCAGGTTCTCACTAAGACAGGAGCCATGGAAATGGAGAGATCCCCAGGGCAGGAGGGGGAAGGCGAGGCCTGAGGGGGCTGAAGCTGAAGCTCCCGCTGCTTAAAACCAAACAGAAACTAACCTGAGGACCAAGGCCTGCTACTTGACGCTGGGCCCTGACCTGCAGCCTGTGCTGGCAGGCATGGCACATGATCTCCTGGCCAAACCCATCTGGGAAATGGCAGCAGGAACCAAAATCAAACCTGGTTTTCACAGAGGAACTTTAAAATATATATAGTGTTCTGTCCCTGACCAAGGAGCTGCCATCACACGACAGCAGGGGCCTGTCCTGGTTGGAGTACACGTGATGCTCCCGTGGGACAGGGGCTGGCCTGGCTGGAGCTGGGCTCCCTGCAGCTCTGAGGGGCCATCGGGGCCCACACGGACCCCAGCATCTCAAAGGCTGCAGGAGTGCGCTATCAGAGCCCAGTAGCGAGGGTTTCGGGTGGCCTTGCTGAGCCTGCTACAGACCAGAGGGGAAAGCACCTCCAGACATCACAGCGACCCAACGGCTTTCTTAGAATCGCCCAGGAGCAGGTGCCAGAGACCCGGTGACTGGTTTCCCTGGAGCCAAAGGACATCACAGCACCCAGATCCCCAGCTTTGGGAATGCAAACCAGAGCTCGTGCAGAGTGACCCAGACACAACGGGAGGGAGAACTGCCCAGGGACCCACATGGCCAGCCGGGCCAGGGCCAAGGTGAAAGGGACGATGAGGCCAGCACCACCACACCAAACAGCTGAAAGGATGGGGGTGAGGTGATACGGGTGACAGGGAACTGTGTCTGAGGGGTCAGTTCTAGGATATGGGTGGAAATCAGAGGGCTCAGGTGAGAATAAAATGATAGGATGAACATACAAACACCCAGAAAAATAGAGTCACTTCACCTGTGGTCATATAAATGATGCAACTCATTTGAGCAAAAAAAAACCAAACAAAACCAAAACACGATGATAGAGGCAGGCTGTTCCCTGCCTTCTGATCCAAAACATTCCAGGGGACCATGTAAGGCCCAACCTCCGATGCCAACGTGTACAGAGTGAGAAGCCAGGAAAAAAGAACCTGGACACTGCACAGTGTGAACCAATGAGAGTCCCAAAGCGTCCACCCTACCCCACCTGCAGATGGCAGCTACGACAGAGGACATTTCCCGCAGCCGGCGGGCAGGCACTGCATGCCATCTGTCCACTGCGTATCTCATGGAATCCTACAGCCCCTCTGCGGACAGGCTCAGGGGAGGGGGAAAGAGGGCCGCCCTTGAAGAGACATCGGTTCCGAGATGTCTCAGGTCTGAATGAATAGAGACCGCTCTGCCATCGTGAGGAGACTCGAGTTGTCTCTGGGGCTCTGAGAGCGTGGCTGAGCTGTGCCGCTGGGCCTGACAGTCTCTGCGTGGGGCTTTGAGTGCTCCGAGCTCAGAGCCGGGGAAGGAGGAGCGAGGCTGAGCAGTCAGCGCTGCAGCCCCCACGGCTCGGCCCCATGAGCCTGACTGAATCAGGTGCTGCTTCCCCTGGCCTGGCTCAGGTCGCTGCCCTAGGAGGTGGCCCAGAAAGAACCAGCCACTCAGGCGGTGCACACGGCGGCCAGATGCTGCTCTTGGCGCTGATCCTCACTGCCAGGTGGGAAGACGGAGGCCGGGAGGCTGAGCCACCCACCCACAGTCCCCTGGCCGAGCCGTGGGGGCTGCAGCGCTGACTGCTCAGCCTCGCTCCTCCTTCCCCGGCTCTGAGCTCGGAGCACTCAAAGCCCCACGCAGAGACTGTCAGGCCCAGCGGCACAGCTCAGCCACGCTCTCAGAGCCCCAGAGACAACTCGAGTCTCCTCACGACGGCAGAGCTGTCTCTGTTCATTCAGACCTGAGACATCTCGGAACCGATGTCTCTTCAAGGGTGCAGCTCCCACGCGCTGACCATTTCGCTTCTGGCACAGCCTCCCTCTGCCCAGATGACGAGTGAGTGCTGAGCACATGCCAGACCCCATGATCCAGCCCACCGCCCAGGAGAGCAGACCACTCACTACCAACGTCACGCGAGGCCTAGAGATGTTAAGTAACTTGCCCAAGGTCACACAGCTGCTAAGGAGAGCCAGGTTGAGCCCCAGCTGTCAGACCCCCAGTGTCGCTGTCACCACCACCCACAAGGAGACTCTCCAAGCAGGACTGTCCTTCAGGCTGAGTGAAAGAAACCAGACACAAAAAGCCGAATGTTGCATGATTCCCTTTATATGAAATGTCCGGAACGGACAAACCCATAGAGACAGAAAGTGGATTCGTGGCTGTCAGGGGCTGGGAGCGGGAATGGGGAGAGACGGCTAATGAGGACGGGGTCCCCTTTTGGGGTGATGGAGATGTTCTGGAACTAGACAGAGGTGGTGGTTAAACAACACACTGAACATGCTAAACACCACTGAAGTGTATACTTTAGAACAGTAGATTTTACGTTATATGAATTGTACATCTCAATTTTTAAAAAATCCACTACGTATGGTATAGGAAACTAAAAAAAAAACTTGGAAGCCCCCAAAAGCTCAAGTTTCTAATGAGTGCATCGGTGCCCCCGCTTTGCCCTGCTCCACCATCACTGCTGGGAACTCCTTGCACTGCGTGTGACACAAGGTTGATTCCTCCAAAACCAGCCATGTGCTTACCTGTACTTCATTGGTTTTCTGTCTGATTGCCTCTTCCTTTTCCCTAATGTCTTGTTCCAGTGAGTATTTCTCTCTGTGTGTTTAAAAATAGTTCAGGAAAGTACAGGTAGAGTGAATGAGTTGACCATTCCCCCAGTATCCCAACTTCTCAAGACCCAATCCCATCCATCCCACAGAAACCCACCCGGGCTGACCCCACTCAGTGGGGGCAGAAGTATAGGAACGCCCGCCCCCCGTGACCATCTGCCCTACCTGACCTCCTCCCCTACAAGTGTGGGTCAAACCTGTGGATGCCATGAGGCTTTGCCCCCAACATGGCTGCGCAAGCCTTTTAAAGCAGAGAATGTCAAAGCAATGTCCAGGGTGAGAAGGGCTGGATGTGCCCCTGCTGACTTTGAAGATGGAGGGGTCACGAGAGAGCAGGCACCGGGCAGCCTCTCAGAGCAGAATGAGCCCCTGGCCACACAGCATGGAAAGCAGACCCCAGACCCCCAACTTTGAGGAACTCAATTCAGATCCCCACCTACTTGGACAACACCTTGAATTCGACCTTGTGAGGCCCTGAGCAAGAAGCCCAGTTAAGCCCATCTAGACTCCTGGTCTACAGAGCTGTGCACTAATAAATTTGTGCTGTTTTAAGCCATGCCATACACAGCAAGAGAAAATGAATACATTCTCTAAATCCTACGTACACTCGCTCGTGAATGGTGAGCAACAACTGCTCAGAAGACTGAGCGCTGAAGACACGACGACACACGGAGAGAGGCCCTGCCTTCACGGAGCTCACAGGCCAGTGAGAGAGACAGGCGGCAAATCAACACACAAAGGCACACAACCTAAGTACCACGAAGGGAAATCCAATGGGATGAGGAAAGGGGGTGTGCAATGTCCTGCATAGGATGACCAGGGAGGGACTCTGAGGACACGGCCTATGAAGAGAATATACGATGGAAAAACATCCTAGGCGATGGGAACAGGAAGGCATAGCTCGGCTGGGGGAGCCATGGTGAGGTGTTTGGAGTGATGCAAAATTGGATGAGGAGTCCAGAGGGCTGGCAGCAAGATGCGGCAGTGAGGGTCTCTGGGCCCGGCAGCTGCCCCCAGCTACTCCCTCACAGGAGGCTGTGGCTGGCCGCTGTGTGCACCAGGGCTTGGTGGGGCCCTGCCTGCCTCCTCAGCTGCAAACAGCTCCCCGGGGGCAGCAACCAGCCTTGCTCTCCTCCTTAGAGACTGACTGTTTGTGCCCCCCACAAATTCATATGTTGAAACCCTAACCCCCCAATGTGATGGTTTTTGGAGGTGGGGCCTTTGGGAGATGCTTAGCTCATGAGGGTAGAGCCTGCAGGAATGGGATTAATGCCCTTACGAGAGACCCCAGAGACCTCCTTGCCCCTCCACCCTCTGAGAACACGGTGAGAAGACACTGTCTATGAACCAGGAGATGGGCCTCATCAGACACTGGATCTGTCTGCACCTCTAC
This sequence comes from Neophocaena asiaeorientalis asiaeorientalis, assembly GCF_003031525.2. NCBI lineage: Eukaryota > Metazoa > Chordata > Mammalia > Artiodactyla > Phocoenidae > Neophocaena > Neophocaena asiaeorientalis. The sequence continues at coordinate 1,275,899 of NW_020175432.1, forward strand.
CTTGACTTCCAGCCTCCAAGATGGGGGTAAGTATGGGCCTGTTGTTCAAGCCCCCCAGTCTGTGAGAGTTTGTTACAGCGGCCTGAAGGGGCTGCCTCAGCATCAGAAACCTCATGTGGCCAACATACCCTGCCTCCCCTGCTGGGAACCCAGCCCTCGCTCGACCGTAAGGCCCCCTCTGGGACATTGGGCCAGACATGGAACCGCGAGCATCTGCATGTTCGTTTCCACAAGTCTAAGAACTACCTAACGATACAACGTGCCCTTTACATCCAACGCATTACGACTGAGTCCCGTCAAGGGAAGAGGCGTGTTTCGCCACACCGCCAAGCAACAGGCCTGAAGGTCACTCTCAAAGCCACCCAGGCCTGGCTTCCTGCACACTCTTGCTCTGCACACGCTTGCCTCTTGCCTTCACAGGGAAACGCTCCAGGCTGCCAGAGGCTGCACAGCTGTGAAGAGGCAGCCCTGGCCTGACTGGGACACCACTGTCCCTTCCAAGACCCCAACCCTTGCATTACAGGGTCCCCTCCCTCCTCTACCTGCAGTCCTGATTAACAGGCCCACCCAGGCTCTAAGACACTGGCCCTCCATCCTCACAGACCCTCTCAGCCTTGCCAGGCTGCACGTGCTGATTTCTGGTTTGGAAATACAGCCCCAGTGAGCAGATGACAGAATGGGAGCCATCCTCTGGGCTGAGCATGAAGCAGAGGGTCTGGCTTCAGCAGGCGGCCAAGGCTGAGGCTTTGTGGCCGGCCAGCCAGCCACCCACCTAACCAGTCTCACATGACATCTGACCTGCCTTTGCTTCTCAGGGCTCTGCTCCACTAAGAACACAAACTACACCACCCAAGGGGCATCCAGCTGTGAGTGGGATCCAGCTCGCTCTGGCGAAGTGATGTTGTTTTCATTTTCGGTCAAGAAACAGTCCGTCTCCCGTGGAGGGCTGGGTGCCTTTGGCCCTTCTGCTTGTTGCACCCCACCCCCCAGCCCTCCCCCAGAATTAATTGGTAAGAGGATGGTGTTCTGCAGAAGATCACAGGGGCATACAGGAAGTAGATGTATTCTTTTATGCCAGACTCTGAGAGTACAGACACCCCATCCAAAGCCCTTGTTTACAGGTGGGGAAACCAAGGCAGTGGGCGCTGGGAACGAAGACAGAAACCTGGACACAAGGCCTGAGACTCAGAGTTGACCTGTTGCTCCGAAGCAGCAATGTCACTACCTGAGACTCAGTTTCTTTATGTGTTCA
>NW_020175432.1:1277169-1310994 GCF_003031525.2 Neophocaena asiaeorientalis asiaeorientalis
CAGCAACAATGTGTCTGAGACCCCACAGCCCACACCGGCTCCCACTGAGGATGTCAGTACTTGAGCTCATTAAATCAATTCAGGAACTCAGGAGAATCTGTGTCCCTTCATTTCTGCTGAACAAACTCATGATGGTCAACTCGCCACATGGTTCACAAGCCTCTGCTACTTCCGATAACAACCTGGGACGTAGATTTGGTTGGAATCTGAAGGGAAGGAGACGTTTTAACATACCTTTGTAACTGGGCGATCTCTTGACTGATATCATCAAGTTCCTTCACACCAGTAAACTCCCCCGATCCAAGAGAACTCGAACTGTCCTGCAACCAAATTCAGACAAAGAATTACAAATTGACTAGCTGACCTCACCGCACAGCATGGGCTAGTAGGTCTTAGAATAAGGGATAAAATCATCTGTCTCCAGCCCCCAACCTGGGAACCATCTGGGCAGCCCAGACACACCCCGAGAGGCCCTAGTGAAGGCTGGGCAGGCTGCCAGCGCCACCTGGTGGCGGGCTGAGGGAAGTGACGCAAACACGATAGGGATGGGCCAGCAGCTACTCACCGGGATGGGAGTGCCTCTCTCTGAAGGTGGGACCATGTCCGGCGAGAGGACTTGAGGGGGGTCGATGCCTTTACTGACCTTCTGCTGAATGAAATACATAGCTAACGCGAATTGGTCTTTGCTTAACTTCCCCGTTTGCCTCGTATCGGCCAGGGCCCTGGGAGAAATGTGGGGATGCTAATTACACATCACAAACACCAGAATTGGTTCCAAGTACACGGAACCCACACTTCTAAAAAATGGACAACAAAAACGATAAAAACAACGGGCCACAGCTGCAGCTCCTTTTCTACTGAACATCCCCCTCCTGGGGAGCAGTCCCAGCCCCCCCTCCAGAGCGTCAGGGCAGGAGGGGGCTCTTCTTCCAATTGGAGAACCGCCAAGCCCCCACCACGGGCCGAGGAGCCAGTCCCTAGGGAAGCCCTGTTAGCAGCCAGGAGACACGCAACTGGCTTCTGATGGTGTGCAGGCAGTGGATGCGATTCACATTCCTGTGCAAACGGAAGCTGGAGCCGAGTGCACACACTCAGACCCTCAGCTGGTTCCTGCAGCCTTGGGTTATCAGAATGGCCTGAGCCGCTGGTCTTCAATGGGGATGACAAGCAGCATTTGGGGTTGTCATCATGAGGGGACGGGGCCTAGAAAGCCAAGCATGGCTACACAGGGGACAGTCCCTTGCTGCTAAGGTGACCCCACCCTTGTGGCCTTCTGGTGTCCTGGCACATGGGCAAGGCAGTGTGGAAGCTCTGCCACACCCGTGGTCACCGAGAGCTGGCCGTACGGGAAGGGAAGCCTCACGCAGCCAGGACAAGGCCTCCACATCTGTGAAAAATGTCATCCCTTCACTCTGTCCACTCAACACGCAGTCTCCTTCCCACTGCACGTAGTTACTGAGAGAGTAGTGAAACCATGTCCTGATGCAGAGCGAAGAAGAGCCGGGGACGTGTAACAGACTCAGGCCCAAACGCTGTGAGCGAACAGGGCTGGTGGAGATCCCTGTAAATGTCTCTATTCAAGGCTGGTTTTAAAATGTCTGTTCTTGTCACAGTTCAAGGGCGGGGTGTGATAATTTCGAACTGCAACTATTTCTCCTGATTCTGCTGGCAAGGGCCAGTCCTGCTGCACACCCAGCCCACGGCAGCTCTCGGGCTGTGGTCCCATCTCTCTGGCCCGTCCCTGCTCCCTGGTCTCTGAAGGAGCGGGGGCCCCCAGGCCCACGTGCAGGGGTACTCTGTCCGCGTCCACCCAGGGCAGCATTACTGTGCTTATTCTGACACCACGCTGAGTGGCACGGTGCCGGGCACTGCGGGGGACAGGCCTGCGTCCTCGTTTTGTCCCTTCAATCCTTCTTGGCTTGTTATCTCCACTTTGGATATGCTCCCACACCCGGCCACTTGCAAACAAACCCAGACTGTCCTTTCACTGTCCCAGTGGTTATTCTAGAGCTCACTCTTTCGTCCCTGCTTTTTTTCCCTGTATGCAACGCCTTCTGCGTGTTTTCTTTTTAATCCAAGCATATTTGTGATTTCGTTGTGTCATTTACGTATTGTCATGTCACTTACAGGTTGAGATACATGTTATAAATTACTCTATGTTATGATCGGGGTATAATTTGAATTCCGTGCACGTGCATTTCAGCGTGATAAAGGGGGCACTGGATCTGAAGGGCCTGATAGAGACTGCCCCTGACTCGTCACAAGGGGCAAGGCTTCCCACAGTCTTTTGCTAACTGACTAGGTGTCGTGTGCTTCTTGAGAAGGGACAGCCCGTTTTCTCCAGCAGGGCCTCACCGTGTAACGTGGCTATCTCTGAATTACTGTTAAGGATGGTTATTTCCCCAAGTCACAGTGAATTTCACAGCTCTATTTGGAGAGGTTCACCCCTCTGGAATTACATGGAAATTCTCTTCTTACAACTCTCAGGTGAAGCCCTCTAAAGTGGGAGGGCTTTCTCCCCTGAGAAAGCTAGGAAGCGACTTTCACCACTGGCTAGTTACAAAAGGAGCCATCCCGGTGCCATGAAGATCGCTCTGCCAGCCCTGGAGGAAAGTGGGGGTGAAGACGGCTCCTCAACCAGCCCTGAGGTACAGACCAGTCTCACCCTCTCCCACCAGCCGTGTCACTGACCTTCACGGGGCAGGGCCTGTAGGAGAGATGGCCACAGCCCTGATGCCCAGGGTGGCCCTGCCGGAGCCTCTGGGGCCCTTACTGCACCCTCCCACCAGAAGGGGGTGGGGCCGAGCATCTGCACCCTCACTGGCTGGGCTGAAGGCTGCATAACCACTAGCAAGAACTTGCCCCCAGAGCTCTCTGGAGGGACAAACAGGAGACCTTCCTGCTGGAGGAGGGTGAACTGACATGCACGGAATACAGGGTACAGGTCTTTACACTCAGCCCTGACTACCGCTCCCTCCTGTCCTGCTCACCCGCTCCAGCCCTTCACACAGCACAAGTCTCACTCAACGTGTGAGCCACCCACAGCCGTTACTTTCACACAGCGAGACCCCCTGTACTTAGGAAGAGATGTCCATCTATCTGCTCTTACCATATGTGTGCTAGAAGGTTCTGAGTGAGGCCCGAGTGCATGAAGATCTCCTTCACCTCCTGGCCGCTCACATAGCCGTCCAGGTCTAGGTCAGTCTTCAGAAATATCTCGTCAAATCGCATCTTGTCCGCCACTGGCACCACCCAGTTTACTGTTGGCTGAAAAGGTTTTTCAGAAGTTAATCCTCAAGCCTTTTATCACCTGCAAATACACACTATTAAAGTGTTTTCATGCTCATTTTAGCAGAAAACCCTCCACGAGCCAAGAGGGCAGACAAGATCCCTGTTCTGTAAGAGCGGAAACTGAGGCTCAGAGAGGTTAATGCTGACTCGGTCAGTCTTACCCAGTGGCCAGTCTGTACCTCTTTCCACCCCATCACAGTGCCCTGAAATCTTTGTACTGAGAGGGATGTAAAGACGCAGCAGGTCCTTCTACCAATAGCCCTTCCATCCCCGCTGCCTGGGACACGAAGGAAAGCCTTCCACGATGGAAAGTGACCAGCTTCCAGGAGGGGGCTTCAAGTGTACCAGACAGGACCCTCCTGACCACTCATTTTGGAAGGACTGTCTCCCGAGAACGGGCCCAGCACCGATGCCAGCGCTCCTGGCCTTCTGTCCTCCACCTGCAGACCTTCTTTGCAGCAGCAGGGGCATTCTCAATGCCCACAGTTCCAGGATTCTGTACTCCATCCTTCTTTGACCCTGACCCCACTCCCTGCAACACAGCAGACCCCCTGTGAGGTGTCAGTACACACAAGGCACTGACAGGCACTGAGTGAGGCTGATGTGAAAACTGCACCTGCATGACAGGCGGGCACTCAGGGCCCTGTGGTGCTGGTGGGGGAGCCCACGCCTCTGAGGAGCACGCCCACCACCTGTGAGCGCCCCACATTCACGAGGACCCTGCTGTGGCAGACGAAGCTGAGAGCCCAGCGAGCTGCTTTGATTTCAGTGCACTGGGGCTCGGCCACCTCGTGCACCTGTGACCTCTTACACCACCTGCTCCAGTTCTACTTAAGAAAAGCAAATGCCAGGGTCCGCCAGGGCCAGAACACCTCCAACTCAGAGGCATCCAGACCCCTCGGGCACTTGGTGGCAGGCCTCTTCAATTGCTTATTCTGGGTGCGTCATCTCTGACTTTGGGGGCTCCCATCACAGCACGTTTCACAGCGTCTCTGCCCCTTTTTGTAGAGATGTTTCCTTTCATCTGCTTTTCTGACCAGGTCTCTCTTATTATCTAAATCAGTGGGATCCTGATGTGAGCACCAGGAATCCAGAAAGCAATTTTGGGAAGAAAGGGACAACACATTACCCAGGGTTTGGGGTAGGGAGTAGAATGATTTAGGACAGCAAGGATTTATCAAAAAAAAAAAAAAAAAATCATCAGAATTTACGGACCAGATTCAAATTGCAAAAGCTCAGGCAGCGAGAACTGAGATAGCGTTTTACCTGCTGCATTACAGGAATTTTCTAAGCCACCTCAGGTCTGTCATTGAACAGTTCAGAGGAGACGTGAAGATGCACATAAAGGAGCTTTAATGAAGAGGCTTGCTGTCTTTAAGTCAAGAGCCTGGAACGAGCTCATACGCTGACACTGAGATGCCCACAGAAGAAGGAGCAATGGTCAGACAAGCTGAGCTGAGGCGGGATTGGTTTCTGGGTCCCATGGGCCCCAACAGATCATGCCTCTGGGATGATGAGAGTCCAGACATTCGTTGCGCAAACACAATGAACTTGCTGCCTCATTTCTGGGGGTCTCAGGGTATGTCAGCAGCAAGAATCCAATGCCTACTTAGCTAAAAATCTAACACTGAACAACCTCCCCCTTGGAGCTGGGTCTCCCGGAAAGGGCTGGGTTTAAGGTCAGCTTAGCAGCTGTAGGCCTCCAGTCAATGGGAACAGACCATGGTGGCTGGAAGGGGCTTCCCCTCACATATGGCCACGAGAGCTGGACTGGGTGGCCCTCTGGGGGCCCCAGGTACGGTGTTGTTGCCCTGGGGATGAGGAAAGTGGGGGAGGGGAAAGCATGGAACTTGTGGGTCCACAGAAATGCCCGTTCTCATGTCTGCAATTCCACCAGCTGCCCCTCTTCCAAGGGGACAAAGACACCCCCACCTGTGACCCCCAATAGCGGCCACTAGTACAACTGGTCTAGGCAGGGGGGTCAGCAGCATGCTCCTGGGATCTGGGGAGAGCTGCCAGATCACCAGGGGGTGGTATTATGAGGCTGGCTGGCCTGCACCCAACAACAACTTCAGCCCTGCCTGCTTCCTTGTCGGTAAAACATACTCCATCTAGCCTAACCTACAGTACTTAAGAGCTTTCGGCAAGAATTCTGCAGACTCAAGGTGTTGGGTCTTGAAACACAGCAGCTCACGTAGGTCTAAGTAGCTGGCCTCAGCCCCGCTTCTCCGACTCCATCTCACCATCCCCTGGCTAACCCTGCCTCAGCCTTTTTCCGGTTTCAAGGACACACGGAGCGTTTCCACTTCAGAGCCTTGCCATGCACTAGTCCTCAGATGGCTTATCATTCAGGTGTTAGCTCAGATGTCACCGCAGCAGCGGTAGCCTGGCAGCTGGCCCCACCTGCGGGAGCACGCCCCCCTCCTCACCCCGACACTTCCAGGCCAGGCCCTGCTCTGCTTTCTCATGACTCGTGGACCTTCCTTAGTTTACCAATTTGCTTATCGTCTGTCTCCCCACAGAGGGCAGGGGCCCATCGCACAGTCACTGCAGCACCCCCAGGAAGTGCCGGGCATGGCTGGTGAGCTGGCAAAGGTGCCCAGGCTGAGCCATCTGAGGCTGGGCTCCTTCACAGAGAGCCACATACAACTCACCAACCAGAGGCCACGCCTCTCCAACTGGCCAGAGTGGTAAGGGGAGTTGTGTTAGCCCCTATGACCAAGCCTCATCGACCCTCTCTGATCTCTTTTTTTTACTCTAGGATGTGATAAGCTCCTTGAAAATGAGCCTTGCAAGTCGAATATTTAACTTTAAAATTATGTCACTATCAAGAGAAATCACTGTCTCATTATGCCTTTCTCGTTTTCATTTTTATCATATTCCAAACTTGCATGGGGTGCTGGCTGGCCTTCTTGTCACAACTCATTGCTTTGCCTTTGAAACCACAAATGAGGTAGAAAGTAAAGCATGATTCCACATGTAACTCACGTCCTTGCACGTTTCAGACAATCTCCAAGGTGCCCTTTTATAAAGAGCCCATTATGATGCTGCCTTTGCCAGAACAAGAAACGTCTTTTTTGACATATAAGATACTGCCACATGGAGAGCTGGAGCCCCCTCCTGTCTTCCTAACACGAGATGGATACCTCCCTTAATTACCTGATTACTCAACATATTTTTAATGAGCATCAGAGTACCAGAGATTCTTCTAGATGCTGAGATTATAACCAAGAACGAACTCTGCTCTCATGAAGCTAATGACGGGGGGTTGGGGGGGAACTGGACAGATGATACATAATTAACTGCATAACAGGCCAGCTGTGGGAAATCTAGAAGAGAGCAGGTAGAGGGTGGCTGGTCCAGGGTGTGGTCACACCAGGTTCCCCAGATGAGGTGCCCCGTGAGCAGAGGCTCACGACGCCAGGTGCCTCAGTATGCAATCTGGGGACACGCCCTCCCAGCAGAGGGTCTGCCCGAGGCAGGAGGGGCAGAGGGGTGAGTAGTGCTGGGTGTGCTTGGGGAAAGGCGGTATTTATGTGTAAGTGAATGAGAAACTTAATTCTGAATCCCTGTTGCTATGGTCTGAATGTTTGTGTCCCCCGCCTCCCCTCAATTCATACGCTGGAAGTCCTAAGCCCCACTGTGATGGTATTAGGAAGTGGGGCCTTTGGGAGGTGATTAGGTCGTGAGGACAGAGCCCTCACGAATGGAATTAGTGCCCTTAAAAAAGGGACCCCAGGGACTTCCCTGGTGGCGCAGTGGTTAAGAATCCGCCTGCCAATGCAGGGCACACGGGTTCAAGCCCTGGTCTGGGAAGATCCCACATGCCGCGGAGCAACTAAGCCCGTGTACCACAACTACTGAAACCCGCGTGCCTAGAGCCCGTGCTCTGCAACAAGAGAAGCCATCGCAATGAGAAGCAGGGGCACCACAATAAAGAGTAGCCCCCGCTCGCTGCAACTAGAGAAAGCCCGTGCGCAGCAACAAAGACCCAACGCAGCCAAAAATAAATAAATTTAAAAAAAAAAAAAAAAAAAAAAAAGGGACCCCAGAGAGCTTCCATGGCCCTTCCGCCATGTGAGGACCCAGCAAGAGGACGGCCACCTGTGAACCAGGAACTGCCCCACCAAACACCGAATCTGTCGGCACCTCGATCTTGGACTTCCAGCTTCCAGAACTGTGAGAAATAAATATCAGCTGTTTAGAAGCCACCCAGTCTACAGCATTGTTACAGCAGCCAGAGAGGACTAAGAGACACCTATTGTAAAGATTTAATTTAATCACAGACTTTACCCTTCTTGGGTCACGAACTACGTGCTGCTGAGAAACATCTTGCTGGCACTCTACACAGCAGTGCCAACAGCTGCTCCGAGACATGGCCACGCATGCAGAGGGCACCGTACCTGTGTTTGCTTGATACTGTGCTTGGGAGACAGGCTTCCAGTGCTGTTCAGGCTGCTGACGCTGCCGTGGGAAGGCGTGGAGCGGAGGCTGTCTTTCGGTGGGGGGCTGGCAGGCAGGACAGGCACAGCTCCCGGGAACACCGTCTTCTTCCTCTTGGACGGTGGGATGAGGGATGGGGGCAGGGCGGAGGGCACAGGCTCCTTCTCGAGGGCTCGGTACACCAAGTGCATGGCCTGTGAGCACAAAAGAGAACGGCGTTTAGGTGGCGAGGCCCAGGGCCAGGGTGGGCAGAGGGCAGCTCTTTCAAGGGCTGCAGTGATGTGATGAAGACTGCTCTTTTTGAGGTTGCTTCCAAATGGAACACAGTAAAAATAAACCTTTCTGATGAGCTACACTGCCAATGCATAATTTTCTAAGACATATGTTTAATCATGAGAGACTGAAATGAGTACAAAAGGAATACAGTCATGCCAGACTCCACACATGTCCCTTCGCCACACAGCAAGGCCACTGTCTCCAGGTCTGACGACTTTCAAAGTAATGGAACGTGGAAGTCTACAGACTCACCATGAAAGTACACCTTAAACCTATATAGTGCTGTCTGTCAATTACATCTCAAGAAAACTGGAAGGGGAAAAAAAGACACACCATGAGAGCTGCATGTACTTCAAGATATTCAGGAGACACAAAACTACCCAAAAGGGTGTGTGTGCTGAGGATGGACAGGTGGCTCTCCTGCTCGAGGTAGGCAGGGGAAAATAAACTTTGGCTAAAACAAGGATTGAAAAGTCTATTTTAAAAAGTAACAAAACAAAACCAAAATGACAACCTCCCCCCCACCTGCCACTTCAAACTAGTCTTTAAGTTGCTACCAACAGATCATTAACACAGGTAAAAATTTATTCACTTAAAAACTGTACTAAATGCCACTCAGCTAGTGATGAAAAGAAACACAAAATGACACAACTCTAAGACCCACTTATAAAAGAATATAAATCTTGGCTGAAATGATAAAAACAAAAGTAGAAATTCAGGGCTCATGAGGCTATGAGGAGAGAGGCGTGTTCCTGGGTTCACTCCAGGCCAATCACCCCTTCCTGGAGACCACCCCAAAGGCAGTTCAATGATACTAACTAACACCTGAAGTCAAATGCCATCAAAAGAAATACAAAAACAAATAATGAGGGGCTTGGGGGAGGGGGATGGGGAGTTAGTGTTTCATGGGGACGGGGGTTTAGTTTTGCAAGGTAAAAAGAGTTCTGGGGATGGATGGTGGTGATGGTTGCACAACCATGTGAATGTATTAATACCACTGAACCATACACTTAAAAATGGTTATGATGGGACTTCCCCGGTGGTCCAGTGGTTAAGACTCCATGCTCCCAATGCAGGGGGCCGGGGTTCAATCCCTGGTCAGGGAATTAGATCCCACACGCCGCAACTAAAAGGATCCCACATGACACAACGAAGATCCCACACACGGCAATGAAGATCCCACGTGCCGCAACTAAGACCAGGCACAGCCAAATAAATAAATAAATATTTTTAAAACTAACTAAATAAAAATGGTAATGATGGTAAATTTTGTTATGCGTATTTTACCACAATAAAAAAATAATAATGGACAGCTAGTGAAAAGGAACAGGATGATGGAGAAACATGGAAAATGCTCAAAGTAAAAAAGGCAAAACAGAGTCGATGTGTGAGGGAAAAAAACACAACTGAGTACTATGGGGTGTAAGAGATTATGAGTGGAATTGTAAGAGAAATTTATAATTTCCTTGGCAAATGGTTTAAATTTAACCTAGAAGTTTAAAATCTCAAAGGCTTTACACCATAGTATAGTAAGATAATAACAAGCTTTCATTCATGTGTATGTTGTAAAATCACATTTTAAAGACATTTAAAATTCCTAAAACAGAAGATGTGCCTTAGGGATATGGATATAGTTCATCATTCTCTATGACTTAGGAATTCCCAGCTTTTTTTTTTCTGCTTGAACTTAATTACTGTTTATTAGAGCACTGTCCTTATCTACAAGGGGCTACTTTATTCTACTTTGAGATTTAACAGAATGAGATGAGTGAATAAATCTCATGAACGGGAGAGAAAGATCAAAGATGTGAGTAAGGAGAGGGGAAGGGAGAAAGAAAAAGAGGGACAGAACGACATGGGCCCAGGGTGGGGAGGAGAGAGCCAGGCAAAGTCAGTGCAGCAGGCAGCTGGGAGAGGTGAATGGTGAGCTACGGGGGTGTGGAGGGAGGGCAGCTGAATGGGAAGGCAGCCCATAGGACACAAGAGCCCCAATCCTCACATAAATCTAGCACTGCTGCTAAAAGGAGAAGAGGGTGGGAGTGTCAGGGCTCTGGCATGAACAGAAGCAGACGTGGAAGTAGATGGCAGGCTGCTAGGGCACCTGGTGGGCATGTCTACACATATGCCTACTTCCCAGCTCTGTCTGCTGAGAAGGCCTGGAAGGAGTGGCATCGCAGGGGCACTGAGCACCCCAGTGCCCAGATCCTGGTTTCTAATACCATTCTCCACTATAAGGAACTGGGGGTCCCTGGAAAAATGGCTGATGATGGAGCTGAAAGAGGGGATGGACAGGAAGAGCCAGGAAAATCCCATCATGCCAAAAGTAAGCAAGTGCTCAAGAATGATATGATGTGACCAAATGACAAAGGAGTCAGCTGGGAGGAACTCCCAATGGGCAAAATAAATCATGCCAGTAAAGGATTATAAACCATGGAACAGAGAACAGAGGACACCTCCATAAGTCCACTCTGATATGAACAAGTTCCTTACAGTAGAAGGCCAGCTAGAAAATGTGCAAGGAATGACAGAATTAGAAAATCATCATCTGGCAACTACCAGAAACCTGACTGATTCAGGTGAGACTCCTGGGAGGATGCAAGAACTAGCGGGTGAGAGTTGTAGGGGTAACAGGGTATTCAGTCTCCACGTGTCTCTCATGAAAGATTGAGCACAAAGGAAAAGAGAGAATCCTGAAGCCTCCACCCCGAACTTGATCAAGGTCGGGTCAAGGTTGACATCAAGGTAGTAAGACATGGAATAAGACATCACATGTTCTATCGATGTCATGTGCCCTGGGGAGAACAAGCATCACCTCGGTGGGGACCTGCCACACAAAAGTGCATGGCCTGGATCATCATCAGGAAACAGCAGACAACCCCACACCGAAGGAGACACTACACACCACTGGCCTTAAAAATGCCCACATGGCCATGAGACACAAAGACAGATGCAGGAGCTGATCTAGATTATAAGAACACGAGGCTGGGGCTTCCCTGGTGGCGCAGTGGTTGAGAGTCCGCCTGCCGATGCAGGGGACACGGGTTCGTGCCCCGGTCCGGGAAGATCCCACATGCCGCGGAGCGGCTGGGCCCGTGAGCCATGGCAGCTGAGCCTGTGCCCCGCAACGGGAGAGGCCACAACAGGGAGAGGCCCGTGTACCACAAAAAAAAAAAAAAAGAACACGAGGCTGTAGTCTCTTTCACTATAAAGGACATTTTGGGAACAACTGGCAAAATGTGAATAATATCCTTAGATTAGATAATAGATTAATACAATAATAGATATATTAATATATAACATATATGATATAACCTAGCATAATAGATACTGTAATAAATTAGACAATGTCAATTTCCTGATTTTGAACTGGACAGCAGTTATGTAAGAGAATTCTCTGGTTTGGGGATACAAACACTGAAGTATTTCAGGATGAAAAGGCCCATGTCTGAAACTTACTTCAAAATGGTTCAAAGGGAAAATTAATTGTGTATACATATCCATGTATACATTCACATGCAAATGAGAGAGAAGGAGAGAGGGAAGGGGAGAGAAGGAGAGGGAGAGAGGGAGAAGGATAAAACAGTGTAGTAAAACAGCAACACTGGGGAATCTGAGTGAAGATTCGAAAGAACTCTCTGTCAAATTACACCCAAATTAGGTCAAAATAAACATTTAAAAAATTAAACAAGAAACCCCCACATGAGCTGCACATTTGCTTCCTCAGCAGAGTGGGAAAAGAGAGTCACAGCAGGGGCCTACCACAGCAAACTCATCTCTGTCCAGGTGCCCGTCCTTGTCGATGTCACTGAGGTCCCAGACCTGCAAGGGAAGAGAGCAGCAAGGCTTAGCGGGGGGGGGGGGGGGCCAAGGGGTAAAAAAAAGGGAGGAGCGCACCACGGTGGGGGGGGGGGGGGGGGGGTACCAAGGGTTACTGCTGGGAGGAAGGGCCTGTGTGGCAGCACGCATGCCCACCAGAACTCAGATTTTGACTGCACACCAGGGTTAAGACAAGGCAATCAAAATGCATTTAAGAACCAGTCTGTAGGTTCTCTGAAAAACCATCATCCAATGAAGTACTGTCAATTCCAAGATCCTTTCCACCATATTAACATTCATTTTCTCTAACAAATGATCATGATTGTAATCACATCCACCCTGATTTTTAGATTCTTTGGTTTTGGTGCAGGTGTTGCTCTGAACACAAGCCCGCCTTCCCGCCCCCACTGGCTGACACACACACACACACACAGACACACACACATCTAGCCCCTGCCCCCATTCACGGCAGGGCCACGGGAATGCATTTGAGTAGGTCTGTGGGATCTTGTCTCCTCTCCCCTATCAGTGGATGGTGAGAAAGATCCCACAAAATATGCCAGGCTGACCTAGCATCCTGAAAGACAAGGCAGGCATGGATCAAAGGCTGTGTGCTGGGTTTTCTAAAGTACAACCAAGGCACTAGCTTCCTGACCCAAGTCAGCCCTCCAGGACCAGAAGCCTGTCTGACTTGGACAGTGCTGCACATGGCACCAGTGCCCAGAGCCAGGCAGAAGCCCAGGGTCCATCTGTGATGCTACATATGCTGGTACCCGCGCCCCCAATCAATCACTAGGATCTTCAGCCCAGGGATGTTTCTCACATGTGGACCCTCCTCTTCACCCCCTGCTGCTGTGTCCTTGGCTTGGGCCTCTCCAACACTCCACAGAGGCCAGAGCTTCCAGCTGGCCTCCCTGCCTCTAGCCCTATACCCAGGGTAACCACAGGACCTGCTCTAGAATGCACTCTCACCCCACCTCACCCTGCTGACGGCATCAAGTCCCTGTGCACATGGAGACCACTGTGCCCTTAGCTGGTCCCTCAACCCCAGCCCAGTCTCCTGGGACTCCACCTTGATCTCTAGGGACTTCAAATTGTTCGCAGTCCCCTCAAGCATATGGATGCCCTTTTAAAGGTGTCTGGCACTCGGCTGAGTGTTTTATGTCTTTGGTCTCAATTTAAGAAGCAGAATCTCAGAAGAGTAATGTTCCCAAAAATACGGCACATACAGGCCTTCCTAACTCCACAGTCCTCCCTTGCCACAGCACCACTGATATTCGGGGCCAGATCATCTCTGTGGTGGGACATCCTGTGCATTATAGGATACTGAGAAGCAACCATGACCTCAACCTACCTGATATCAGTAACACCCAACCCAGGTGGGACAACCAAAAATGTCTCCAGGTACTGCTCAACATGCCCCGGGGGTAGAACCGCCTGGTGAGAATATCAGCCGTACTCAGCATGCCAGGCTGCCTCTGCTCATGCTGTCTTGTGCCCGGCCTTCTCAACCCGTCATCTGCCACCTGTTCCTTCCCTCTAAAGGCTATAACCCAGGGGCACCTACTCTAGGCAGCCTTCCCTGCCTGCCCTGTACCCTCTGCTCTGGCGGATCAGGAACCTCCCCCTCTACCACTACAGGCTCTGGGGACCACCAGGACCTCATTCCCTTCTGCATGCAACCCTGAGCGACTAACCAGCCACTCTGAAGGACCCCCATTTCCTCACATGGAAAATGGAAGTGACACCATTCATAACAAAGTAGTTGCAAGTACTTGGTGACTTCATTCCTGCAAAGCGCTAGAATAGGATCTAGCACATACTAAGCCCTCAATAAATACCAAGATCTTAACTATTACTTACTTATTTGATCTCCTGGACTGTATTTAATTTCATCCCCATTTTCCCAGTGCTCAGTACAAAGATGGCCCAGAGCAGACTCTGAAAAATGCTTCTGAATGACTAAATGGATGCATAATGCGTGGGTGCAGGGATGCACAGG
This sequence comes from Neophocaena asiaeorientalis asiaeorientalis, assembly GCF_003031525.2. Taxonomy (NCBI): domain Eukaryota; kingdom Metazoa; phylum Chordata; class Mammalia; order Artiodactyla; family Phocoenidae; genus Neophocaena; species Neophocaena asiaeorientalis. The sequence continues at coordinate 1,290,998 of NW_020175432.1, forward strand.
TGAATAAGTGTGTGCACAGATGCAAGGATGGATGCCTGAGTGCATTGATGCATACCACAGATGGATGGGTGCATGGACACAGATGCATGCATGGGTGTGAATGCACGCATGCATGGATGGGTGCGTGAATGTGGATGCATGCATGGATGGATGGGTGCATGGACATGGATGCATGCATACGGATGCATGCATGCATGCATGAACGGGTGCACGTGTGGGTTGATGCTTGGAGGGAGGGAGAGACCGAGAGAGGAGTAGATGAGAAGTGACCCCTGTGGACAAGAGCTGGAGCCAAGGTAGAAGATCTGCAGAACTCACCCTTCCTAGCCGTAGCTCCCTTTCTAAAAAAGCACACTCCACCTCTGTTGATCTCTTTGTCTTGTTCAGGATTTGGCTCTACAACATTATTACACCCAACTTTCAGGTATTTTGAAGAACTGTCACACTGTGCAGGAGCAGATCACCCCATCCTGCCTCATAAAGACCACTGGTGATCAGCGTGGGTCCCGTCCCCATCATAGGCCTCCGTCTACACCACACCACAGCCAAAAAGAAGACAAAGGGATCTGTGAGGTCCCCTTTCTTAGTGGCCTCATTTCAAAACAAAGTCCTATCTGGATCCTATCAAATGGGCCAGTATCTGCAAAAGTGATATTCAAACAGGAAAATTATTAGGTGAATCCAAGTGGGTAGGAATTTGCACCCTTCCCCATGGTTCTACCAAATGTCATGAGCCAGACCCACAGGCGTGGCCTGGGGCAGCAGGGACCATGCTCCACCCTCCTGCTCTAGGTCTGCACTTGCCACACCAGCAATTCCATCCAGAGAGATGACAACATCCATCCCCTCTCGACCCAGAGCGGGAAGCTCAGCACAGAGGTAGCCGTGCAGAACTGGGCTTTGTGCACAGAGCAAACATGAGGGGCCATAACGCAAACCCATTAGAAGGAAAACAGTCTGGTTTAGAAACCTGTATCTAAAAAACTTGTATTTAATAGGAAGAAAACTGAGGCTTTTTTTTTTGTTAATAAAAATGGGGGGAATGCATAAAATTTTATCTAAACTTGCAGCAGAATTGAAAGTACCTTTACCTTAGGTTCATAGGCAGGAAAAAACAAAAGTTAAAAATAGAAAAGAAATACAGACATATATGCCCATACTCTTCCCCTAGAAGCACAATGCAGAGGGGGAAGTCACAGTCTGCGTTTGAGTCCCAGCTCTGCCTGCCCCGAGCCCTGGGTAGTGAGTGCACTTCTCAGGCTGCTCCCCATGTGTGCTGGGGAGCCTCTGTGAGCTGCACCCTGTGAGGCCCCAAGCCAGCCCAACTGCAGCAATTGCTCCACCCATGTTGGCTCTTATGAAACCCAACACTGCATGGCTGTGCAGCAAGGCCTCGAAGTGTCCGTGGGGGGTGAGCATGGGGCTGACTGGATTCAGCAGCAGTGCCCAGTGTGAGAGAACCACTTACCCTACCCAGGACATCAAGAGGCAGCTTTGAGTTCATGAGGACTGGCTTGACTTTGTCTCCAGAAAGCAAACCACTGATGGGTAAGAGGCTTTCAAAAATTCCATCAAATTTTGCCTTTTCTTCTACCTAGTTGGAAAGAAACAGCCTGAGTGAAAAAGTGTGAGAGTCCAAAATGAGCCCTGGCCTGAAGCTGATTGAAAATGGGCAAGGACACAGCGCTGGGCTCACCTAAGAGTACAGGACTGTCCTACTGCACTTCCAGAGTGAACTCTAGCCAGAAGGATACAGCCCTCTGGTGACTATGGATCTGGTGGCCAAGATCAACAGGGGAGAGAGGAGCTGGGCTTCACTCTCTGCCACAGGGGATGCCTGGGAGACCAAGGTCATTCCTACCTACCTCCTAGCTCACTAGGATGAGAAAGATGAAAGAACGAAGAACTAAATCTGGATATCAATCCATAGAACTTAAACAACTGAAGAACCAAATATAAAAATAAACCAAAGGTGTAAGCAACTAATTATCAAAATCAACTTTAAGCATAAGAAGTCCTCTGTGTCTGACAATAATAAATAAATAAATAATAAAGCTCCTCAGGAACAGAGTGAAGGGCTGGGCAGGGTTTGCAATGCAGAATAGCAGACTCTACCATTCTAAAATACAAAATGCGGGCAGCATGTAAAGGGAGCTGTCAGTGAGGAGGGTCTGGGCAGGGGCCTCCAGTCCGCCCTCCTATGGAAATAAAGCCTGTGGCAAGGGGAAGTGAGGATATGGCAAACCTCTCACCACTCTGACCACAAGCTGGAGCCACTGGGAGCCCTAGGAAAATACTCTCGACAAGTGTCCGTCAATGGAACAATGGATAAACAAAATGGTCCATCCATACAATGGAACATTATTCAGCCATTAAAAGGAATAAAACACTGATGCATACTACAATATGGATGAACCATAAAAACATTACACAGAATGAAATAAGTCAGTTACAAAAAGATAAATGTTCTATGACTCCACTTACATGAGGTCCCTAAAGTACTCAGATTAATAGACAGAAAGTAGCATGGTGGGTGCCAAGGGTTGGGGGAGGGGGAATGGAAAGTTAGTGTTTAATGGGGACAGAGTTTTATTCTGCAAGATGAAAACGCTCTAGAGATGGACAGTGGTGATGGTTACACAACAACGTGAATGTGTCTAACACTACTGAACTATACACTTAAAAAGATGGACCTCTAGGACAACTTCAAACATACTAACATTCACATCATAAGGGTCCCAGAAGGAGAAGAGAGAGAAAGGGACAGTGAGCTTATTTCAAGAAACAGCTGAAAATTTCCAAAACCTGGGGAAGAAAACAGATATCCAGGTCCAGGAAGCACAGAAAGTTCCAAATAAGATGAATCCAAAGAGGTCCACACCAAGGCATCATAATTAAAATGGCAAAAATTAAAGATAAAGAGAGAATCTTAAAAGCAACAACATAAAAGCAAGTAGTTACATACAAGCAAAGTCCCATAAAACTCTGCTGACTTTTCAGCAGAAATTTTACAGGCCAGAAGGAACAGGCACAATATATTCAAAGTGCTGAAAGAAAACACTTACAACCGAGAATACTCTCTACCCAGCAAGATTATCATTCAGATTTGAAGGATAAATAAAGAGTTTTACAGACAAGCAAAAGTAAGAGTTCAGCACCACTAAACAAGCCTTATGAGAAATGCTAGAGATTTCTCTAAGTGGAAAAGAAAAGGCCACAACTAGAAACAAGAAAATTATGAAAGGAAAAAAATCTCATTGGTAAAGGCAAACATACAGTAAAGGTAGGGATCAACCACTTATAAAGCTAGTAGGAAGGTTAAAAGACCAGCAGTAAAATCATCTATTTCTATAGTAAGTAGTTAAGAAAAACACAAAATAAGAAGATGCAAAATACGATGACAAAAACAAAATGTGGTGAGGGGAAGTAAAAATGTACGATTGTTAGAATGCGTTCTAAATCTAAGAGCGCATCAACTTAAAATACTCACCTATGCATACGTTGTTATACATGAACCTCACGGTAACCACAAACCAAAAACCTATAATGGATCTACATAGACACAAAAGAGAAAAGCATCCAAACATAACACTAAAGAAAGTCACCAAATCACAAGGGAAAAGAGCAGAAGAAAAAAGGAACTCAGACTTCCCTGGTGGCGCAGTGGTTAAGAATTCGACTGCCAATGCAGGAGACATGGGTTTGAGCCCTGGTCAGGGAAAGATCCCACCCCACGGAGCAACTAAGCCCGTGCGCCACAACTACTGAGCCTGCACTCTAGAGCCCATGAACCACAACTACTGAGCCCGTGTGCCACAACTACTGAAGCCCACGTGCCTAAAGCCCATGCTCCACAACAAGAGAAGCCACCACAACGAGAAGCCACCACAATGAGAAGCCCACGCACCACAACGAAGAGTAGCCCCCACTCGCCGCAACTAGAGGAAGCCCACGTGCAGCAAGGAAGACCCAACGCAGCCAAAAATGAATAAATAAATTTAATTTTAAAAAAATGGGAATAACACCACCAAGAATTAGAAAAGCATGCATTTAAAAAAAAGAAAAAAAGGAACAGCAACAATAAAACTACCAAAACGAACTGAAAACAATGAACAAAATGGCAATAAGTACATACCTATCAATGACTACTTTAAATGTAAATGGACTAAATGCTCCAATCAAAAAACATGGAGTGGCTGGATGGATAAAAAACAAGACCCATCTATATGCTGCCTTTAAGAGACTTTAGATCTAAAGACACACACAGACTGAAAGTGAGGGGTTGGAAAAAGATATTCCACACAAATGGAAATGAAAAGAAAGCTGGGGTAGCAATATTTACATCAGACAAAATAACTGTAAAACAAAGACTGTAACAAAAGACAAAGAAGGGCATTACATAATGATAAAGGGGTCAATCCAACAAGAAGATATAACAATTGTAAACAGATATGCACCCAACATAGAAGCACCAAAATACCTAAAGCAAATATTAACATAAAGGGAAAAATTGACAGTAATACAATAATAATTGGGAATTTTAACACCCCACTTACATCAATAGATCATCTAAACAGAAAATCAATAAGGAAAGAATGGTCTTAAGTGATACATTAGATCAGATGCAATTATTAGATATATATAGAACATTCCATCCCAAAACAGCAAAATACACATTCAAGTGCACATCGGACATTCTCCAGGACAGATCACACACTACAGCACAAAGCAAGTCTCAATAAATTTAAGACTGGAATCATATCAGTCTTTCTGACCACAACAGTATGAGACTAGAAATCAACTACAGGAAAAAAACTGCAAAAAACACAAACACATGCATTCTAAACAATATGTTACTAAACAACCAATGGGTCACTGAAGACATCAAAGAGAAAATCAAAAAATACCTGGAGACAAATGAAAATGGAAAAAAAGTGATCCAAATTCTGTGGTATACTATTGTAAATCAACTATATTCCAGTACAATTTAAATATTTTTTTAAAAATCTATGGTATACAGCAAAAGCAGTTCTAAGAGGGAGTTTATAGTGCTACAAGCCTACCTAAGGAAACAAGAAAAATCTCAAACAATCTAACCTTACACCAAAAGATACTAGAAAAAGAGAAACAAACAAAACCCAAAGTTAGTAGAAGGAAGGAAATAATAAAGATCAAAGCAGTAATAAATGAAAAAGAGACCAAAAAGACAATATAAAAGATCAATGAAAGAGCTGGTTCTTTGAAAAGATAAACAAAATTGATAAGTCTTTAGCCAGACTCATCAAGGAAAAGAAAAAAAAGGGTCTAAATAAATAAAATCAGAAATAAAACAGGAGAAATTATAATTGACACCAAAGAAATACAAAGGATAACAGGGGATTACTATGAACAATTATATGCCAACAAATTGGAAAACTTAGAAGACATGGATAAATTGCTAGAAATGTATACTCTCCCAAGACTGAATTAGGAAGAAATAGAAAATGTGAACAGACTGATTACCAGTAATGAAACTGAATTAGTAATTTTAAAAACTCCCAACAAAGTCCAGGAACCAGACAAATTCTACAAAACATTTAAAGAAGAGTTAACACCTATCCTTCTCAAACTACTGCAAAACATTTAAGAGGCAGGAAAGCTTCCAAACTCATTCTACAAGGTCAGCATCACCCTGATACCAAAACCAGACAAAGAAAATTACAGGCCAATATCACTGATGAATATAGATGCAAAAATCCTCAATAAAATATTAGCAAACCAAACTCAACAATACATTAAAAGGATCATACAAGTGGAATTTATTCCAGGGATGCAAGGATGGTTCAATATCAATAGCACAACATTAACAAATTGAAGAATAAAAATCATATGATCGTCTCAATAGATGCAGTAAAAGCTTTTGACAAAATTCAACATCCATTTGAGATAAAAACTCTCCAGAAAGTGGGTAGAGAAGGAACATAATTCAACATAATAATGGCCATATATGATAAGCCCACAGCAAACATTATACTCAATGGTGAAAGGCTGAAAGCATTTCCTCTAAGATCAGGAACAAGACAAGGATGCCCCCACTCTTGCTACTTTTCTTCAATATAGTATTGGAAGTCCTAGATGCAGCAATCAGACAACAAATAAAAGGAATCCAAATTGGAAAGGAAGAAGTAAAACTGTCCCTGTTTGCAGATGACATGATACTATACATAGAAAATCCTCAAGACACCACCAAAAAAATACTAGAGCTCATCAATGAATTTGTTGCAGGATGCAACATATACAGAATTCTGTTGCATTTCTGTACACTAACAACGAACTATCAGAAAGAGAAATTAAAGAAACAATCCCATTTACAGTTGCATCAAAAACTATAAAATATTGGGCTTCCCTGGTGGCGCAGTGGTTGGGAGTCCGCCTGCCGATGCAGGGGATGCGGGTTCGTGCCCCGGTCCGAGAGGATCCCACATGCCGTGGAGCGGCTGGGCCCGTGAGCCATGGCTGCTGAGCCTGCGCGTCCGGAGCCTGTGCTCCGCAGCGGGGGAGGCCACAGCAGTGAAAGGCCCGCGTACCACAAAAAAAAAAAAAAACAAAACTATAAAATATCTAAGAATAAATCTAACTAAGGAGGTAAAAGATCTATACTCAGAAAACTGCAAGACACTGATGAAAGAAACTGAAGACAACACAAACTGATGGAAAGGTATATCGTGCTCATGGATTGGAAGAATTAATATTGTTAAAATGACCATACTACCCAAGGCAATCTACAGATTCAATGCAATCCCTATCAAAATACCAATGACATTTTTCAAAGAATGAGAACAAATAATTTTAAAATTTGTATTAAATACAAAGGACTCCAAATAGACAAAACAATCTTGAGAAAGAACAGAGCTGGAGGTATCAAGCTCCCTAACTGATGTTACAGAACTACAGTAATCAAAACAGTATAGTACTGGCACAAAAAACAGACACAAAGATCAATGGAACAGAACAGAGAGCCCAGAAATAAACCTATGCACTTATGGTGAGTTAATCTAAGACAAAGGAGACAAAAATAGACAATGGAGAAACGACAATGTCTTCAATAAGTGGTACTGGGAAAACTGGACAGCTACATGTGAAAGAATGAAATTAGAACATTTTCTTACACCACATACAAAAATAAGCTCAAAATGGATTAAAGACCTAAATGTAAGACCAGAAACCAGAAAACTCCTAGAAGAAAACACAGGCAGAACACACTTTGACATAAATCATACCAATATTTTTTTTGGATCTGTCTCCTAAAGCAAAGGAAACAAAAGCAAAATTAAAGAAGTGGGACCTAATTAAACGTAAAAGCTTTTGCACGGCAAAGAAAACCACCAACAAAATGAAAAGGCAGCCTACTGAGTGGGAGAAAAGATTTACAAATGATTTATCTGATATGGGGTTAATATCTAAAAATATACAAAGAACTCATTCAACTCAATATCAAAAAACAACCTGATTAAAAAATGGGCAGAGGATCTGAACAGACATGTTTCCAAGGAAGACATACAGGGCTTCCCTGGTGGCACAGTGGTTAAGAATCCGCCTGCCAATGCGGGAGACACAGGTTCGATCCCTGGCCGGGAAGATCCCACATGCCGCGGAGCAACTAAGCCCGTGCGCCACAACTACTGAGGCTGCGCTCTAGAGCCCATGCTCTGCAACAAGTGAAGCCACGACAACGAGAAGCCCGCACACCGTAACGAAGAGTAGCCCCTGCCTGCCTCACCTAGAGAAAGCCCATGTGCAGCAACGAAGACCCAACACAGCCAAAAATAAAAATAAATAATTTTTTTAAAAAAAGATAGTGAACTCTGTATTATGTGTATTTTACCACAGTTTAAAAAAAAAAGAGAAAAAACAAATCAGAGCACAAGCAGACACTGCGTACTCGAGTCACCATAAGGACTGAGAATCCCAACTCCCTGCATCCGCCTGGAGTATGGAACTCTCCCTGGATCTGTCAGACTCGCTGGCTCAGGCCTCAGGAAGCCCAGGAACTTCCACCACAGAAAAGAACATTAACACTTGTCACCGTTTCTCTGAATGGACTGCAAAGCTCTCTGCCCCACCACGGTGCCATTCCTGCCCCAACTCCCCTCTTCAAGGCCTCACAGGCTCCTCAGCCGCCAGCTCTTCTCTTGAGGCCTCAACACAGTTCCTGCCAGAAAGGGGCCGAAACGGTTCAAGGAATAATAAGATCCCTTTGGCACCATTTTCACAACAAAGCAGCTGCTTTTCAAAGTAGGCGCCGTGCAATTGGACTACAGAGAAAGAAATCCTTCAGCACTGCAGCAACATGCTTGATTGCTCACAAAGGCAACTTCCTGACCCCTCAGTCACCTGAGGCCTCTTCCTGCCCTGTCCCTGCACCCGACCTCTCCATATAAACCCTTTCAAGGAGGGAACACACCAACCCCATAAAAAGGGACAAAAAAGCACTTGGGGCTGGGGGGTGGGTGAGGGGTGTCTATTTCATAGCAGGACTGCTATTAATGTCAGTATTTAAACCAGATAAAAGTGAGGAAATGTGACAACCCGCTCACAGTGAGTTGGGAGGAGGTCTTATTACTGGGAGACTGTCTCCAAGCCATACACAAGTTGCCTTCTGGAGTAAATTCCGCACTTATTAGGAGACACCACTCGTTTTTCTTTCTAGAAGCAGTAACACAGCTCTACAGCCACAACATCCTGTCTTAAAAAGAACACATTAAGTGTTGAGAGAAGCTTTTCAAAAAGCAATAGGAGCAAAACAGAAAGGAAAGAATTATAACGCATAAACTGGCTGGAAATAACGAAGAAAGCTACGAAGACATCCTGGAAGTCTTCATGCTTTAGAGTTCTCACAATTTCTCCTTCTATCCTGATTAACCAACCCAAGCAGCAAAACCACAGAACATGACCTAGAAATACGAGATTTCAACTGTAAACATTTCAGAGTCCAACATCTGAAACTTAGCTAACTGCCTTAGTAGGCAACACCCAATTATAGGAAAAGGGGATAGATAGCCTTTGCAAAGACTCTAATTTGGAAAAGTATTTTGTCTAACTTCTGTGGCATACTCACTCTGCAACAGAGTGGATGATACAATCGTCCTATGAAATGTTCTGAACGTCATAAATGGCTAAACGACTGCATGTGGAAGACAGCCGAGGGGCGCCTTCCCCGGTCACTTACCCTCACAGCCCAATGGGCCTCTGCAGAAGGCGGCGTGACCATCAAAGGGCTGCTGGTGTCGTGCTGAGGAGAAAGAGGTACATTGCACTGTAGCTGGCACAGAATTCTACTACTGGAGGATGTGTTCACTATAAGGGTACACATTTCAAAGTGCTTTCAAAAAGGAGAAAAACCTCAAAAAGTTAAACACAGGATTACCATATAACTCAGCAATTCTACTCCTAGGTATAGACCTAAAAGAACTGAAAACAGGTGTGCAAACAATTCCTTGTGCATGAATTATTATGTCCACCAACAGATGAATGGATAAACAAAATGGGATAGACCGCACAATGCAATCTTATTCAGCAACGTAAAGGAATGAAGTACTGACGCATGCTACAATGTGGATGAACCTTGAAAACATTATGCTGAGTGAAAGAAGCCAGCTGTATGACTCTATAAAATGTCCAGAACAGGCAAATGCATAGAGACAGAAAGCATATTAGTGGCTGCCAAGGGTTGGGGGAGGGGGAAATAGGGAATGATTATTTAATGGGTGTAGAGTTTTCTTTTGGGGTGACGAAAATATTCTGACCAGTTAGAAGTGATGGTTACCACAATATTGTGAATGCACTAAATGTCACCCAATTGTTCATTTTTAAACAGTTAATTTTAGATTATGTAAATTTCCCTGCAATTAAAAGAAAATTAAAAAGAGGGAGAGAGAAAACATGGAGAGATAGATAAATAGATATTAGAAGAACGTGAACTTGAAGGAGTTTGACACTTACAAACTTAGGCGGCGGCATGTTCAAATTCAGATTGCTCAAGGTAACTTCGTGGCCGCTCTGTGCACAGGCCACTAGTCTCAGTGCAACATAGAAACCCTGCAAATCCAAAAAAGGGGGAGGCGTAAACCCCACCCAGCTGGCAGCGGCAGTGGTAGAGCTGTCTGCAGCAGTGGGCTTTGGGGAAAGAGGGATTTCAGTTTACTTCAACAAGGAAGACCACATGTGAGCAAGTCACTTACACTGTTGAGCAGAACTGGTCTCACCCTGGGAGCACTGTTTAAATGAATATGCTAAAATGGACTTAGCTCATTGCTTTCTGAACACCGTAAAATTTCAAATAAATGTATTTTCAAATAAATGTATTTTCAAAAATAATCTCAACATTTAGGAAATGCTAGACTGTAAAAGTAGCAGACTGCAGTTTAACAGTCTAAAGGATGGTTCAAATATGCGTTGACTTTTAAAAAATGGTTTGAAATAGACACAGTTGTTTGGGAATTGACACTCGCGATTCCCTGGGATGCCCCTGGCCTCACTGAACAGAGCATCTCCCACTCACCCTCCCTACTCCCCAATGGCCTGATGTGGACTTCACTTCCCACATAAGGACAAAGGACCTGAACCAGGCCAGCAGGGGCCTTGGCTCCTCCTCGCCCTCCTCCTAACCCAGAACTGGCCATGCCACGGTCTTAGTGGACTCGTGTGGCATCACCTAGTTTTTTTTAAATTGATCAACAGGCCTAAGAACATGGACTCTTTTTAAAACTGTAAACACAATTATGGTTTTAAAAACTTCTTCAAAGAGATGAGCACTAGAGCAGCTTTTCTCAAGCTGATGTCTACAGAATGCCCGTGTAGAGTGTAGAGAAATGGGGACATTAGTAAGGTTAGAAGAACTGCATTAAGCAAAGTTAACAGGGCTCTCTTACACAAAGATCCTCAGAACCCTTAACACACAGATGTGTACTGTGAATCTCAAGCGAGGGAGGAAAAGCTAACGGTGCTTTCCCGACGGGTCGGATCACGGACAGTGAGACACCAGGAACAACATCCCTTGGAATATAGTTTGGGGAAAGACTGAACTAAATTAAAATATGACCATTTAAAAATCATAAGTACTATAACATTACATTTATAGAACATTCTCAAAATGACAAAATTATGTCAGAGAAGGAAGCAGTGGTTGCCAGGGGTCAGGGTGTGACTACCAATGGGCTGCATGAGGGAGACTCTGGGGTCTGAGAATGTTCTGATCCTGACTGTTGTGATGGTTACGTGAATCTATGCAGGTGATGAAATTACATAGAACTATATACGACAGAAACAAAAACCACAAGAAAGTGCAGGTATCAATAAAACTGGTCAGCTCTGAGTCAGGCTTCTGAGCAGTGTGCTTTGGTGAGAGCTGGGAAATGATACACGGGAACTCACTGAACTATTTTTTGCAACTTCCATGAGAGTGTGAAGTTATTTCAAAATAAAACGTTTTGAAAACATTTCAACTGCTTGTAAGCACACAAAATATTACCAGATACGCTAACCATGAAAGATGGCTCCAAGAGTTCAAAAGACCTTTATTTCAAAATGAAACCTCCCCATTTTAACAGTCTGATGTCCGCACTTATGACCAGTAATACTTGTCAGTGGAGACAACGAGGAAGGAAGTGGAGAGGTGACCCGGCCTGGGGGCTCTGGTCCAGCCCCTCCACTTGCTGTGTATACGGGTATATACCTGTTTGTCCAAGAACCCTTTACCTTCTGGGTCGGCCAAGTCCCATATCTGTGGAAACACAAAAATGCTCGTGAGTGCGACCGGCTGATCATTGACTCTGTTTAATCACAAAACAGGAGCCACCATCGCTACATGTGGGCCTTATGTATACGCCACAGCAGCCACAGATTCAGAACAGGTGAATAGCTTTCACCCCTCCCTCCCCCCAGGGGCACACAGCGGTCAGTGGCAGAGCCCAGAGAACACCCAGGTACACCTGGCTCCAAGGCCAACATAAATCTATAGCTATCAAGATCCCAAGAGCACTCAGGCCTCTTGTCTGCTATGCAAGCAAAGGGTGGCAGTAGCCATCAGAGCACTTGGATCTACCAATTACAGACCCGAGAGGCTCACAATGGCCGGCTCACTTCCAAGGGAAGTACAGACCGCATGAAGAGGGGTCTGCACAGGCCGGCCTTCACCTGCCAGGAGAGCCCTGAGGGCGGCCACAGAAATCGCTATCATTCATCACATACCTTCCCAAGGATAATGTCTGAGAGCCCAGACTTCTTTAGAAAAAGTGCAGCTTCACTCGCCCCAACTCGCCCTGTGTATGCTGGGTCTACCTGGAATTGGGGAGCAACACTTGAGACAAGGCTTCAGCAACAGAGCAGCAGGTAAAAGCATTACCCATGACACTGGCTGCTAGCTGATAATTTGGAAACAGAAAGGGATGAAAGTCCTTACTGGGCTGCAATTCACAGCTGTGGTTTCTGAGTCACTCACTCTAATTTCAATCCAAAAAGACACTAGTGAAAACTTACCTGCTTGTAATAAGATTCATATAATGGATTTCCAGTGGGAATCTGTAAACAAAACCACAGATATTGGTCAAAGGTGGACACAAAACCCTTCTAAAAAAAAGTGTCCCTCAATTCTGTTATCACCAAAATACACAATAATGAAAATCAAAATTTATGCACTTTAAACGTCCTCTATACGTGGACGTTTAACACACTTACTCGATTTAGAAAAAGGAAATGTTAACGCTCTTAAATAATCCCGATTCCAACACAAACAACACAGTCGTTCAGGAAGGGGCAGCAGACCAGAGTCGTTTTCTATTCACTGACCGATGGGATTTCGGTGTGTCCAGGAGCTCAGAGGGAAAAGACACCCTTATCCTTTGAGATCGTTCTCTGGCTCCGGAACCAGAACAGGAGTTTCTGCACATCATCATGAATCACCAGTCACAGAAGCTTCAGACTGGTTTCCCTGCTCCAGGTCTCATCCCCACCCATCTCGTCCTCCACCAGCCGCCCACCCAAGGGCTGCGCAAAAACCACTGACCAGCCCCAGCCGCCAGGAGAGAGCTGGCCAGTGACTGCTCCCACAATGACAGGCAGGAAGTTCAAAACCCTCAGCTTGGCACCGAAGACACTCCATGTTCCAGACATTCCAGATTCCCCAAGATGTCGCTGTTCAGAGAAGGTAACCACCCAGTCTAGGATCAAGCGGCAAACTGAGGCCACGCCTGGATTCAGCCTGGTTGGCGGCCAAACCCTCACACATCCCACCGTGTCACGGTCTCTCTTCCCAACCTCAGCAAGCCGCCCGGCAGTGGGGAGGAGGGGATCTGCAGGAGTATGCCAGCAGGGGTAGGAATTCAGCAGCCACTAAGATGTTAGCTGTAAAGGCTTACACGTGTTGGTCTTTTACCTCATGAAGGGAAAAAAGCAGGACATGGCTAACTTGCCATTGATTTAGTGAGCAAGAAAAGTGAAGAAGACACCATTATGCTTAATCTTATGGAAGAACTGGTGTGTAAACAGGTAAAGAGAAGAATGCCAGGAAAAATGAGTACCAGATGAGAGGCGGGATGACAGTGTTTATTTTAAAAGTCTTTGAATGCTGTTGTGCAACTTTTCATAATGAATAAAACTGGGGGGAGGCGGGTTTCCTTCAGTTACAATCACTGATTTGAACCAGCCCAACACTTGCATTCCGCTGTGCTGTAAAAAGTCATTTCAGGTTAAAAATAATGCCCAGATTACGGTCAGCTCCTCTGGAGGATGCCAACACCTGCAAACGCAGAAAGAAGCGAAAGTACAAGAACACCAGCAAGAGAGAAGGAAAACAGAAGGAAAAGAGCAAAAAGATCTGAAAGGCAGCAGAGGAAAGTCAAAAAAACAGAAAAACGGGAAAAGAAAGAGGGAAATCCTGAAAAGGCAGAAAAAGCTAAAAAGCTAGGCAGAACAATGTGAAAAAGCAAGAAAGGAGGGTAAAGGCCAATGGCTTGAGAAACAAAAGGCAACAACACCAATAAGAAGAAATGAGAGCTAAGTGGGGAATTCCCTGGTAGTCCAGTTGTTAGGACTCTGCGCTTTCACTGCCGTACTAAGATCCTGCAAGCCGCATGGCGCAGCCAAAAAAAAAAAAGAGCTAAATGTACAGCTACAACAGCTCCCTGGAGGGAGGATTCCTCCTGCCCTGGGCCCTTGTGTATACCGTCCTGGGGGAGGCTGTCGCCTTTAGCTTCTTATGACTTAGATGGCAATGTCCACCATCACACCCTGTTTGATCTCCAGGGTTTAAAACCCCACATGAACTCATACAACTCAATAGTAAAAAAACAAACAACCCAATTAAAAAATAGGCAGAGCATCTGAATAGACATTTTTCCAAAGAAGACATACAGATGGCCAACAGGTATGTGAAAAGATGCTCAACATCACTAATCATCAGGGAAATGCAAATCAAAACTACACTATCTCACCTCACACCTGTCAGAATGGCTAGCATCAAGAAGATAAGAAATAACAAAGTGTTGGAGAGGGCGTGGAGAAAAGGGAACCCTTGCACACTGTTGGTGGAAATGCAAATGGGTACAGCTGCTATGAAAACAGTATGGAGGTTCCTCAAAAAGTTAAAAACAGAACTACCATATGATCCAGCAATTTCACTTTTGGGTATTTATCCAAAGGAAATGAAAACACTAAGAAAAACAAACAAACAACAACTCCATGTTCACTGCAGCATTATTTACAATAGCCAAGCATGAAAGCAACCTAAATATTTACTCATCGATGGATGAACAGATAAAGAAAATGTGGTGTGTACACACACACACACTCATGCACACAGAGGAATATTATTCAGTCATTAAAAAGAAGGAAATCTTGTCATTTGTGACAATGTGAATGAACCCTGAAGACATTATGCTAAGTGAAATAAGTTAAACAGGGAAAGACAAATACTGGATGATCTCACTTATATGTGGAATCTAAAAAACAAAAACAAGAAACCAAACTCACAGATACAGAGAACAGATGGGTGGTTGCCAGCGATGGGAATAGGGGGTAGGTGAAATGGGTAAAGGTGGTCAAAAGGTGCAAACTTCCAGTTATAAAATAAGTCAGTCATGAGATATAATGTACAGCATGGTTAATATAGTCAATAATACTGTACTGTATACTGAAAGTTGCTAAGAGTAGATCTTAAAAGTTCTCATCACAAGAAAAGAGATTTTATAACTATATGGTGACGCATGTTAAGTATTGTGATCATTTCACAACGTGTATAAATAGCAAATCATTACATCGCGCACCTGAAACTAATATAATGTTATATGTCAACTATAACCTCAATTTAAAATAATTAACTAATTAAAATTTAAAAAGCTCTGCATGCTTTCAAAACACATCTCCCCGGAGAAGTAAGGCTGACAGAGGAAGCAAAGTCAGGCAGGCTGTTTGTCATCCATCAGTAAAGGTAACCGTGCTGGGTGTCTAGATAGCACATCCTGTGCCCTGGCTCATGGAAATGGAATGCAGAGACCCTAGGGACCCCCACCTTGACAAAGGTCCCCTTCCTGCCAGCAATCAGAGAGGCACGGGTCTGAAATGCATTTCCAGTGGGATTTTTTTAAGATCTCATGGTAAGCAAGAGAGAGGTTTCCAAGCTACTATGATTCCAATGAAAAAAAGTTACGATATTTGGAGCATAGATGGTTAATAACTGTCTCAAACTTCCCAAACGCTTCTGAACTAGATCCATAATTAGGAGGAACAAGACCCCAAATAGTCCAGAAAAGGCTCTGAAGCCCCATGCCCAAAGCTTGGACCATCGATGCTAAGGGCTCATCCTATAGACAGTCTATGGCCAAGTGTTGATCCCAAATGACCTACAACTAACGGAAAACCACAGAATATGCCTCACCCATTCCTCTCTAAGTACAGGAATCAATTTGGGTAACCTGGGACAATGACAGCAGTGAAAGGTTCTGATTTAATTACACATACCTCAGGCACTACATAAGCAGAAGGGGGAGTAAAGGGAGAACACCAACAGATCTAATGGCACTTCCTCTTACCACACTACTTCCTCCTGGCGACAGCGGAGTCACACCTGCAAGCTGCCCAATACACCGTTGCAACAGAGCTGAGGATGAATGCTGCTAAGGCCTTGAGTCCCCAAGTGACGGGCAGAGACCTTGGACACAAACAGCTTGTTGGTGCAGGCAGCCGCTCTGCTGGGACAGAGCCCGCTGAGAGCTGAGAGTGGGCACCAGAGCTGCCCACCTCTGCCTAACCCCAAAGCGACCCCAGGGGCAAAGGTAGAAAGAGGACAGGCCAGGGGACAAGGCCTTCGGTGTAAGAGGCTGCAGACAGCTCTGAGATGGCTTCAAGAACGGACGGAGCCGGCCCAGGAGGGTGTTCTCCTCCACCAGCCCACTGTGCTAAGATGCCATCTTTGACTCTGAATTATTCATTGAAGTTCAATATAACTTTCAATTTGATCTTTCAGTTGATCTCCTAAAATACTAGGAAAAGTTCCTGTGGCCTCTTCGCTCTAACCTCCACCCCAGAGGCAACCTACAAATGGGGAGACTGGGAGGGCAGCACATCAGGGAACAAGTTCACATCCTTCTGCTGGGAGGCCTTTAAACTCCACAGTTGATGCAAGTGTGCGCAATTTTAATGCTGGAGAAAACCAGCTTGAGATGAGGAACACAGCAGTACTACTTTGGAGGGGAAACCCTGAGGACTGGAGTTCTGGCCACACCTAACCCTCTCAGGTTTGAGTCCATCCAGCTCTCTGATTCCTGCTTTCATCCATGGGCAGGAGCTCTTATGCAAAACAAAGCAATGATCGCTGGCCTTGCTTGTTTCAAAATGACATTTGTAAAGCAAATTAATTTTCATTTTAAAACTTTTAGAAAAGTATAATTCCTTGTTCTGATAAATAGTGGATCACATTTACTGAGCCTCACTATTTTCTATCCTGTACCTCATTTAATTGTCCCAAACAATGCTATGGGCAGGTACTACTGTTCGTCCCAATTTATGGGTGAGGAGACTGAGGTTACCTTGCTCAGGGTCACACAGCCAAGGAGTGACGGAGCCAGAGGAGACCCAGGCCATGTGGCACTAACCTACTCTGCACCCTGCAAAAACAGCCCAGGCATGACAGAGCCAGACACAGGGCCACTGCACAGCCTCCCGTGCATGCTCACCCAAGAAAAGGCAAAACACGTGATTATGTCATGGTACATTTTATTCAACAGACATGGTCAAAGTGCAAGACTTGACTTAAGCATACGAACTGACTTGAAAACCAGCACAGCCTGCCATTTCCTGAGGAAAACTGAGACCCCATAACGGCTGTGTTTTTCAAAGCTGTTGCCAAGTTTTGCAGGAAGTTAGGCACTTTACACCAAAAGACATCCCTGTCTGAGTTCCTCCTTGGAAAGCAAGATGCTGACTCAAAAACAAGGCTAGAGAAGTGCTCACTTGATAATCCTTGCATTTCGCCTTCCACTTAGAGATAGTTCCCCTCACTGTTTGCACAACCATTACCTTGGCGGTGCGCACAGCCCTCCAGGCAGGCCGGACCACATTCTGCAGGTAAGGAAACCGGGACATAACTCAGTAGCACTCAAAGAGCATCAGCAAACACTGGGGCATCCTGAACCTCCCTGAAACTGACAGCTCATTCCAACTGCCAGATGAGAAGTTTCTAAGCCAGAGCTAAGGTGAACACTGCCGAGAGAACTGAGACATGAGAAAGAGCTTTCATAAATCCTGAAGAAAAAGACACCCCAATTTAAAAATGAGCGAAGGATAAGAAAAAGGTGATTCTGAAAGAAGAGATGCAGCAAAGTTAGGGGAGATGTTCAATTTAGGTAGAGCAAAATAGAATGAAATACCAGTTGTTTGCTATCAGGTTGGCAAAGTCAGAGAGGTGCCATGCAGGGTTGGCAAAGGTGGAAACACATCTTGGGCCCTGCCAGTGGGAAAATAAACTGAGTGGAATGGCCTTTTGGAGGCCAATGCAACAACATGTGATAAGCAGGCTTATCACATGTTAAGCCTGATATGCAGGCTTAACGTGATTCTTTGTTGATACAGATAAGATTACTCTAAAATTTATACAGAAAGGCAAAGGAGTTAAAACAATGTTGAAAAAGAATAAAGTGGGAGGAATCAGTCTACTCAATTCCAAGGCTTGCTATAAAACTACAGTAATTACGACAGTGTGGCACTGATGGAGGGAAAGACATGTAGAACCATGGAACAGAACAGTGAGCCCAGGAAGAAACCCACACAGATGATCCCAGTTGACTTCTGACAAAGGTGCAAAAGCCACTCAGGAGGAAAGAGGCCTGTTCCACAAATGGTGCTGGAGCAACTAGCCATCCAGAGGAAGAGAATGAGCCTGGAGACCTAAGTCTCACACTTTTTACAAAATTAATTCCAAGTAGATCATGAACGTAAATGTAAAACTATAAAACTTTTAGGAAAAAAACAGGAGAAAGGGGCTTCCCTGGTGGTGCAGTGGTTGAGAATCTGCCTGCTAATGCAGGGAACACGGGTTCGAGCCCTGGTCTGGGAGGATCCCACATGCCGCGGAGCAACTGGGCCTGTGAGCCACAACTACTGAGCCCGCGCGTCTGGAGCCTGTGCTCCGCAACAAGAGAGGCCGCGATAGTGAGAGGCCCGCGCACCGCGATGAAGAGTGGCCCCAGGGCTTCCCTGGTGGCGCAGTGGTTGAGAGTCCGCCTGCCGATGCAGGAGACACGGGTTTGTGCCCCGGTCCGGGAAGATCCCACATGCCACGGAGCAGCTGGGCCCGTGAGCCATGGCCGCTGAGCCTGAGCGTCTGGAGCCTGTGCTCCGCAACTAGAGAAAGCCCTCGCACAGAATCGAAGACTCAACACAACAAAAATTAATTAATTAATTAATATTAAAAAAACAGAGGAGAAAATATTCAGGATCAGGGGCTGGGCAAAGAGTTCAGACTTGCCACCAAAAACCTGATTCATAAGGGAAAAAAATTGATAAACTGGACCTCATCAAAATTTTAAATGTTTGATCTACGAAAGACCCTGATAAGAGGATGCAGAGACAAGCTAAAGATTAGAAGGAAATACAGCTGACCCTTGAACAATGTGGGGGTTAGGGATGCCCACCCTCCACACAGTCAAAAATCCGAGTGTAACTTATAGTCAGCCCTCCATATACAGTTCCTCTGTACCTGCAGTTCCACATCTATGGAGTCAACCAACCTCAGATCAAGTAGTACTGTAGTACACATTTACTGGAAAATAAAAAAAAATTTTTTTAAATAAAGAAATAAGAAAAGAAAAAATTCCCATGTAAGTGGACCTGCACAGTTCAAACCTGTGTTGTTCAAATGTCAACTGTATCTGCCAATCACATATCCAACAAAGGACTAGTATCTGCAATACATAAAGAACTCTCAAAACTCAACAACAAAAAAGGAAACAATCCAATGAGAATATGAGCATAAGACATGATGGAACAATTCACCAAAGAGGATATACAGATGGCAAATAAGCACATGAAAAGATGGCCAGCATATCGTTAGCTAGGAAATGTAAATTAAAAACCACTGTGACAGGGAACTATATTCAATATACTGTAATAACCGATAATGGAAAAGAACCTGAAAAGTTACACATATAACTGAATCATTTTGCTGTACACCTGAAACTAACATATTATAAATCAACTATACTTCAATTAAAAACAATTGTCTTGAAAAACCACAGTGAGAGGCCACCACACACCTACTGGAATGGCTAAAACAAGAAATAGTGACACCAGGACTTCCCTGGTGGCACAGTGGTTAAGAGTCCGCTTGCCAATGCAGGAGACATGGGTTCAAGCTCTGGTCCAGGAAGATTCCACACGCCGCGGAGCAACTAAGCCCGTGCACCACAACTACTGAGCCTGAGCTCTAGAGCCCGCGAGCCACAACTACTGAGCCCACGTGCTGCAAC
>NW_020175432.1:1311030-1320062 GCF_003031525.2 Neophocaena asiaeorientalis asiaeorientalis
GCCGCGGAGCAACTAAGCCCGTGCACCACAACTACTGAGCCTGAGCTCTAGAGCCCGCGAGCCACAACTACTGAGCCCACGTGCCACAACTACTGAAGCCTGCATGCCTAGAGCCCATGCTCCACAGCAAGAGAAGCCACCGCAATGAGAAGCCCATGCACCACAACGAAGAGTAGCTCCCGCTCGCAGCAACTGGAGAAAGCCTGTGCACAGCAATGAAGACCCAACACGGCCAAAAATAAGAATAAATAAATAAATTTATTTTAAAAAAAAAAGAATTGGTGACACTGGTAAGCATGCAGAGAAACTGGATCACTCATACGGAGCTTGTGCGAATGTAAAAAGTTACAACTACTCTGGAAAACAGCTTGGCAGCTATTAAAAAAAAAAAAACTAAACTAAACATGCAACTATCACAGGACCCAGCAACTGTCCTGGGCATTCGTCCAGAGAAATGAAGACTTAAGATCACAGAACATCCTGTACTCAAATGTTTAGTGCAGCTTTATTCATAATCGCCCAAAACTGAAGCACGCCAGATCTCCTTCAATGGGTAACTGCTTCAATGAACCGTGGTCCCACAGCACCATGGAATACTACTTGGCTATGAAAAGGAATCAACTACGGATATACACAACAACCCAGGAGAATCTCCAGAGGATTATACTGAGTGAAAAAGGCCAATCTCCAAGGGTTACATACTGTATGATTCCACTGTACATTATTAAAATGCTGAAATTATACAAATGAACAGATTAGTGGTTGCCAAGGATCAGAAAGGAATGAGATGGGAGGGAAGTGGGTGTGGCTGTAAAAGGGCAACCAGAGAGATCCCTGTGGGGATGGAACTGTTC
Organism: Neophocaena asiaeorientalis asiaeorientalis; assembly: GCF_003031525.2. NCBI lineage: Eukaryota > Metazoa > Chordata > Mammalia > Artiodactyla > Phocoenidae > Neophocaena > Neophocaena asiaeorientalis. Next base: position 1,311,885 of record NW_020175432.1, read on the forward strand.
TGCATCTGACTGTAGCAATGTCAATGTTTTGGTTAGGATGGTGTCCTACAGGTTTGCAAAATATTACCACTGGAGAAAACCAGATAAAGAATACACAGGATCTCTCTGCATCATTGTTTTTTAACAATTGCATGTGAATCTACAATTACCTCAAATTTTTAAAAATTAAAAAAAAAAAGACTCAGGAGATCTCACAACCAAACGCAAGGTGATATTTTTAGATAATCAGGGAAATTTGAATATGGACTGGGTATCAGATTATTATTAATTAAGTTGTGGTATGGCACTGTGGTAATGTAAAAGAAAACAGTCTCAGCTACTAGAAGTGCATATTGAAATATGATTTCTAAGATGAAAAACACTTGGGTAAAGACATTTGCAAAACGTTGGCATCTGTTGTGAACGGGTGGTGAATACATAGGAGTTATTAAACTCTTCCCTCTACTTTTAGTGCGCTTAAAATTTTACATAATTAAAGACGAACATTTGATGTGTTTCTGCTCTGTCAAGGATTTTAATGGTACAAGCTGCTTCAGGTTTAAGTGTGATAAATGAAAAGTAGCTTTATCACTGGCAGGATCGTGCTTTTGTCAAATGATAAAAACCAGAATTTGTTTATGTGTTAATTTCTTTAACAAATAATTTCTTTCTTTTTATTATTTGACAAAACCAGATTTTGCTTTTGTCAAATAATAAAAACCAGAATTTCTTTAGGCCTTCCCGATTCTCTAGGGTCTCCTCCTGGGATTCTGTAATGATCAGATATGCAGGAAGGCAGAAGGGCAAAAGGGTTGGATCAGTTTGCCCTTCTTCAGGGCAGGACTGCAGGTGACAGTAAAGGACTGGAAATAGTCAAGAACTAGTTAAGCCAATAATGAACTGCTGTGTCTCCTTGGGACAGAATACCACAAAGCGGTAAAAATGGCACAGGCAGAACATTTACGATGTTTGCTCAAGTGAAAAGGGAGGGCCCAAATCAGCATGCAGTTATGACCTGGCTGGTAGGCACACAGTGATCACATCCACTTGGATCTAAACCTGGCAGGACGTACACCACATGTGTACAGTGATTCCTACCTGTGAACTGGGTGCCTCTCCCAGCTTTCTTGAGTTCTCCGGTGATCCATGTTAGCACACACTGCTTTTTGTAAATAGGACAGAAAAAGGAAAAGGAGACGCGAAAGGAGAAGAGGGATCTGAAGGATGATACACGATTCTCCCCAGGGACCAAAATGACCGCCATGATGAAGGCCAGCTGAAGACGTGTGCCTGCCATTTGGCACAGAATGTGGGGCCTCCCTCCGACCCACGCAGAACTCAGGGCCTGCAGTGGGGACGTGACACAGGGGAGTTCTCCTAAAAGGAGAACCAAGGAGCAAGAGAACCACACCTGAAAGTCTAGACACACAATGAGGTATCAATGTGAACAAGCCATGCAGGGGTAGTTTAGGGTGAGACGCCAACTGGAAGAACACAGAATCAAGGTGTGAAAGCTTCCATGCTCCGGGAGTCCAGCACTCTCAATCCCATCTACTGGAAACAGAAGTGAGGAAGGAACAAAAGTCACTGGAGGCAGCCTTCCTGCTCCAACACGCTGCCCTGCACAGGATGCAGGACCAGGCAGGAATGGCAGACACAATGACATGACAGGTCTGCACACCCCTTGCTGAGAGGTCAGAACGTCATCCTGTCCTCCTGAAGGCGACCTGAGCAGACGCGCTCGTGAGAAGGTGAACTGGGTATGCACTCAGCTACTTGGATCGGGTGACAGGAGGGAGGGGAGGAAGCTAGGGAGAGACTGCCATCGTCCTCCAGGAGAATGAGGCCCAAAGAACACAGCCATCCACGATGCGGAAACACGCAGATAAGAGGGGGCTGTTCCCCCTTGAACATTTTTCTCTGGGATGTCCCTATGGGACGTCGAGGTGGAAATCTCTTTTCCATTCCAGCAGTATCTATGGAGTGCCTGCCTGGTCCCAGGCACTGGCCTCCATGGGGTGCAACAGTGAATAAGGGGACCACGCCCCCACCCCAGCCTCTCGGAACTCCTGGTCTGGAGGAGAATGTCATTAGACATGACAACACACGCAGCAGGCTGTAAGTGCTATGAGGAAAAGACAGGATGGAGGGCGACTCTGTAGCCCACAGACACCCACCTGTGAGGGCAGGGAGACGGCGGCTACACTGCTGAGCCTGCCCGAGGGGACACGAGACAACCAACAGGCTGAGGAGCACCGCCACACGGATGCGCTGGGGGAAGACACACACACACTCTCACAACGGAGAAAGGAGGTGCCGTTGGCAAGAAAACACCAAGGGAGTGGGGTCTTGTGGGGACCAGAGGATGGACACAGAGAGAGGGGTACAGGGTTGAGTACGGCCATGCAGAGGAGCAGGTGGATGGCACTGGAAAGGGACCTTGCCCAGGCAGCGTGGGTGGGGCAGGGAGCAGATTCCAGCCAAACACTGCAGCTTAAGATCAATGTGGCCCTGGGGACTTCCCTGATGGTCCAGTGGTTAAGACTCTGTGCTTCCACTGCATGGGGCATGGGTTCGATCCCTGGTATGGGAACTAAGATCTTGCATGCCTCGTGGAGTGCCCCCCTACCAAAAAAAATTTTTTTAATTAAAAAATAAATAAATAAAAAGATCAACGTAGCCCTGGCCTCCCTGCAGGCCTCCCTGGACACCACTCTTCCAGGCATCACAGAGAACACCCCCCGCCCCATCATTTCCATTCTATCTTTCCTTCCTCCATCCGATGGACCAGGCCCTGAAGAGGCCCTGGGGAGACTCATAGGGGCGACATCTTAGCAGTAAGTGTCCCCTACACAGCAGGGCACCTGAAAGCAGGGCTCCTTGAAAGCACCCATTTCTCATGGTGCTCCCAACTTTCCCCAAGTGTGCCCCGAACCTTCCCAAAATTCCTTTTCTACATCGGCCACCCCAGGGTTCCAACATCCCTGCCATCTTCTGAGCCCTGGCCCAACATTTCACAAGGACCCAGGGATCCCCAGGGCAGATCGAGTCAGCAGCTCTCTGTGCCTCCTCCCTGCTCCCCTCTGTAGGTGGCATGATCAGCCTCCCACTGCCCACTGCTCTTCCTCAGAGCCTAGGAGCCCTCTAGGCAGCAGGCACCAAGCCAAGCTCCCAGATTCCACTGTGAGCAGAAAGGCAGTCCCCGCCACCGCAGAGCAGAGCAGAGCATCACGGTCTGGTCAGGGAACAAACACACAAAGGCACTGGCAAGGGCAGCACAGGAATGGAGCTTTGTCCTGCCGGGCAGGCAGGGAGGGATTAGGTAGACAGAGCAGCGAGAATGGCCTTTCAAGCCCCTCCTCGCTCTGCACACACCTGTGACCAGGTCCCAGCCTCTCAGATGGAACCTCACCTTCACCAGCTTCCCCCTCCATCCCATTTGGCAAGAGGTCACGCCAAAATGAAAAGATGCTCTGTGGTTGCTGAGGGAGTGTGAAGCTCCACCCAGCCATGCTTTCGATGCACCCCAAAGCCACCTCCTGGCCCTGCCAGGTTAACTTCCCCCAAACTCACCCCTACACACACACACACACACACACACACACTCACTCACTTGCTCACAGACACACAAACAGCCGTCAAGCCCCGCCTTCCTTCCTGGTCTGGCAGATGCTCTACTGAACACACTGTGTACCTTTCACCCTTGTCTGGGCACAAACTATCCTGGGGGGAGGGGGGATCTGCCTGATGAAAGCCAGTTACCTTCCAGCCCCAGCACCAAACCCCCTGCTGTAAGACGCTGCCCAAATTCCGAGCTGAAATGAGTCCCTCTCTCCCACACTCCTAATTTATGTTAAGGCTACTGTTATGACCGGGACCCCTCCCTACATTTCACTACTTGCGGGGTGGAGGTTTCACATTTATTCAACCCCACCCACAACGCTGGGCCCATACCTTCAGGAAAAGTTTGTTCATGGCACAGGTGAGATTTAGATGAAACCTCGGGAGGGAGTGGGTAAGATGGGTGGAGAATGGTCAGTTCTCAGGCAGACAAAGCTCCACCCCTCGGACTTCCCTGGTGGCGCAGTGGTTAAGAATCCGCCTGTCAATGCAGGGGACACGAGTCCCAGCCCTGGTCCGGGAAGATCTCACATGCCCTGGAGCAACTAAGCCTGTGCACCACAACTACTGAGCCTGTGCTCTAGAGCCCACTAGCCACAGCTACTGAGCCTGCGCTCTAGAGCCCACAAGCCACAACTACTGAAGCCTGCGCTCCTACAGCCCGTGCTCCGCAACAAGAGAAGCCACCACAATGAGAAGCCCGCGCACCGCAATGAAGAGTAGCCCCTCGCTCGCTGCAACTAGAGAAAGCCCACACGTAGCAATAAAGACCCAACGCAGCCAAAAATTATAAATAAATAAATAAATTTATTTAAAAAAAAAGCTCCACCCCTCAGAGGCAGAGTGAAAAGCTACAAAGTCTTTCAGGGCCTCAGTTTCCCCATCTGTAAAATGGAGATAATACAGTGACTGCCCTGACCATTCCTATAAGTATCAAATGAGAATATGTAGGTAACTAAATGCCCATTGACAGATGAATGAATAAAGAAGATGTGGCACATATATACAATGGAATATTAGTCATAAAAAGGAACAAAATTTGAGTTATTTGTAGTGAGGTAGATGGACACAGAGTCTGTCATACAGAGTGAAGTAAGTCAGAAAGAGAAAAACAAATACTGTATGCTAACACATATATATGGAATCTAGAAAAATGGTACCGATGAACCTAGTGGCAGGGCAGGAATAAAGATGCAGACGTTGAGAACGGACTTGAGGACACAGGGAGGAAGGGGAGGCTAGGACGCAGTGAGAGAGTAGCATTGACATACATACACTACCAAATGTAAAATGGATGGCCGGTGGGAAGCTGCTGCATAGCACAGGGAGATCAGCTCGGTGCTTTGTGACCACCTAGAGGGGTGGGACAGGGAGGGTGGGAGGGAGGCTCAAGAAGGAGGGGATATGGGGATACGTGTATGCATATGGCTTATTCACTTTGTTGTACTGGCAGAAACTAATACAACATTGTGAAGCAATTATACTCCAGTATAAAAAAAAATCATACACTCAAAAAAAAAAAAAAAGAATATGTAGGTAAAGCACATGCTTCAAAGGGAAGCAGTTGTTATAACTATTTTTGTGGTGGTTGTTATTATTGGTACTGAGACAGAAGAACAGGTTTTATCTACAATGAATTGTCATCCTTACAGCTGGCTGTGACAAATGATCTTTTTACCACACAATAAAATATTTCACCAAATGTTGAACACTCTATAGTACATATCATACTCATTTTCTCACTCAACTAGTTGGCTGAGCTGCTCCCAACACCAGGACAGAACAGTCTTTACCAGTTCTCTTAGTCTCAGTGGTTGTTTTTTTTAAACATACAATTTCACACATAGTAGGCTAAGTACATACCTATAAAAACCCACTTACAGGGTTGTGAATTAAAGAATATTTTCCAGTGGCAAAAAGGCAACAAAAAAATCAAAAAGTCAAATGCCAATAACTAAAAACTTGGCCTGAAATAAAATGCTGATTCCATGGCCTGATGTGTGAGCACCACAGTGACCCACAGGACTGCCCGACCCACTAGGCATCAAGGGTATCAGCTCATCCCTTTGGGAACCCTCTTCTCCATAGAGGTAGTGTTCAAAATGTTCAAAATGGATGTAGGGGTGCACTGAGGGCACAGAAGCCGCCCTAACCTTTATCAAAGAAGACACTCAAAGGGAGAAACATCTGTGATCACACATACCAAAATCTATAGGGCTCTGGGACCTCCAATAGTGCGGTTTCTCGGGTGTGGGGGAATTTAGAGGGCTAATCCATCCCCAAAACTTCAGAGTCTTTGTTAAGCAGTCTCCTAAAGAGGGCCTCACTGTCAAGTTTTTTTCTTGTTTAATCTTTCCTCTTTAAAAACAGCCTGAAAGAAGATAGTTTTGTTGCTCCACTGGAAATGTAAAGTTGAAAAGCCCATCCTATGTGGGTTAAGAAAAGCCAATCTTCTATGGATCAACAGGAATGCTTGTTACTGTCACGAGTAAATCAGAGAACCCCTTCTCACACCCTCTCACAGCAGAAGTGAAGAGGCATCGGGAACCCTGGGGAGGGGTGGGGGCCTGGCCATCAGGATGCTGGCCCAGGGGTGAGGGGGGTGCCCTGACTTTCGTCACCAGTAGAGTACGTACATGCCTGTTTCTTCACCCAAGACATAAAATACAAAATGGTCCCACCAATCGACTACCAACAAGAGCAGCTAGAGAGAGACTGCGCTCCTGGCTGCTATTCAGAGCACGCAGCAATCAATCAACAGGTGACGATCACCTGCCTGCTTCAGATGCTGGGACACAGCAGGGATAGAGCTGCTCCTGCCCTCCCAGGAGCCCACAACATGGCATCCACGGGAGTTTTAGATCTGTGGGCCAACCCAGACACCCCACCTCCCCAGGACGTCTGACACCAGGCATTTTACCTCTCTCCCTTTTCAGTTTTCTTGTTCAGAAATAAGCACAAGAATGATGACAATGACACCTCCCTGACAGGGAGTCAGTGGTGAATGGGCACAAAGTGGTTATCCAACCACACTCCCTTACTTGCATGCAAGACCTGTGCCCCAAATCTCTCCGCAACACCACTCTGGGACACCCCAGGTGACCAGAGTCTGGGAATGGGGGCTTTGACTGGGCAGAGCGGATAGGAGGGGCAAACTGTAAAGATGGGGGTGGAGGGGCAAGAAGCCAGACTGAAAGGCTGCACACCTCTGCTTCCTCCGGTCCTACTGGAACAGAGGAGGGAAAAGAAAAAGGGAGATGCAGGTCTCCTCTTCCTCCTCTCCTATGTCCAGCCCAGTGGAAGCAATTCATTCCACTTCTGCGGGCTGCCACCGGACCTCCACAAGGATGACCGCCACAGGGTGTCCGGATTATCCGTGCCTGGGAGCCCGGCTCCAGTTCAGCCATTGGAAGGGCAGGTGTTCAGCTTTATTTATCTTGGGTCTGAGCCAGCACAAAGTAGGTGCTCAGTAAATGTAACATTGCGGGGTGGGGGGTGTCCCCAGGAGATGGGCTGTGCCTCAATGTGGGGTCTGGCCCAGCCTGGAGGGCCTGTTGCAAAGGTGATGAAGGTCTGGTCTCAACTGACACAGCCACCACCTGGTGCCACCCACCTGGCTCCCACAAAGGCTTGTCTTGTCCTGCTGGCTGCCCACACCACACCTGCTTCTTCCTCCTGCTTCCTGCCCCCACTCAGAGGATCCCTGTACTGGTAGCCAATCCACATATTCCTTTGATCATCAGCCGTTCTGCTCTTCCAGAAACCTCAGGCCAGGTTGCTCTGTACCACTTCAGGACTGTAGCACAGCAAATGTCTCTGAGCTAGTACCCAGTTCTGGGCATTCCCTGTATAAGCAGTCAGACAATCTAAACGTGTCACTTCACTCCTCAAGAACTGCCAGAGCTCCTAACTGCCTCTCATAAAGTGGACCTGCCCTACCCGTCAGCCTTTAGTTCAACAGATGACTCCTAGCACGTAGGGTACGAAGTCAAATTAAAACCTGCACAGCCCCTGCCTTTGTTGACATGGTCTAGGTAGTGGGAGAGAAAGACCATCAATCAAATACTCCCACCAATAGAAAATTACAAACTGGTATGTGGAAAAGTACAGAGTATCCCCAAAGGCAGTAACAGAAAAGCTGGGCCAGGCTGTCACGGAAGTGATGTGGCAGCTGAGATATGAAGAGGAGTAGGGATTAACCGGAGATGAAGTGGGGGAAAGAACAATCCAGAGAGGCCATGAATACCATGTGCAAAGGCCCTGAGGCAAGAGAGAATATGCAAGCAACTGAAAGAAGGGCCTAGGGGCTGCAGGGCAGAGCAACAGGTCTGGGAGGTGCAGGATACAGGGGTGCCATGAGCTGGGTGGGGCAGAGGCCTGATTCAGTCCATAGACAGTGACGGCTAGGCACCACCTTTCCCTGCTTTCAGCCAGTATGTACAAAAGGAGGAGAACCAACTCTCTATCAGGCAGTCCAGAACACAATCAGTAAATCGATTCTGCTATCAAGAACTACAACAATCCCACTCGTCAGGCAGAACTGGGCGGCAATCTGAGGAGACGGCTGTTTGCGGTCAT
>NW_020175432.1:1320158-1395977 GCF_003031525.2 Neophocaena asiaeorientalis asiaeorientalis
CATCAGGCTGCAGCAGTAAGACTGCTGTGGCGGGCAAAGCACTCCACGCAGGAGTAGCCTTTGGGCCACAGAGCCCGCAGATCTCCTTTCCTCCCCCACGTCTGCGTCAGCTACTCTCTGGACAAGCAGACACCCTGTCAGGCCCTTTTGTCTCAGGCCAATTTGTAGGCCAGGCACAGACTCCTGTGTCCCATTTTACCATGCCACCTTCTTCCCTTCAACCCTAAGTCACCCTAGTTAAAAGAGGGACATGTACCCCAAAGTCCCATCCCCGGCCTCACATTCGGCCCTTTGAGCTGGAGTTCCAGTTTCTTGGCTTTCGCTCATTCTGCTCTGCCTCTGTCAGAAATGCCATGCCTCCCTCCCATCCCAGGATCTCCACAGCCCAGTCCAAATGCCCCTTCTCCTCCAGGCAAGCGTCTCCAACACACCCAAGTGCAAGCAAGTCACCCGGCCCTCCTCCAGCTCGGACCTGAGCCTCCCCAGCCTGAGCAGAGTGCACTCTTCCTGGGGGCTGGGTATGGCCCACTCTTTCCTCCATCAGCCTCTGGAAGCACTGAGTACCCACTGCAGCAGGGAAGCCTGCTGATCCCTCATAAAGACGACAAGCAGGTCTTTCCATCTCCCCCTCCCCATTAAAAAACAATAAAATAAAAATGTAAAAAAGTGATCTTCTCTCCACCAGACTCCATAGAACCTAATGATGAAGTAGCAGGACCACTGTTTAAAAACAAATGAGACCTCACACTACCATAACGTTTGGCAGCTTAAAAAAAAAAAAAAAATTCCAAGACAGGAAACTGCAGTGCAACGCAGAGCCCAGGACGGGGGTCAGAAGAGCCGTGTCAGCGTGAGCTTGCTGGGTGCCACCTTTGGCAAGTGACATAAGGTCTCTGGGCCTCAGTTTACCCCTTTATATAAAGCGAGGATGACTGATCAGGGTGACTGGGAGGATAATCTGAGCCATCCAAATGCCTTTCCTACTCAGTCCTTGGAGCCTGTGTGGACTCCAGGCCTTCCCAGACCTCCACATCTGACTGTGCCCTCCTCAGCTTTACACTTCTCACAGCGCAGATGGCATCACTATACTGTGTACGTGTTTGTTCATTTCTGTACGTCTGCGCCCTCTCCTTAGAACCTCAGCTCCCTGGGGCAGGATGGTCTTCAGGTTTGCTGGTACATCCTGCTGCCCAGAAAGCACCAGCCAAGAGAAGATGCCCAGTAAATGCCTGAACAGTGTGCTACACAAATGAAAGCACTTTGCGCACACGTCTATCACCCTGAGGGATTCTGACACTCCACTGTTGTGAGACAGATAAAACAGGTATAGAGTATTATTCCCAATTTGCAGATGGGGAAACTGAGGTGCAGAAAGTACTGCATAACTGAGGTCACTGAAAGAATATCTGGGAACCCTAACATTGAAAAACAGGCACCCTGAAGGGGCCTCAAATGATAATGGGGCTCCAAGAGCACCGTCCCGAGGAAGAATATCGAGTAGCTTTCCGAGTGAGTGCTGGCTGCTCAGTTCAGGTCAAAGCGGACGGCAGCCCTGGAGTGGGGCTGACGAGGTGCCTCTCACCACCGGTGGCCGGGGCTGTCGGCACAGCCTGAGGCATCAGAGAGTGGACGCTCTATCCAATACATCTGATCAAAGACAGTCACTTGCTTCCCCGATCAACTGATCAGGATTAAGAACCAGGCAGGGGAAAGCTGTTTTAAAGCTCAAAGTTGGGGCAGAAGAAGCAAAACTTATATGTTCGTGCTTTACCGGGAGCCACGTAGTCAACAAAAACCAGGTTGAGGCAGGTCAGTAAGACAGAGACAGCCAGGGAACTCTGGATCTTACAGGGTGAGCCAAATTTACTCTAAAACCTGGCTCTCACAACATTGTAAAGCAACTATACTCCAATAAGAATTAATTAAAAAATAAAAATAAATAAATAAAACCTGACTACCACCACCACCCCAACTTATACTGCATTAACATTCTAGTAAGACACAGAAACTAGCAGTTATTTTGGAGGAAAAAACAAGGGACAAAAGGACAAACAAGTGTCCCAAGCACTGAGTCTTCATTCCAGACACATTTGCCTGGTGCTGCTGTGGGCCAGCAGGCTGCCTAGAAGAGCGGAAAGAGCAGGGCTCTGCAGGCAGACAGATGTGGGTCAACCCCAGCTCTGCACCCACCAGCTATGGGACTTCAGCAAGTTACTTAATTTCTCTGGGTCTCAGTTTCCCGTTTGAAAAATGGGAATAAAACACTCTTAAAACAGTGGTACCCATTAAAAAGAAGCATATGACTAAGTGGGGAGGAAGGAAGAAGGAACTCCTTGGGCACCAGGCAGACTCTCATTGTCACTGAGCCTGACACTCTCCTCCCATTACCATTGTTCCCTGGGTCTGGTGGCCACGCAAGGGACCCACGAAAGGTACAGGAGGGAGAACTTCCGTTCAGATGGGGCTGAAGGAAGACACCACCAAAGAGGCCTCTGGGGCAGGCAGGATGCAGCAGGAGGTCACAGCATGAGGTTCTAGCCATTGCGGGGTGGGGAGGGTTGGGAGGCAGTGTTAGAGTGCTCTGCACCAGAGGCAGGAACAAACAGAAAGAAAGGATGCAAACAGGAGAGGCTGAAATTTGGGAGAAGAGAGACAGTAAAGGCTGAGGGCAGGCTACAGTGACGGACAAGTGTTGCAGGGCTCAAGGAGGACCAGTCCCAAGGACAGGCCACTGGGGTTAAGGACCACCGTGTGCTCTTGTAGGTTACTGGTGACCTTGCCTACAAGAGCACAAGGGGGTACAAAGGGGGTAAGGGACACAGGTGCATTTCCAGGGTGGGCCGCAATTAAAGAGGAGAGGTGAAGGGGGGCGCTGGGAGAAACATAAATCAATGAGACATTGATGGAGGAAAAAATCACTTCTAGAGGGAGAACTACCTACTCTTCAAATTGACAAGATTTATATTCAGGGTCAGAGGAGACTACATGGGGAGGGGACATCACAGATATGGCAGAGTAGGGAGCAGACCAGGAAAGATGCTGATGGGAAAAACGCAGACAGGGCTGGAGGCAGAGGAAAAACACCCCACCCTCCACAATCCCACTGGCTACCCGCTTCACTCACCCTCAGCTGGCCATCCACATTCCAAGTGTGCCCTACACCTCAATCCAACTGGACCACGGCCTCCTGCTCCAGGGGGCTCCCCTAGTGACCCCAACCAGAAATTATCCTGGAATTATATGCATGCTTCCCCTGTAATAACTGTGAACTCGTGTTAGACTGAACTGAACTCGTGTTAGCCTCAGCTAGACTGGAAGCGCCTGATAGGTCTGTGCCTCACACCTGGGTCGACAGGAACATGTGGCAGCAGTGCTTCACTTAACAGGTGTTAAATGTTGACATAATTACCCAAGGAAGGAAGCCTGGCCATGCCATCATTCAACAAAGGAAAAGGAAAAAGCACACCAGTCAATGACCTGAACTTGTCAGAGACCAGGGGATTCAGGCTGTCGAGCTCCTCGTTCGAATATGCTCCCACCCACAAGGGCCCAGACCCCAGGCCACATGGAGGGAAGAAAAGCCACCTGTGAAGGGTGCTGGGTGATGCAACTCGCTGGTCCCTGCTTCATGGGTTTACCTGACACCCCCTGGGTGCTGAGCACAGAGTCAGGAGCGCTGAGCAAGAGATCTATGTCTGGTCTAATGGGGACACAGACAGCAAAGAGACCCACAGACATCTGTGGACCATGACTGGTGCTGATGGGTGGTGTGGCGGAGGCACAGTGCTAGGGGAGGGGGACTTACAACAGGTAACCAGCAAAGGCCTCTGGGGAGAATGACATTTGAGCTGCCACCTGAAAGGAGCCAGGCACTGGCACCACGAAGGTAAGAAATAGGGATGAGCGCTTCAAGAAGGAGGAACAGCCCATGGGACATCATAAGGACAGACAGAGCTTAAACTACGAGCAGAACAGAAAAGCCACAAGTATGGCTGCAGTGTGGGTGCCAGGGTGAGAAAAAAGCAGGGGAGGCTGGCAGGCACCAGACCATCAGGGATTCCTGGGGAGGGATTGGGATTTTATTCTAAAAGGTGCTAAACAGATGAATCACATGACCTGATTCAGGTTTTCACACCTTACTTCACAGCAGCAAACCACTGCCTTCCTCTAAAGCTAATCCTTCATCAGTAACGTAAGAAGAATCCCCTCTCTTCGTTGTGTGGATAAGCACTTAATAAACTCTAAAGCACTCAATTAACCTTAGCTATTGTCATCAAAGTTCAAATTAAGGGCTTCTCTGGTGGCGCAGGGGTTAAGAATCTGCCTGCCAATGCAGGAGACACGGGTTCGAGCCCTGGTCCGGGAATATCCCACATGCCGCGGAGCAACTAAGCCCGTGCGCCACAACTACTGAGCCTGAGCTCGAGAGCTCGTGTGTCACAGCTACTGAAGCCCGCGCGCCTAGAGCCTGTGCTCCACAACGAGAAGCCACCACAATGAGAAGGCCGTGCACCGCAACAAAGAGTAGCCCCCACTCGCGACAACTAGAGAAAGCCCACGTGCAGCAATGAAGACCAAACGCAGCCAAAAAAATTAATTAAAAAAAAAAAACGTTCAAATTAAGGCAGGTGCCGAAAGTGGATAGGAAGTTTTAAAAACCAGGGGCGCTTCCTCATTAAATGAGCCTAAGCCTGTTTCACACACACACACACCCCCCACCATACCCTAAAAGGTAGCAACTGCCTATCAATAATAATACCCAACATCTGTAGGGCACTTAATAGTTTACAGAGCACTTTCATATCTGTTAATTCATAACCACTGGTCTCTAATGCTTTTAATTTAGTGACAGTGTTACAAATTGGCTAGTTCTGGCAATATTTAGCAAGTATGCACTGTCTCTCTCCTTGGATCAGCTGACCAGTCATGTCAACCTGCCTAACAGCTCTCCTGGGGTTTGGCATTCTCACAGCTGTAATCTCTATTTCCAAATGCCCAAATCTGCCAGAGAATTAAATAATGGTTATAATTACAGAATCAATGAGTGAGTCCGATGTGCCAAGCACTGTTCTAAGTGCTTTACATGCTTAATCTTCACCTAACCCCAATACTTTTTTTATATTCCCATTTTCCAAATGAGGTGGCTGGGGCATAGAGAGGCTAAGAGCTTCGTCCAAGGACAGTCAGAGAAGTAAGCCTTGGAGTCAAGATCTGAACACAAGATGATGTGACCCTGTGTCCTCACTCTCAATCCCAATGCTGTGCTAGATAATTCTGGCAAAGTGCGTATAATACGGTGCTTGGTACAACACAGATATTCAGCAAATAAAAGCAGCTGTTAGTAGCAGGACACAGGTAGTTTCTAGTTCCCACGAGAGTGTCGCCTCCAGGACAGCAGCAACCTTGTTGGTCTGGGTGACTGCTGCGCTCCCAGCACCTGGCCCGACGCACATTTGACGGATGGATAAATGAATGAACGTCGCTCCCAGAAGGCAGGGTTGTCTGCGCATGGCTCTTTTTTGCACGTCTGTGTCGCGCCACTGATACTGCCCCTTAGTAAGAGCATCTGGCTGATCTGAGGGCACCGCAAGGCGCCCGGAGACTTGCGACCCCCTTCACGGCGTAGGGGTGGCGGAAGCAGCTCCCAGTGGAAGAAGGGAAGAGTCCGGGATCGCACTGCTGGCAGGTCCTGGCTCCGGCGGGGCTCTGCCCTCCGCCGCGGCGGGGACACTGCCGCCCCGGCGTTGGGACCCGGCAGGAGACAAAGACCCGCGAGGCTGCCGCACCCGCAGAAATGCTTGCTCCCCTGGCCCACCTCCCCGAAAGGCAGCCCAATGCTACCGTGCATCACCCGGCCTGGAAGCTGCGGAGAACGCCGGGCCCCGGGTGGAACAGACACGCGCTGCGGCCCCGCCTGCGGGGTCGCCGCCCGCAGAGGGTCGCTCTGGTGCGGGAGGCCGAAGGCCGGACCGGCCTGTCACCTTCAGGACCACACGCCCGCCCTCCGCCGGGGCCCCTCAGCGCGAGCCGCCGCCGCCCAGCTGGGCCTCCTCGCGCTTAGGCCTCCCCGCAGCGTCCGCCTCGCGCCCCGTACGGGCGGTGGCACAGCCCCCGCCGCCCCCCCGCCGCCCGCCCTCCTAGCCAGCCCGTACCTGCTGGGAGAGGGGGATGAGCGGGGCCGCCATCTTCCCGCGGACTCGGGCTCCGAGCGCCGGGGGAACAGGGCGGGGCCGCGCGTGCGCACTGGTGCGAGGGGCGGTGCGCGCGCAGCCCGGCCCGGGAGAGGGCGGGGCCGAAGCAGGGCCGCGCAAGCTCAGCGGAGCCTGAAGGGGAGGGGGTTGAGGGCGGGGCCGCGCGCGCCTAGCCCCAGCTGGAGGGGGCGGGGCCCGGGACCTCTGCAGAGTGGCTCACGCGCTCCTTCACCACCTCCTTCCCAATTCCTTGGCTCGTCTGCCAAGGTTCCTTACCCCTCGGGGTCCTAGCCGATGATGGGCCCTCTTTCTAGGGATGCTGTTCCCATTGCCGTGCGCCTGGCAAAAGCACTATGCAGAGGCCGTCGCCCACCTGGCAGAGGGTCGGGACCCTCACCCTGCCCAGCAAGGCGCCCTGTTCCTAGGATAGCTGTGTGTGTGTGTATGGCCACTTTCTTGCTGTGTGATCTTGGCAAGTCATTTAAGTAGCCTCTCTGCGCCCCCAATCCCCTCTTCCGAAAAGAGGGAATGGTAATATGTGTTTGCTATTGTTCCACCTCTATGCCTCACGCTGAGCCCTGCACAGAGCAGGCACCTGGTGTTTGCTGGAGGACCATTATGGAGGCACATTTATTTGTTTAGACGTGTTTTGCCTTCTTTTTACTATAGACACCCACTCATCTGTGGCCGGTTTCCACTAAAAGGATGAGGAAGGAAGGTCCTGCTGAGTAGCTGGCCACAGTGGCACAAGGTTTCTTCAGCACGGGTCAGCTTCCCCTTACTTGGTGTCCTGTGATAGTGGCACTTCTCAGGCAGACAAGCTGGAAGGCTGTGCGATCTTGGGGTAGTGAGGGCACAGCTTCCTGTCCACCTCCTCCCCTCTGGAGTCTCACAGCTGCTTGCTCCAGTGTCTTCAGTGACTTGACATACCTCGTGCCCTTCAAATGAGCACAGTGTGCTTTGTGATTCATTCAACAACCATTCACCATCAAATGCTCATTGAGTACAGGTGCTCCATTTGTGGGCCAGGCAGACACACACTCTACACAAACAGGTCTCACCCTGGAGCTACCCAGACTTGTTAAGTAGACTAGGTTTCCAGATTCTGGTTTACAGATCTGGGTGGGGCCTGAGATTTTTGCATTTCTAACAAATCCCCAGGAGGTGCTGAGGCTGCTGGTCCCCAGGACCCCCATTGTGAGAACCACAGGTCTAGAGGAAGGAAACAGACATGAAAAAATCCCATGAGAAGGAACTTCCCTGGTGGCACAGTGGTTAAGGATCCTCCTGCCAATGCAGGGGACATGGGTTCAAGCCCTGGTCCGGGAAAGATCCCACATGCCGTGGAGCAACTAAGCCGTGTGCCACAACTACTGAGCCCGCGTGCCACGACTACTGAAGCCCGCGTGCCTAGAGCCCATGCTCCGCAACAAGAGAAGCCACTGCAGTGAGAAGCTGGCGCACCGCAACGAAGAGTAGCCCCCGCTCGCTGCAACTAGAGAAAGCCTACGCGCAGCAACGAAAACCCAATGCAGCCAAAAAAATAATTGATTTTTAAAAATCACATGAGGAAATAGATAACCAGTGATAAGTGCTCCAGAGTAGTCCAATGGTGTGACACTTGAAGGTTGAGCCTGACTGCAGCGACGGTGGCACCTCGGAACCATCACAAGCAGAAGAAGCTGAGTAGCGAAGAGGCACTTTGAGACTGAGGCTCTGGAACTCAGACAGCAAGACAGAGGGTCTTGAAATGAGGCTGGATTACATATGGTCTGATTGGAGAGCCCTGTGTGAAGAGCAATAAAATAAGACCACATGTGATCCAGCCTCATCTTGAGACCACCTTGCTCTCCGAGCTCCAAGTTTTCAGCCTCATGGTGCTCCTTTGCTCCTCAGTTCCCTGTGCAAAGAGAAATGAGAGGCCACCAGAGGGTGTGTTTCTTTTAAGATTTTTTTTTTTTTTTTTGCCACACCGTGCGGCATGCAGGATCTTAGTCCCCCAACCAGAGATTGAACCCAGGGCCCCTGCATTGGGAGAGCAGAGCCTTAACCATGGGTCCACCAGGGAGTCCCTCACCAGAGGGTTTTGAACATGAACAGCTGCTCTAGAACAGCAGCTCTGGATAAGGTAGGCAAAGTGGATGGAGAGGGGATGGATGGAAGCAAGTGGGACAGCTGGAAAGATGCAGTGGTGGTCCTGGTGGGGGTGATGGAGGCTTTTAGCTGCCTTGGGTGCTTTATTGGTCCATGTTCCATAAGGAAAAGAGAAGTCATCCTAGATATTTCAAACAGAGGACAATTTGTAACAGGAGACTGAGTGCAAAAGCATTGGGAAAACAGAGGAGAAATACAAGGTTACCTAAGATTAGTAACAGTAGGAAGCTGCTAGCCTCTTTAGGACTAAAAGTCAAAAGGGAAAGGGTGTTACCCCAAACCCACAACCACTGGGCCCTGAGCAGGAACCCAGATACCGGTCCTCACTGGCCACCACTGCTTCTGCCATTGTTGCTAAAGTCACCACGATTGTCCCCAGTGCCTAAGGTGCCGGCAGGAGCCTGGAAAAAATGGCTTCTCCTCTTTGCCCGTCTTCTGATGTCCTTCTCACAGAACGTGATGGGGCACTAACGGGCAAGGTTGTCTAGGAAAATTGTGCAGGCTTCCAGCCTCGCTGTCGAGAGTCTACAAGGGCAACAAAAACCATGGAGACTATCGTGTCTTGACTGGAACCAGAGGCTCAATGGTGAGAGTCTCACCTGGCCAGCAGCAGAGTGGCCTGGAACTCCCTCTACTACTGTGCCCGCCACCCTGGGCAGTAATCAGCCATCCTGGGGCCTCTCTCCCCAGAGTCTAAAGCTGCACCATCCAACACAGTGGCCCCTCGCCACATATGGCAATGTAAGTTTAAATTTAAATCAATTACAATTCTGTAAGGGAGGATCTGTTCCACGCCCCTTTCCAAGCTTCTGGTAGCCTCCAGTGTTTCTTGGCTTGAAGATGGTGTCACCCTGGATCTTTACATGGTCTTCCCTCTGTACATGTCTGTCTCTGTGTCCAAATTTCCCACTTATAAGGATACCAGTCATATCGGATCAGGACCCACCTTAATGATGTCATTATCACTTGATTACGTCTGTAAAGACTTTATTTCTCATTTTGAAATGTATAGAAATATCAAATCACTATGCTGTGGAACAGGAACTAACATAGTGTTGTAGACCAATTATACTTCAAAAAGAAACAAACTCATAGAAAAAGAGATCAGATTTGTCATTACCAGAGGCAGGAGGTGGGAGTGGGGGGGAACTGGATGAAGGCAGTCAAAAGGTACAAACTTCCAGTTATAAGATAAATAAGTACTAGGGATATGATGTCCAACATGATAAATATAATTAAGACTGTTGTATGTTATAATGAAAATTGTTGGGAGTAAATCCTAAGAGTTCTCAGTAAAAGGAAAACATATATTCTTTCTATGTCTTTAATTTTTTATGTATATGAGATGATGGACGTTCACTAAACTCATTGTGGTCATCAGTTCATGATGTATGTAAGTCAAATCATTATGCTGTACACCTTAAACTTATATAGTGCTGTATGTCAATTATATATCAATAAAACTGGAAGAAAAAATAATAAATGTTACAATAAAATAAGATTAAAAATTCGTTCCTCCATAGAAGGCACAACACCAAGAGTGAACCCTAATGCACAGTACAGACTCTGGGCGATAATGATGTGTCCGTGTGACACATAAATCAGTTGTGACAAACATACCACCGTGGTGTGGGATGTCATTTGTAAGGGAGGGTGTGAGGGTGTGAGGATAGACAGTATATGGGAACTCTCTCTACTTTCTGCTCAGTTTTGCTGGGAATCTAAAACTGCTCTAGAAAATGAAGTTTATTAATTAAAAATAAAATTCATTCTTCAGTCCTACCAGCCACATTTCAAGGCCTCACATGTGGCCAGTGGCTACTGTATTGCCAGCGCAGACGAGGAAAGTTCTCCAGGACAGCACTGCTGCGGAAGATGAGTTCTGCAGGGTCTGAGCTGGTCTGACCCATTTTGTACAATTGTTTCCAGCATTTTCTCTCGAGGTCTAGCACTGCTTCTTCCCTCATTAACTTCTCCCCTTGTTCAGAGATTTAAAAGGTGGGCAGTGTTTGAATCCCACCCCTGCACTTCCAGGGAGTGAGTCTTTAGCTTCTGAGACTGATAACCCCCGATAAACTGGGAAGACCAATGTGACTGTCAGCTGAAAAAGTTGAAGGACCTTGAAAAAGTTCAAGGTCGAAGGTCTGCCAACTTCAACGAAAGCCAGAACAAAATTTGCCAGACCTTCACTTCCTGGCCAGACTTTTCACACTGATCATCTATCAATACGTTCTATATAATTTCCGATTTTATTTGGCTCATTTGTAACATGATGTCCTAAATTTGATTATTTCCAACACAAATTTCTGCGTGAAAACAGAGCTCTTCAAAACAGAAGGCTGCTATGTGTGGCTTTTTTTTTTTTTTTAAGCAAGTCATTTGATTTAAGGAAAAGAATTTAGCTGCGAAGTAATCACTATTTTCACTTGAGAGAATGAATTTCACTCCTCTGTCTTACAGAGAACTAACGGCCATGGAAGTGGGTCACAGAGTGGGGGAAAAAGCTCCTTTATGGAATGTTAAACATCTGTGCACAAGGCCTGGGTTCTCCGGAATAAGCAGCGTGCACCTTTCCACGCCAACAATGCTGCATAAAGGTTCCATACTGGAAAAGTTTCACATAAGCTATTAGTAACTTACAACCCAAAGAAATAAAGCATCATTTCTCCTTTTTCAAGGTAAGCTTTACCCCCTTTTATTTATAAAACATTTGGGGGATTAAGAAAAGAGCATTGTGTTTTTGGCCAGACTCTCACTGGCCTCGGGCTTCCTCCAGCACTTCGGTTTGTCCAAAGGAAACGTCTCTGGGTACCTGGGGTAAGCGGGGAGGGGGTGGAAGGTGCTCGGGGAAAACCAGACCGATCCCACCGAGAAGCATGGGAACATTTTTCAAAGAAAATTAGACACATGACCACGTATGTAGACATTTGAGCTTTTAAGTGTTGATTAAAGTAGACACAAGGTTTTACCAGTCATCTTTATCTGGGGTGGGGATGATTAAAGTTCATTCCTCTTGTGGAATCCTTTGAAGATATTTTCTCTCCCACCAAACCTGCCCATCATCTGCTCGTCCTCATCTTCCTCTCGGGCCTTCTTCATTTCTTCCTTGGCCTGTATGGCATCCATCTCCCTTTCTGGGCCCTGGAGAAAGAAACAAAGACCCCGGCAGCTGGGGATTATGCTTCCTGTGGGCTGATTGGGTGTCATCATGCAGCCTGCCCCTGCCTTCTAGAAGCCTCCACACCAGCTGGGGGTCAGCTGAAAAAGAACCCCCCAGTAATCAGGTCCCAATTCCTGGAACCTGTAAATGTAACCTTATACCTATGGGGAAAGGGTCTTTGCAGATGTGATTAAATTAAGCATGTTGAGATGAAGAATTTCTACTGGATTATCAGGTGGATGCTAAATTCTATCATAATGTTCTCATAAGAGAGGGGCAGAGGGAGATTTGACACAAACAGAGACAGAAGAGGAGAAGGACATGTGAAGATGGGAGCAAAGATTAGAAGGGTGTGGCCACAAACCAAGGAGCACCAGGACCCATCAGAAGCTGCAAGAGGCGAAGTAAGCGTTCTGCCCTAGAGCCTTTAGAGGGAGCAAGGCCCTGCTGATGCCTTGATTTCAGCCTATTGATACTGATTTTGGAATTCTGGCCTCCAGAATTGGAGAGAATACATTTGTGATGTTTTAAGCCAGCAAGTTTGTGGTGATTTGTTATGGCAGCCCCAGGAAATGAATACACCCTCCTTCTTCTATTCCCAGAGCACCTGGGCCAGTCCTTCAACCAGCTGACAAGTGATTGAGTAATGAGAAGAGGACTCAGAGCCTGAATGAGCAATTCCAGACATGTGTGATTAAAAGAAGGGTTAGATGAGTGAAGACACGTCAAGAAATTTCCCATAGTCATTCCTGAAAAAAGAGTTTAGGAAGGCTTTGCTGCAGAAATCAGATTCAAGAAGAAATGGCTCAGGACGTTCCTGGTGGTCCAGTGGGTAAGACTCTGCGCTTCCAGTTCAGGGGGCCTGGGGTTCAATCCCTGGTCAGGGAATTAGATCCCGCATGCATGCCGCAACTAAGAAGCCCGCCTGCCACAACTAAGACACAGTGCAGCCAAAATAAATAAATAAATAATTTTAAAAAAAGGAAAACAGAAGAAAGGACTCATGAGAAAATCACTTAGTGATAACCACCTTTCATCAGTGGAGGGGAAATTTCCCCCTGAAATACCTTAAAATGTTCAATATTTTTCTTTTTTTACGCGGGCCTCTCACTGCTGTGGCCTCTCCCGTTGTGGAGCACAGGCTCCGGACGTGCAGGCTCAGTGGCCATGGCTCACGGGCCCAGCCGCTCTGCGGCATGTGGGATTTTCCCGGACCGGGGCATGAACCCGTGTCCCCTGCATTGGCAGGCGGACTCTCAACCATGGCACCACCAGGGAAGCCCTCAAATTTTAAGCACCTGCTTTGCAGTTGGTCCCAGTGTGACGGACATGACATGGCAGATGCCTTATCAGTGAAAATAAAGGAATGAGGAGATTTTGATTAAAAGCAGTAAGATGTTTTGTGTATCACCCTTAATTTAAACTCACCGGCATGCAACTTAACAACCCAAAGTTTCTGGCTAAAACAGTGTGGAGGGTCCTCTAAGACCTTTTTCTCTCAGTCACGGCACTCGCAGAAGACACTGACCACTCTCTCCTTATGGGTGAGTGGCGCCACCATTTAGTTATTGGTGCTTAGCAACATGAGAAACAAAATGTTTATGCCCATTAAAAGCATACATTTTAGTGTCAATACTCTAGCTCCGAAGAGTTATAAATGAATTTGTACTGATGGAAGATATTTTATCTTCTTCATGTGAAGGCAGAGCTAAGTTTTTAAGTTGGTTTCTCAGGGTAGGGGCCTCAAAATACACACTAAAAAAAAAAAAATTACAGGAGTGCTTCACACTTGAGGGAATAGAAAGGCAAAGCACAGAGTGGTCAAGGACACTTACAATGCACTTATCTGACAAAGAACTTGACAGAATATATAAAGAACACCTACAGCTAAATAAGAAAAGGTCAAATAACCCAATGCGAAAGTGGGCAAGCGACATAAACAGGCTGTATCAACCATGTTTCTCTTGCTTTGATATCTGGGGCCTTGCTGACCCAGGAGGGATGGCCCCTCCAAGGGGGCCCATTCTGAGAGATAGTAAATGCCAAAAAGCACTCTTTTCATATGGAAACTACATTCAGAGCTCACATCCCTAATGACCTCCACTACTGGGCTCAATTCAGGGCTGATTTCTCTTTGCCTTAATTATCCCACAGCCAGGTACTAGACAACTAGTACCCCAGGGCCCACTGAAATTCTTAAAACTAGCCAATCCTAAGCCTGCTTATCCAGCTTCATCTGTTACTTCCTGAAAAAAACCAAAACAAAGTTTTTTGCCTACATCTTTCACACTCTCCCTCTGCCTCCTGACCAAACCTGGTGCTTCCCCATGTGGCCCTGAATGGCATGGTGTGGCCCCTCCTCTAGGGATCTGTGAGTAAAATAAACCATCTTTTTGAGGGAGGTCGTCTCCTGATCTGCTGGCCTCACCATATCTGAATAATAACAAAACTTACATCTTAAAACACAGGTATTTCACAGAAAAGGATCTCCAAATGGCCACAAAAGCCATGAAACAGTACCCACCTTCATTCATCATCAGGGAAATGCAAATAAAATCAGAGATACCACTACACACCTATAGAAACCCACAGTCCCCAGTGCTGGTGAGACTGGAGAGACTGAAAAACAGTGCAGCCCCTCTGGAAACAGGTTGGCAATTTCTCATAGAGTTAAAGATACACCATACAACTCAGCAACCCCCTCCTGGGTATTTACCCAAGAAAAATAAAAGCACGCGTCCACACAAAAAAACTATACACAACATTGATAGCAGCTTTGGTCATACTGTTAAAAACTGGAAACACCCCTGGGACTTCCCTGGTGGTACAGTGGTTGGGACTCCACTGCTGCCACTGCAGGAGGTGCGGCTTCGATCCCTGGTCAGGGAACTAAGATTCCGCATGCCCCATGGTGCAGCCAAAAAAAAAGAAAAAAAATTGGAAACAACTCAAATGTCCATCAGCTGGTAAGCAGATAAACTACTCAGTAATAAGAAGATACAAACTACTGAGTGAACCTCAGCAACACGGAGGAATCTTGGAGACACTACGCTTGGTGTGAGAAGCAGGCTCAAAAAGACTCCATACTATATGATTCCATTTATATGACATTCTGGAAAAGGCAAAACTATAGGGACATAAACAACAAGGACCTACTGTATAGCACAGGGGACTATATTCAATATCTTGCAATAGCCTATAATGGAAAAGAATCTGAAAAAGTATATATATATTCTGAATCTGAAAAAGAATATACATTTATAACTAAATCACTTTGCTGTACACCCGAAACTAACACAACGTTGTAAATCAACTATACTTCAAAAATACTATAAGGACGGATATCAGATCAGTGATTGCTGGAGTAGGGGAGGGCTTGGTTACAAGGAGACTTTTTGGGGTGGTGAAACTGTTGTACATCTTGATTTTTAGTGGTGGTTTCATAACTATATGTGTTTGTCAGAATTCATAGAACTGTACATTTCACAGTATGTAAATTATACTTCAATAAAACTGACTCATCAACAACAACTGACAGTAATACCTAGCATGGCCAAAGATGCGACACAACTGAAATTCTCGACGATGAGGAAGGGAATGTAAACGGGATGACACACTGAAAACATTTGTGTAAGAACTGGTGACCCAGCCTGTCCACTCCTGGGCATGTGTCCATTGACAGACATGTACAGGAATGATGGGAACAGCTTTATCCATGAGGCCACAAACTGGAAGCATCCCAAAGCTGCATCCACAGAGAATGGATACATACCTTCTGGAATATTCACAAAGGAAGAACAAGCTACTGCTGTATGCAAAAATATGAATGAACTTCACAACACTACCTGAATGAATAAATAATGGGTAGCTACATTTACATAAATTTCAAAAGGAGTCAAATCCATCTACAGTGATGGAAGTGGAACCATTATTCCTTTGGGGGTGGGTGCTTGCTGGGAGGGATCGTGAGGAGGTTCCTGGAGCTCTGGAGACCTTCTATATCTTGATCTGGGTGGGGTGTTCATTAGTAAAAATTCATCAAGCCTTTTCCTATATGTGAGACTTAAGTACAGAAATAACTGAATTATGAAAGAAAAGTTCATTGTGTTCATTGTACCTTGGTTTCACCCCAGGTGGCCTTGCCAAAATTCTCAGCGTACTCTTCATCATCTGTGATCAGGAAGTTATCGAAGATGGTTCCGGATCTCACCTGTGGATGAAAATAAGGCCTTCGTTACTGATGTGAAAAATGAAACTTTCCACAAAATAAACAGTTGTAATTTGCTCAGTACTGTAACAGTGATTAGCTGTCAATAGTAGGACATGCAGATACCCTTTTCTAGAATATCTATTCCCTCCAGGGCACTGGTTCTCAAACTTGGCTGCATATGGGGACCACCAAGAACATTTAAAAAAACTCCTGATGCCTGGTCTCACCCCCAGGGATGTTGATTTAGCTGGTCTGGGGTACCACCGGGGCACTGAGACTTTCAAGAACTCCCCAGTGACTCGAGCATTCAGCGATGTTTGAGAACCGATGCTCGAGAACCTTCCTGTGCAAAGTGTGAGCCATGAATGGGCAACATCAGCACCGCCAGGGAGTTTGCTGGGGATGCAGAACCTCAGGCTCCACCCTGGACATGCTACATCTGAATCTTCAGCCTTATCCTAAAGTTGACAGGCACCACAAGGTCAGCTCCAGACAAATTCCCAGGGAGCAGCAAGGCAGGAAGGATGTCCATTTTGTCTACGACTGTATGTCTTGGGTCCAGGTAGAGGTGCCCGGCACAAAACAGGAGCTCAAATACTAGCTATGTGAATTAAGGAGTTTAGGCTGAAGTCCAGAGTTATTAAACTAAAGCGAATTTAAAACCAAGTGACCTGCCAAAGCTCCAGTCCGATGGCACCAATGTTCTCAAATTCTGAGAGGTCATATTCCGTCAAATAATTGGTGTTTTTCATCTTCTGATGGAGCCAAACATCTTTGTCTATGCCCTCTGGTTTCAGGCCATCCTGCAACAACAAACTGTATGTGGTCGACCCTGGGGACACGGGTGCGGAGGGGGCTGGAGGGAAGAAGATGCCACGCACTTGGTATGGAGGCTTCTGCAGCATCGGCGCCTGCCAGTCCCCATCCAGTTCGCTGTTCCAGTCACTCGGCTTGCTGGCCCTGGCATCCAGAAAGTGCTTCTCCCAGTCCTTAAAATATGTGTAGGGGGAAAAAATATAGATTCTCAGATTTGAGAAAGGAAATTCTTAACTCCCGAGAGGCAGGGGCAGACCTGTGACCCTGGTTGCACTTTTCCCCGTGTTCTCCTCCATTTGATGGTCGAAGGGCTAAGTGCTGGGGTTCCCTCCCTCACCGGGGGCTTCAGGACCACACACTGCCTGCTTTTTCTCCCTAACCGCACCTATGATGACAGCACTCTTCCCATGCTGTTGAGAGGAACGGTGCTGTGGAAAACTCGAAACAGTGGCCAAAGTTAAAATGATGGGGCAAAAAGTGATGTTGGGAAGACGGGCCATATTTACTGCTGATTAGGTTAAGTCTGTACTTCTACATCATGGTCATATATGGACTGTTCCAGAGAGAGGCTGGACAACTAAGGAATGTCCCAAGATTTACCTGAGGACTGCTGGGTAGCAGGAGAAAAGCAGTTGTATTATTCAGCCCTTATATATATACTCACACTATACACATATATATATAAAACACAGGGGACTTCCCTGGTGGTCCAGTGGTAAAGAATCCGCCTTACAATGCAGGGGACGCGGGTTCAATCCCTGGTCAGGGAACTAAGATCCCACATGCCACGGGGCAACTAAGTCCATGTGCCACAACTACTGAGCTCACGTGCCTCAACTGGAGCCCATGTGCTGCAACCTAGAGAGCCCACGTGCTCTGGAACCTGCGCCCCACAGCTAGAGAGAAGCCCGCACACCACAACGAAGAGCCCACACGCCACAACTAAGACCCGATGCAGCCAAAACAGTAATAATAAATAAAATAAATAATAAATCTTAACAAATAAAACACAGGTATACATATACACATACATATATACACACATACACATATATACATATTTCTACACATGCATATATACACATGTCTATGTGAAGGTGACTTAATAGGTGTTGAATACATTTTTTTTGTTTTTTTAAATGGAGCTTTCTTTCTTTTTCTTCCTCCCTCCCTCTCTCTCTCTCTCTCTCTCTCTCTCCTTTCTTTCTTTCTTTCCCCACCACACGGCTTGCGGCTTGCAGGATTTTAGTTCTCCGACCAGGGATCCAACCCATGCCACCTGCAATGGAAGCAGTGGAGTCCTAACCATTGGACCGCCAGGGAAGTCCCAAATAAATATTTGTTGAATAAATGAATGGATGAGAAAAATTTGCTCTGGGTTAATAATAATTCAGATAAACACATCAAAGCATAAAAATGGTGTACAATGATGTTTTCTCTTTCAGAATAACTAAGAAATAGTAAAAGTGTTGCACTGAGACTGTGGCTTTTCCACGTTACTCTAGAACTTCTCAACGATGGCACATGGGAGTTAATCATCTCTCCTACTGCTCTCTGCCCCGACCCCAACTGGCAACAGGTGAGCCAGTCTTGTGTTGGGATCCAGGAAATGATTACAACTCAGTCAGTAGCCGACTCTTTATAATGAGGGTTATCAAACGGTAACACCATAAAGAACCACACTGTTTAGGAGATCACACAGAACTGAACATATGGACAGAACACGGCCAGTTTGGGAACGAGCTTTCTGAAAGGATGATTTGGCTCCTCTGGGGACCTGCCTCGTGTACACCCGGCACCAAGGCACACCTGCGCTGCTAGGATGGCATCCTTGTAGCCCAGAGGCAGCCAGGATTTCAGTCCTAAGACCCGTATCTCCTGAGCTTGGGAGACTCAGCGTCAGTTTCTTTACCATTCTGTACCTTGTTTAAAGTAAATGCTCTTTCCAGGTGAAAAACTACTTTTTTTACTTTGGTTTGAAGGTAAGAAAGGGAGAGTAAAACTTCCCGCCTTTTTTCTTTTTCTTGAGAAATGATGGGGAAGCCTTATATGATTGGGATTTTACTCTAATCTGAAGACATTCTCATTGATTGGACACATGGATTCCAAATTCATGGAAGTTTACTTTTGATCATCTATGAAAGAAAAGGGTTGCCAAATAATTTAAGTCTAAACAAGATGCCATTTTAATTTCATAATTACATTCCATCTATGATGAAGTATTTGACTATTAGACAGCAATGCCACTAGTATTTTAAGTTGCCAGAAATTAATTGTAAACATCAGTTACAGTACTCTGTTATGGCAAAGACAATTGTCTTAAGATAAATAGCTTACATTTTTGCATAATGTTTGGTGTACAAAGAAAAATGTTACAACAATGACTAACGTAAATGGAAAAAAAAAAGTAGCTTAATAGCAGGTTGAGTTCCCCAAAAGATTTCTCAACGTCCTAAGTCTCAGAATCTGGGAATGTGACCTTATTAGGAAAAAAGGGTCTTTGCAGATGTAATTAAGGTAAGGATCTCCAGACAGGTCATTCTATAATTCTGGATTATCCAGGTAGGCCCTAAATCCAATGACAAATGTCCTTATAAGAGAAAGAAGAGACACAAAAAGAATAGAAGGCTTTGTGGAAAAGGAGGCAGAGATCGGAGTGATGTGTCTACCAGCCAAGGAACGCTGGGAGTCACCAAAAGCTGGAAGAAGCGAAGGATTCTCCCCTAGACCCTTCAGACGGAGTGTGCGGCCCTGCTGATTTCTGACTTCTGGCTTCAAGAAGAACTGAAAGAATACAGCTCTGTTGTTTCAAGCCCCCAGTTTGTGGTCCTCTTTATGGCAGCCCTAGGAAACTAATATATACCTGTTACGATAATTGATTCTTGGTTGGCAGTCACAAATATGATGATCAAAAATACTTATGCTCAAATGCAGAATGACAAGAAAATCTTTTTTATAAAGGTTGCTGATACATTTTCCTTTTTTAAAAAAAACATTGGTTACAAAAACAAACCCTACTTGCTTTCATCTCAGATATTTTAACTCTTTCACAATACCTTGAAGTGTGCAGCCTGTGTGGCTGGTCTCAGCATATATGCTCTGAGGAGGGCACTTTGATTGTTGTAATGCTGTCATCATGATTCCCAGCCATGCAGCAGTTGTACGGTACTTGGGTACTTACGAACTACACTTGTACACTTTCTAGCAGTTCTGCGGGAAAAATCCACACCTGGGATTTGCCCTCTGTAGCCTGGTCCCAGTCCTTAGACTCTGCTGAAGCCTTCTCCATTTTCTTCAGTGATGTGAGCTGCCAGTCATACTCTATGCTGCCGGATTCAATCGACTGACCATCAATTTTCACTTCGTAAGTGAGGTCTGGTCTTAAAATCAGAGTGTAGAGGTGTGTGAAGCCATCAACCTGAATGTTTTGGGGCAGAAAAGGAAAAGAATGAGACCCTTAACGTTTCAAGGCAGGTCTAGATATGCAGCATAAATCGTCATGGGTCAAAGCCTTGTTGTAAACAGAAGGCAGAGACGTTCTAGAAATAGGGGTTGACTTGACAATGAAAGGGTGTCCTACAGAAGACTCACCCCTTTGTAGAATACTTCCTCACTACTGGCAGCCTTCTCTTGAGTGGCTGATTCTCTTTTGTGCAAAGACAATGGCTTTCACCTATAATCCCCCAGGCAGTTATGATGGGGTGATTGGTGTAAACCGAGGGACCGGTGCATTGTTGGACTTAAGAAAAGTTATATGCAAAACAACTTCTGGCTCTGCATTCTGAAAGACACCAAATGAAGCCCACTCTATTTCTCAACACAAGGGAGAATTTTTAACTCTCTGTGTTGTCCAACAATTTAAGCTTGGGGAGGGCAGGCCTGGTGCGCCTTTTGGTCATGGTTAAAGCCCCAGGCTGGACACAAGGAAAGCATTTAACATTCAATAAAGGAGGGCTGGGGACTTCCCTGGTGGTCCAGTGGTTAAGACTCCACGCTTCCACTGCAGGGGGCACGGGTTGGATCCCTGGTTGGGGAACTAAGATCCTACATGCCACACAGTGTGGCCAAAAATAAATAAATAAAATAAAAAATAAAGGAGGGAGGGAAGGTGGATGGGAGGGTGTCTGGGGAGGCTGGGGGTGACCAGGACGTATCTGACTGTCAGCAGCAGAGGGGACCCCTGCACCATACCCCAACAGCAGCAGCATCACTGGGGGAACATGGGCAATGCCCATTCCCAGGTCAGCCCCGAACTGCTGCATCCGAGCCTCGTGGACCCTCTGGCCACTTTCATAGGCCCTCCAGTGTCTCTGACGCGGCTCAAGTTTGGGAACCACTGCCCCAGTATAAAGGCTCTGTCAGGAGGAGTCTCTCCCTGCTAAGAACCCAATCAAAACATCTTTTCAGCACCCCTCTGCTCTGCCACAGCGCAGACAATGACTCTGTCCCGGGACCAGTATTACAGCCTACTCTGTGTCCCCCTCAACCCTTGTAGCCCGCCGTGACAGCTGAGTACACAATTCTCCAAACGCTTCCCCTGCTCTCTGCCTGCCTTTGTCTCCACTTGTCTTTTTTAATTTAGACTTTGGGCTTGCTGGCCCCATGGCTGGCACCCTCTGGGATTTGTCCACCGGCCCAGAGCCTCCTGAGGGGTAACATCGACACCCACACATATGCAAACAGCTCCAAGCCAACATCTTTAATCCCAACCATCAGCCGAGTTTCAGACCCAAAGTTTCCAACGATTTATTCGACACCTCTACCTCGATGGCTGCCTGGATTTCACAACCAACTGTTCTAAACATGACCCCTGAGTCTGCCCTGACCCCTTTCTTGGCCTTTATTTCCCCTCCTATTTAACGGCAACGCCACTGACAGTCATCATCCATACCCTCAGCACCCAGAATCCAAACATCATCAAGACGTGTAGACCCTACACCTGAATCATCTGTCAAAACGCCCCCGTGTTCTGCATCCCACTGAAGCCTTGACCTAACAATCTCACCCATCTCCCTGTCTGTTGATCGCCACCCCTTCCTCCCTAGAACATCGGAGGTTTTTTTTTTTTTGGCTGTGTCGGGTCTTAGTTGCAGAGTGCGGGCTCTTCCTTGCCGCGGGCAGGCTTCTTTCTAGTTGTGGCATGCTGGTTTTCACTTCGCTAGTTGTGGCACTCAGGCTCCAGGGTGCGTGGGCTCTGTAGTTGTGGTGCGCGGGTTCTAGAGTGCATGGGCTCTGTAGTTTGCAGCACACAGGCTCTCTAGTTGAGGCTTGTGAGCTCAGTAGTTGTGGCGTGCGGGCTTAGTTGCCCCCGCAGCATGTGGGATCTTAGTTCCCTGACCAGGGACCGAACCTGTGTCCCCTGCATTGGAAGGTGGATTCTCTACCACTGGACCACCAGAGAAATACCTTTTTTTTTTTTTTTTTTGGTAGGTCTTTTTTCTTTCCATCCTCTTTTGTTCTCTTCTCTTGTGGTTTGATGACCATCTTCAGTGTTGTGCTTGGGTTGCTTTTTCTTTTTTGTGTGTGTATCTATTGTAGTTTGGGGGTTTGTTGTTCCCATGAGGTTTTGATATAGCAGACTATACATGTACAAGGTTGTTTTAAGTTTCTAGTCTCTTTCCTGCCTAGAGGAGTTCCTTTAGCATTTGTTGCAAAGCTGGTCTGGTGGTGCTGAATTCTCTTAGCTTCTGCTTGTCTGTAAAGCTTTTGATTTCTCCGTCAAATCTGAATGAGAGCCTTGCTGGGTAGAGTGTTCCTGGTTGTAGGTTCTTCCCTTTCATCACTTTAAATATATCGTGCCACTCCCTTCTGGCTTGCAGAGTTTCTGCTGAGAAATCAGCTGTTAACCTTATGGGAGTTCCCTGGTGTGTTATTTGTCATTTTTCCCTTGTTGCTTTTAATCATTTTTCTCTGTCTTTAATTTTTGTCAATTTAATTACTATGTGTCTCAGTGTGTTTCTCCTTGGGTTTATCCTGCCTGGGACACTCTGCACTTCCTGGACTTGGGTGGCTATTTCCTTTCCCAGGTTAGGGCAGTTTTCAACTATAATCTCTTCAAATATTTTCTCGGGTCCTTTCTCTCTCTCTCCTCCTTCTGGGACCCCTATAATGTGAATGTTGGTGCATTTAACATTGTTCCAGAAGTCTCTTAGGCTGTCTTCATTTCTTTTCATTCTTTTTTCTTTATTCTGTTCTGCAGCAGTGATTTCCACCATTCTGTCTTCCAGGTCACTTATCCATTCTTCTCCCTCAGTTATTCTGCTATCAATTCCTTCTGGTGTATTTTTCATTTCATTTATTGTATTGTTCATCTTTGTTTGTTCTTTAATTCTTCTAGTTCTGTGTTAAACATTTCTTGCATCTTCTCAATCCTTGCCTCCATTCTTTTTCAAAGGTCCTGGATCATCTTCACTATCATTATTCTGAATTCTTTTTCTGGAATTTAGTTGTTTTTCTGGGGGTTTATCTTGTTCCTTCATCTGGGACATAATCCTCTGCATTTTCATTTCATCTATCTTTCTGTGATTGTGGTTTTCCTTCGGCAGGCTGCAGGATTGTAGTTCTTCTTGTGTCTGCTGTCTGCCCTCTGGTGGTTGAGGCTATCTAAGAGGCTCGTGCAAGCTTCCTGATGGGAGGGACTGGTGATGGGTAGAGCTGGGTGTTGCTCTGGTGGGCAGAGCTCAGTAAAACTTTAATCCACTTGTCTGCTGATGGGTGGGGGTGTGTTCCCTCGCTGTTGGTTGTTTGGCCTGAGTAGGCTCTTTGGTGGGGCTAATGGAGGACCCTGGGAGGGCTTACGCCAATGAGTACTTCCCATAACTTCTGCTGCCAGTGTCCTTGTCCCTGCAGTGAGCCACAGCCGCCCACCCCCTCCTCTGCAGAAGACCAAGCAACATTAGCAGGTAGGTCTGGTTCAGTCTCCTATGGGGTCACTGCTCCTTCCCCTGGGTCCTGGTGCGCACAAGACTTTGTGTGTGCCCTCTAAGAGTGGAGTCTCTGTTTCCCCCAGTCTTGTTGAAGTCCTGCAGTCAAATCCCACTAGCTTTCAAAGTCCGATTCTCTGGGGATTCCTCCTCCTGTTGCCAGACCCCCAGGTTGGGAAGTCTAACATGGGGCTCAGAACCTTCACTCCAGTGGTGAACTTCTGTGGTATAATTGTTCTCCAGTTTGTGAGTTGCCGACCCAGCAGTTAGGGGATTTGATTTTATTGTGATTGCCGCCCTCCTACCATCTCATTGTGGCTTCTCCTTTGGCTTTGGATGTGGGGTATCTTTTTTGGTGAGTTCCAGTGTCTTCCTGTCGATGATTGTTCGGCAGTTAGTGGTGATGCCAGTGTTCTCGCAAGACGGAGTGAGCGCACATCCATCTACTCTGCTATCTTGAACCAATCTCCTGAGGTATTTTTTGTAACAATGCAGGCCAGACCTCCTCCTTGAAAATCCTTGAGGGCTGACCACTGCGTTTCTTTTACAGCATTGCAGAGTGAATCGGAGCCCCAAGAAGATAACCTTGCTCCTCACTGAGGAGTCCGTGATGCTGACTAGCTGCTATGATCCAAGGCTCCAAGGCTCCTTCAGCAGACTTGTCTCTTATTTTTCTAACAGGCTGCAGAAATACCAATACCTGTCTGAGGGAGTTGTGGGCCTGCCAGCGCCACTCAGGGCCCCGCAGGCTTGCTGCCCGCAGGTGACCGAGCTCTGGCCTCCCAGGCACAGTCCAGGCCAGACCTCACAGCCTCCATCTGGTAGTGTCATCCCCTTTCTCTCCTGCATGCCTGAGCTGCAACTGAACAAATGCTCGGGAATCATATCATGAAGACTGGTCCTCTAGTCCAACACTAAGGTGGAGGAGGAAGACTTGGATTTTGAGCTGCCCTCCACGCTCAAGGGAGGGGTGTCAGGCCTCAGAGTACATGGGGGACCTGCTGATCCTTTAGAACCATCAAGTCAGCAGGCAGGACCCGGCGAGAAACCATGCTGCCAACAGAGACTCACTGGGGCTTTGTGAGGGTGCCGAGCGCCCCCTGCTCAGGTCGAGACTGAATAAAGGACAGTTACGGATGCTCCCGCTCCTTGCTGTCAATGATCTTGAAATACACTGGCCTCCTGCCCAGATTCACAGAGGCTATGGGTGCTGGGTATGCCTCAGGGGACAGGTCCCTGCTTCCTGGTGCTTACCTTCAAAGTGTGGGGGGATGAGCTTTAGGGAGTGTACTTCCCCTTCACAGGCCCACACACCAGGGACTTAATGCAGGCTGCCTCTTTGGAGAAGCCCTGGGTAGGGCCATTGAGTTATAAACAGGCCCTAAGACCTAAAATGTCATTTCCACAGGATCCCCTGGGTAAAAATGTAAAGCACGTATGCATTCATTTTAGAAATATTCCCATTTTAAATTGTTTTTGGTATTTTGAAGATTAATTTCACCAGAATTTTCTTTCACCCTGAATATTTCATTCCTTACTGATGTGGGTATAGCTGAAATGTGAGCATCCTGTTGTAACCCTTATGGGGCATTTTATAAATCAGTGTCATGGCTCACAGTGAGAAGTGTACCCTCCCGGTGGGTAAAAACTTTGGAAACCAAACCAATCAAAGGCCTGCTAAACTGGAAAGCAGGGACAGGACAGACAAGGCCCATCCATAGTTCACTTAAATATTTCAAGGTCAAAACTATTTTCTATAAACTTACGTTATTATCTGGCAAGAGTTAACATGATCACTGATTTGAATATGAAAGAATTTACCTTACACCTGATTGATTTCTTGTTTGAGTGATACTGATTCTTGAAATGTAAAATAACATGAACTTTCTTGACATCAAATCCACAAATATCGGGTCCTACAAAAAAAAATATTAACTGCTCTCAATTTCCTTCTGTCATGCATCACCACAGGATATCCCCAACCATTCTCCTGAAATAATATACAAGGCACAGGAAGCTTACATGTCTGGGAATAATCAGATGTTCTTGTGGAGATATTTAAATGGATGGTGACACTCAGTTCGGGTCACGGTCAGTGCAGCCACTTTGGATTGGAGTGTAAGCCAGAATGTGAGGAAGAGAAGGAAGGTCTAACAACACTCTAGTAAGCGTCCTCCCATGTGCTGTCTGAGCCTCAGGCCCTCACTCTGAAGCTCTGACCAAGGCTCCTGTACCCATAGGAGGGCTTCAGAGCTGGACTGACTGGCTCTGATCGCAGTTCTCCTTCGCTGTTGAGATATATTTGCAACTAACCTATTCACCTCCCATGCCTCAGTGTCCTGGTCTGCAAAATAGGGGTGTTAATCTTGACTTCACAAAGCTATTGCGCCAGTTCAAGGGCCCAATGTATGTAAAGCGTTTAGTACGGCAGTGCTCAATATTCGTTGTTATTACTGTTACGCTCGACGTCACGCATACGTATATATAAATATATATTCTTAAAGGTAACACCACATCCTAAGCAGAAAAGAGGGTACAATCAGTACGTAAGTTCCAATGAACGGTGAAGTTTATAAAGAGCTCTATTCAAAGTTAATGAGTTTTGCTTTTGACAACATTCAACACCCATTTATGATAAAAACCCTCCAGAAAGTAGGCATAGAGGGAACTTCCCTCAACATAATAAAGGCCATAGATGACAAACCCACAGCCAACGTCGTTCTCAATGGAGAAAAACACCAGAGATAAACTCATGCACATATGTTCACCTTATTTTCGATAAAGGAGGCAAGAATATACTATGGAGAAAAGACAGCCTCTTCAATAAGTGGTGCTGGGAAAACTGAACAGCTACATGTAAAAGAATGAAATTAGAACACTCCTTAAGACAAATGGGAGAAAATATTTGCAAATGAAGCAACTGACAACGGATTAATCTCCAAAATTTACAAACAGCTCATGCAGCTCAATATCAGAAAAACAAACAACCCAATCCAAAAATGGGCAGAAGACCTAAACAGACACTTCTCCAGAGAAGATATACAGATGGCCAAGAAACACATGAAAGAGTGCTCAACATCACTAATCATTAGAGAAATGCAAATCAAAACTGCAATGAGTTATTACCTCACACCAGTCAGAATGGCCATCATCAAAAAATCTACAAACAATAAATGCTGGAGAGGGTGTGGAGAAAAGGGAACCCTTTTGCACTGTTGGTGGGAATGTAAATTGATACAGGCACTATGGAGAACAGTATGGAGGTTCCTTAAAAAACTAAAAATAGGGCTTCCCTGGTGGCACAATGGTTGGGAGTCCACCTACCGATGCAGGGGACACGGGTTTGTGCCCCAGTCCGGGAAGATCCCACATGCCGTGGAGTGGCTGGGCCTGTGAGCCATGGCTGCTGAGCCTGCGCGTCCGGAGCCTGTGCTCCACAACGGGAGAGGCCACAACAGTGAGAGGCCCGCGTACCGCAAAAAAACACAAAAAACAAAAACAAAAAAACCCTAAAATTAGAGCTACCATACAACACAGCAATCTCACTACTGGGCATATACCCTGAGAAAACCATAATTCAAAAAGAGTCATGTACCACAATGTTCATTGCAGCTCTATTTACTATAGCCAGGATATAAAAGCAACCTAAGTGTCCATCGACAGGTGAATGGATAAAGGAGATGTGGCACATATATACAATGGAATATTACTCAGTCATAAAAAGAAACAAAATTGAGTTATTTGTAGTGAGGTGGATGGACCTACAGTCTGTCATACAGAGTGAATTAAGTCAGAAAGAGAAAAACAAATAGCGTATGCTAACACACATATATGGAATCTGAAAAAAAAAAAGGTTCTGAAGAACCTAGAGGCAGGACAGGAATAAAGTTGCAGACATAGAAAATGGACTTGAGAACACGGGGAGGAGGAAGGCTAAGCTGGGAAGAAGTGAGAGAGTGGCATGGACATATATACACTACCAAATGTAAAATACACAGCTAGTGGGAAGCAGCTGCATAGCACAGGGAGATCAGCTCCGTGCCTTGTGACCTCCTAGAGGGGTGGGATAGGGAGGGTGGGAGGGAGATGCAAGAGGGAGGAGATATGGGGATATATGTATATGTATATGTATAGTTGATTTACTTTGTTATAAAGCAGTAAGTAACACACCATTGTAAAGCAATTATACCCCAACAAAGATGTTAAAAAAAAAAGTTAACGATTTTTAAATTGCCACGTAAGTTTCAGTCACTAAGGAAATGGAATGCTGTAGGACACTGTATTCCCGGCTCAGAGACAAAGAAGTTCTGAATATTCTAAGCAAGGTTTACAGGAGGGATCTGGAAAATCTGTGAAACCTTCCGAGACTGTTTGGAATTACCCTGCTGCGGCTTCATTGACTTTAAGCCATAGGAATGTACTAAAGTATCTGCGTGTCTTTCTGTCTCAGACAGAATTCCACCACATCCACTGACCCAGGCCTGCACCCACCCCTGTGAACAAACCCTGTGTAAACACAAGCAGATGACTGTGACTTCTTCTAGAACTTGCAGTGATGAACCTCCAGATTAAATAAGAGAGATCTAGGCTGCACATAATTACTTAAAGAATATTATGAATTTGCCAGAGTAGATGCGACGTTTTACTTGGAAATACCATCTACGGAACCGACAAAGAACACCACATCTATCTCCTGGTTGAGTTCCCGGAGGACGCGTGGTTTATGTAATTTCCTTTTTTGTCACTACTGGAAAACATTCCAGTTCAATTTTTTAAAACAAAAGCTATGTAAACTATTTGTATGAAAGTCTATTATCTCAGGATTGAAACATGAAATTTATTTTTCCTTCGAAATTGGTCAGAATTTTCCTCTCTATTCCTAAGCACCTACACACTTTTAATATTAAATTCAGCTTCAGAATGTGCCCAGATCTGACTAGAAAAATCTGGACATCTTCCATTAACAGCAATCATAAAATAGTTATGCAGTAATGGAGTTTTGTGAAGAATGGGGTAGGTAGATGGGCTCTGAAATTGGGCTGACCTGACTTTGGGCAAGTATTTTCATCTTTCTGACCCTCAGTTTCCTTATTTGCAAAATGGGGGCTGTGTTACCCATTTCCTAGGGTTTTACACATAATCTAAGATTGCATGGGTAAGGCCCCTGGCAAGGGCCCAATAAAACATATTTCTCTTTTCCTCTTCAACACTAGCAAGCTGCTCTCAAACCAAAGGAAAGAGCTGAGAAATCACAGGAAGTGTTCTAATAGTGACACAATGGGTTTGGGTAAAATGTAACTGATTTTGAGTTAAAAGCAAAATAATGCGGAAAATTTAAATATATATATTTTTTACTCCAACATATGCTGCTTTGCAATTTAAATGTAGCAGACATGCTGTGTATATTTTAAAGTAGTATTCTGGTGGATATTTGTGGTTATCTTGTTTACTAAATCTAACTAAATCAAATCTTTGTGAAATCATCTCTAATTCAATAGGTATTACTTTTTTGCCAGATATCTCTGCCATCCTGTTTTAAGAGAATAATAACCATAACCAAAACATTTAAATTTATTTTTAAATCTAAATAAAGACCTTTTCCATTCCAGATTTTAAATTCAAGAGTAAATGTGAGGGTCTTCCCTGGTGGTGCAGTGGTTAGGAGTCCGCCTGCCAGTGCAGGGGACACAGGTTTGAGCCGTGGTCCGGGAGGATCCCACATGCCGCGGAGCAACTAAGCCTGTGTGCCACAACTACTGAGCCTGTCCTCTAGAGCCCAAGCCACAACTACTGAGCCCACATGCGGTGACTACTGAAGCCCACGGGCCTAGAGCCTGTGCTCTGTAACAAGAAAAGCCACCGCAATGAGAAGCAAACGTACCATAATGAAGAGTAGCCACCCCCCGCTGCAACTAGAGAAAGCCCGCACACAGCAATGAAGACCCAATACAGCCATAAATAAATAAATAAATATTTTAAAAAAGAGTAAATGTGAGGCGTGGTAGGTAGAGAGAACTCTGGGCAGGGAGTCGGGGAGTGCACAATCTGTGGAAACTTTAGATCAATTTAATGCTGTGTCCTTGGAGAAGTTGCCTCACTCTCCAAAATGACAGAGCAGAATTAGATCTAAATCTAATAAGTAATCTAATATGTAATAAAATAATATTCTTTTTACTTCTACAATAACATTAAGACCAGCTGTATATAAATATAAGGACAGCATAACTAGGTGTCTGAAGCCTGATCCTGATCACGAAAAAATTTAAAATAAGCATGGGAAAACGTCACATGAGAGAAAATAATTTAAAAAAATAAGTCCCCAAATCTGGATTATGGATGGATATTTTAAAAATACATTTTCATCCTTAAAGCTTTTTCTTTTCCACCTTTTTTTTTATTGTGGCAAAATACGTACAACACAAAATTTACCATCTTAGCCATTTTTAGTGTACAGTTCAGTGGTATTAAACACATTCACAGTGTTAGGCAACCATCACCACCATCAATCCCCATAACATTTTTCATTTTGTAAAACTGAAACTCTATACCCATTAAGCAATAACTCTCCATCTTTCCTTCTCCCCAGTCCCAGGCAACCACCATTCTACTTTCTACCTCTATGAGTTTGACTACTCTAAGTATCTTCCACCAAAGGGGAAATCACAGGCTCGGAGGGGCAGGTACTTAGAGAATCCATCTTCCTGAGTCACCTCTGAGCAAACCCTACTTTCAAGTCCCTGGATATCCTGTCTCACTTCAGCTTTAGTGTGAACAGGATGTGTAAGACATGGGGACACTGAAATGGGAGGGCAGGACAGTGCCACCAAAATAGTGCCCCAGCGCGGCTCACCGAATGACCTGCCGACACCAAGGCTGTCCTGGGGAGTTTGCTGCTGCCTGAACGTGGTTCTGGCAAAGAAAGAGGCGAGATGGGCTTTTAGGCTGTGACAGCATTAAAAATCATCAGCCATGGAGTTCCTCTGTCATGCAATTCCCAAACCCTTTTAATTTATTGAGGCAAAATTCACATCACATAAAATCAACCATTTTATTTATTTATTTTCTTTCTTTCTTTTTCTCTCTTTTTTTGGTTACAGCGCACAACTTGCGGAATCTTAGTTCCTCAACCAGGGATGGAACCTGGACCCTTGGTAGTAAAAGCGCAGTCCTAACCACTGGACCACCAAGGAATTACCTCTTAAAAAAAAAATATATATATATATAGTTTAATTTTTATTTTATATTGGAGTATATTTGATTTACAATGTTGTGTTAGTTTCAGGTGTACAGCAAAGTGATTCAGTTATACATATATCTACTCTTTTTCAGATTATTTTCCCATATAGGTTATTACAGAGTATTGAGTAGCGTTCCCTGTGCTATACAGTACATCCTTGTTGATTATCTAAAAACCAACCATTTTATTTATTTATTTTTATTTATTTATTTTTGGCTGTGTTGGGTCTTCATTGCAGTGCCCTGACTTTCTCTAGTTGTGGCGAGTAAAGGCTACTCTTTGTTGTGTCGCACGGGCTTCTCATTGCGGTGGCTTCTCTTGTTGCAGAACACAGGCTCTAGGCGCGCAGGCTTCAGTAGTTGTGGCATATGGGCTCAGTAATTGTGGCTCACAGGCTCTAGAGCACAGGCTCAGTAGTTGTGGTGCATGGGCTTAGTTGCTCTGTGGCATGTAGGATCTTCCCGGATCAGGGATCAAATCCGTGTCCCCTGCATTGGCAGGTGGATTCCCAACCACTGTGCCACCAGGGAAGTCCCAGTTATTGAAATTTTGATAGGGATTGGACTGAATTGCTTTGGAACTTGTAGATTGCTTTGGGTAGTATTGACATTTTAACAATATTAAGTCTTCCAATCCACAAACATAGGATGTATTCCCATTTATTTATGTCTTAATTTCTTCCAGCAATAGTGTATAGTTTTCATTAGACAAGTCTCTCACTTCCTTGGTTAAGATGATTACTAAGTATTTTACTCCTTTGGATGTCATTGTAAATGACATTGTTTTTGTAATTTCCTTTTCAGATCATTCATTGTGTATAGGAATGCAATTGTTTTTGGTTTTGTTTTTTAACATGCTGACTTTGTATCCTGTTACTTTGCTGAATTCATTCATTAGTTCTAATAGGGTTTTTCTGTGCAAGCTTTAGGGTTTCTACATATCATATCATCTGCAAACAGATACTTTTACTTCTTCTGTTCCAATTTCTTTTCTTTTTCTTGCCTAATTGCTCTGGCTAAAACTTCCAGTACTATGTTGAATAGAAGTGGGAAAACAGGCATCCTTGCCTTGTTCAGATCTTAGAGGAAACACTTTGAGTTTTTCTGAGTATGTTCACTGTGGGGTTTTCATATATGCCTTTTATTACATTGAATTAGTTTCCTTTTATTCCTAGTTTGTTGAGTGTTTTTTTTTTACCATGAAAAGGTGTTGAATTTTGTCAAATGCTTTTTCTGCATCAAATGTGATGATCATTTTTCCCCCTTCATTCTGTTGATGTGGCATATTACATTGATTTTCATATGTCAAACCATACTTGCGTCCTAGGAATAAATGCCACTTGGTCATGTTGTATAATTCTTTTAGTATGCTGCTGAATTCTGTTTAGTAGTATATTGTTGAGGATTTGCATCAGTGTTATCTTGTAGTGTCTTTGGTTTTGGTATTAGGGTAATGTTGGCATCATAGTATGAGTTAAGAAGTGTTCCCTCCTCTTCAATTTTTTGGAAAAGTTTGAGAAGGATTGGTATTCTTTCAATGTTTGGTAGAATTCACCAGCAAAACCATCAGATTCAGAGCCAGCCTTCCTTCCTTCCTTCCTTCTTTCCTTTTCTCTTCCAGTTTTATTGAAATATTATTGCCATACAGAACTGTGTAAGCTTAATATATACAACATAATGATTTGACTTACATATACCATGAAATGATGACAATAAATTTAGTGAACATCCATCATCTCATATAGGTACAGAATTTTAAAAAAAGTATTTTTTCCTTGCGGTGAGAACTCTTAGGATTTACTCTATCAACAACTTTCATATATAACATACAGCCGTGTTAAGAATATTAATCATATTGTACATTATAACCCTAGTATTTGTCTTATAACTGAAAGTTTGTACCTTTTGACCACCTTCATCCCATTCCCCCTCCTCCATGCCCACCTCTGGTAACCACAAATCTGATCTCCTTTTCTATGAGTTTGCTTGTGAAGTATAATTGTCCTAGAACATTATGTTAGTTCCTGGTGCAGAAAATAGTGATTCAATATTTTTATACATTACAAAATTGTCACCATGATAAGTCTAATTACTTTGTTACCATACAAAGAAGCTACATTATTATATATGACTATATAATATATGACTATATTCCCCATGCTGTAAATTTCATCCCTGTGGCTCACTTATTTTGCAACTGGAAATTTGTACCTCTTAATCTTCATCACCTATTTTACTCATCCTTTCACCCTCCTCCCCTCTGGCAACCACCTGTTGTCTACATTTATGACTCTCTATTTTGTTATATTTGTTCATTTGCTTTGTTTTTTAGATTCCACATATAAGTGAAATCATATAGTATTTGTCTTTCTCTGTCTGACTTATTTCACTTAGCATAAAACTCTCTAAGTCCATCTGTGTTGTCACAAATAGAAATATTTCATTCCTTTTTATGCCTGAGTAATATTCCATTGTATATATACATCTTCTTTATCCACTCATTTATTGATGGGCACTTATATTCCTTCCACATCTTGGCTAATGGAAATAATGCTGCAATGAACATAGGGGAGCATATATCTTTTCAAATTAGTGTTTTTGTTTTCTTTGGAAAAATACCCAGTGTGGAATTGTGGGATCGTATGTCAGGTCTATTTTTAATTTTTTTTAATGAACCTCCATCCATTTTCTATAGTGGCTGCACCAATTTAAATTCCCACCAAAAGAGCACAAGAGTTCCCTTTTCTCCACACCCTCACTAACACTTGTTATTTGTTGTCTTTTTGATAATAGCCATTCTGACAGGTGTGAGGTGATATCTCATTGTGGTTTTGATTTGCATTTCTCTGATGATTAGTGATGTTGAACATCTTTCATGTGTCTTTTGGCCATCTGTATGTCTTCTTTGGAAAAATGTCAATTCAGGTCCTCTGCCCATTTTTTAATTGGGCTTTTTTTTTTTTGATGTTGAGTTCTATGAATTCTTTGTTTATTTTGGGTATTAACTCTTTATCGAATCTATCATTTGCAAATCTCCTCTCCCATTCAGTAGGCTGCCTTTTCATTCTGTTTGTGGTTTCCTTCACTGTGCAAAGGCTTTTGAGTTTGATGTAGTCCCATTTATTTATTTCTGCTTTTGTTTCCCTTGCCTGAGGAGACAGATGCAAAAAAAAAATTGCTTAAGCTGAAGTCAAAGAGCATAACGCCTGTTTTCTCCTAGGAGTTTTATGGTTTCAGGCTGTAATTTAAGTCTTTAATCCATTTTGAGTTTATTTTTGTATATAGTGAGAGAGTAGCCCAGTTTTCCCAAAACTATTTATTGAAGAGGCTGTCTTTTTCCCATTGTAAGCTTTTGCCTTTTTTTTGTTGTGGATTAATTGACATATATAAGCATGGGTTCATTTCTGGAATCTTTATTCTGTTTCACTGATCTATGTGTTTGTTTCTGTGCCAGTACCATACTCTTTTGATTACTATAAGCTTTGTAGTACAGTTTGAAATCAGGGAGTGTGGTATCTCCATCTTCGTTACTCTTTCTCAAAATTGTTCTGCCTATTTGGGGTCTTTTGTGTTTCCATACAGATTTTAGAATTATTTGTTCTCGTTTGTGAAAAATGCCATTGGTATTTTAATAGGGATTGCATTGAATCTGTATATTGCCTTGGGGAAGATGGATATTTTAACAATATTAATTCTTCCAATCCATGAGGTATACCTTTCAATTTGTTTGTGTCATCTTCAATTTCTTTCTTCAGTGCCTTATAGTTTTCTGAGCACAGGACTTTTACCTCCTTAGTTAGATTTATTCCTAGGTATTTTATTCTTTTTGATGCAACTGTAAATGGGTTTGTTTTCCTAATTTTTCTGATAGTTTGTTGTTGGTGTATGGAAAGAAAAGATTTCTGTATATTAATTTTATATCTTGCAGTTTTACTGAATTTATTAGTTCTAGTAGTATTTTGGCAGTGTCTTTAGTATTGTCTATGTATAGTATCATGTCATCTGCACACAGTGACAGTTGTACCTCTTCCTTTCTAATTTGGATTCCTTTTATTTCTTTTTCTTCTCTGGTTGCTGTAGCCAGGACTTCCAATACCATGTTGAATAAAAGTGGCAAGAGTGGACATACTTATCTCATTCCTGATCTTAGAGGAAATGCTTTCAGCTTTTCACCACTGAATATAATGTTGGCTGTAGGTTTGTCATATATGGCTTTTATTATGTTGAGGTATATTCCCTATATACTCACTTGGTTGCGACAAGGCTTCTCTTTGTTGGGATTTGTTTACTGCTTCAATTTCCTTATGACTTATAGGTCTATTCAGATTTCCTATTTCTTTGTGATTGAGTCTTGGTAGGTTTTGTGTTTCTAGGAATTTGTCCCTTTCATCTAGGTTATCCAACTTTTTGGTGTACAAATATCCATAGTGCTCTCTTATAATCCCTTGTATTTCTGTAGACAAGGTAGTAACATCCCCACTTTCATTTCTGATTTTAGTAATTTGAGTCTTCTCTCTTCTTCCCTTAGTCCATCTAGCTAGTTATTGATGTCACAAAGTTACATCTTTATATGCTGTGTCCCCTAAAACATAAACTAATAATTCTTTAAAATGCATTAGTCTCTTAAATTATGTAGAAAACTAGATTTGTAGTTACAAACCAAAGTTACAGTAATATTAGCTTTTACACAAATAATTGTTTTTCCTTAAATGTATTACTCTTAAATCATGTAGAAAACAAAAAGTGTAGTTATAAACCATTGTTAAATAATACTAGCTTTTATAATTATATTTACCTTTATTGAGATTTTTATTTCTCCATATAGGTTCGAGTTACTGTCTAGTGAGTGCCCTTTCATTTCACCTTGCAGGACTCCCTTGAGCATTTCTTGCAAGGCAGTTCTAGTGGTTACAAACTTCCTCAGCTTTTCTGTCTTAATTTTTCCACATATTTGAAGGACAGTTCTGCCAAATATGAGTTTTCGTTGAGAGTTTTTTTTTTTTCTTTTCACTTTGAATCCACTATCTTCTGGCCTCCAAAGTTTCTGATGAGAAATCTGCTGATAAGCTTATTGCAAATGCCTTGTATGTGATGATTTGCTTCCCTCTTGCTGCTTTCAACATTCTTTGTCTTTGCTTTTTGCAAGTTTGATTACACTGTGTCTTGGTGTGGACCTCTTTGAGTTCATCTTACCTGGAGTTCATAGAGCTTCTTGGATATTTATATTCATGTATTTCATCAAATGTGGAAGTTTTCAGCCTTTGTTTTTTCAAATATTCTCTCCCTCTGCTCCTTTTTCTCTCTCTTCTCCTTCTGTGCCTCCCACAATGTGTACACGTTGGTCTGTTTGATGGTGTCCCACAGGTCCCTTAGCCTCTGTTTGCTCTCCTTCAATCTTGTTTCTTTCTGCTCCTCAGCCTTGATAATTTCCATTATCCTATCTTCAAGATCTCTGATTCTTTCTTCTGCTTGCTCAAATCTGCCTCTGACTCTTCTAGTGAACTCTTCATGTCAGTTTACTTTTCAGCTCCAGAATTTGATTTTGGT
This sequence comes from Neophocaena asiaeorientalis asiaeorientalis, assembly GCF_003031525.2. Lineage (NCBI taxonomy): Eukaryota > Metazoa > Chordata > Mammalia > Artiodactyla > Phocoenidae > Neophocaena > Neophocaena asiaeorientalis. The sequence goes on from NW_020175432.1 coordinate 1,356,396, forward strand.
TTCTTGTTAAGTATTCTATCTCCTTACTGATATTTCCATTTTACTCTCATTTTTCTTGACTTTCCCTACATCTTCATTTAGTTCTTTTAGCATCATTCAGACAGTTATTTAAGTCTAACAGATCTGCCATTAGGTCTTTTTTTCAGGGACAGTTTATGTTGATTTATTCTTTGCATTTGAATGGGCCACACTTTCCTGTTTCTTTGTATACCTTGTGATTATTTGTTAAACACTGGACATATGAGTCTAATAATGAATGTTAAGCCTGGAAATTGGATTCTCCTCCTTCTGCAGGGTTTGCTGTGTTGTTGTTGGTTTTTTGACTGATTGTTGAAGGCTGGCTCTGTACCAAGGGTCAGCCTGGGATGTAAACTTAAGGTTTTCTCAGGTCTTTTCTGAGTGTTTTCCTGTGTATGTGTGGTCACTTTCTAATTTTCCCTGCATATGTAGTTGTTTTTTAATGTCCTAGTCTTTAATGTCTAGCCTCCTAAAGGGGAAAAGGTGAAAAATGAAGGGTGGGAGGGAAGGGTTCTGGCCCTTTAAGTCTCCTGGAAATCATTTCAGCTGGAGGGGGAAAGGCTTATAACAATGGGGGTGTGTTTAACAACAATGGCTGCCCATCTCTTTTTCTGCACCTCTGCAATAAGAAGGGGCAATCAGCCATCGGAGTTCAGATCCTTGATATTTGGAGGACAGGGTCCTTTTTGCCTACCCTGGCTCCCGTAAAAGCTGCTCCAGGAACCTGGTGCACAGCTGTCTGTTTGCCATATGGCTGGAGGTGGGAATGGGTAGGTACTACTGTGCTAAGAACTGAAATTCACCCAAATTGACCTCCCCAGTTTTCTACTGGAAGTTGCAATACTTCCACAGACTCCATAGTTCCCTGTTACATCAGACAGATTCTGCCAGTGCAAGAATGTTGTCTTGTCTAGGTGGGGAGACAGATTCCTGGTGCTTCCTATTCCCTCATCTTCCCAGAATCCTCTTCATTCTTAAACATTTTTGAATCCACACATTTCAGTTATGTCTAGTTCCTGCAGCCCAATGTGGTCCCTTCCCAATTCCAGCACAGATGTTAATCAATTACTCCTAGTGTCAGGAGACATTTTCCAGGGGTCAACGATCTCCTTTTTCTGTAAGGAGCCAGACAGTAAATATTTTTAGTTTTGTGAGCTATATACTCTCTGTCATGACCATTCAACTCTGCCACTACTGCTTGAAAGCAGTCATAGACAAGATGTAAATGAACTGAGTGAGGCTGCATTCCAATAAGACTTCATTTGTGGACAATGAAATTTGAGTTTCATATTATTTTCATGGGTTAAAAGTTTGTCCTTCTTTTGATTTTTTTAATCATCCAAAAATGTTAAGAAGCAGGAAGTTCCCTGGTTGCCTAGTGGTTAGGATTCTGGGCTTTCACTGCTGTGGCCCGGATTCAATCCCTGGTCGGGGAACTGAGATCCTGCAAGCCATGCAGTGCAGCCAAAAAATTTAAAAACCCATTCTCAGTTCATGGGCCATAACAAACACAGGCTGTGGGCCGATTTGGCCCATGGCCAGGTTTACTGACTCCTGAGGCATTCAAAATACTTGGGGCTACATTAATGTTGAATAAATAACTTTCTCCCAAGAACAACAGAATGGTACAGTCGCCTTTTTTTAATACTAATTAGGTTTAACAGTATTAGAAACCTTTAGTTAGATAAACTCAACACAACTATAGCAAAGTCAGTCTAAGGATCCTACAGGTGGAAGGGTTTTCAAAATCACAAGAAATGGTTGTCCATACTATCTAAACTCACCAAACATAATATAGTACTGGGATTTTCCATTCAGGTTCTTCTGATCCACATCTGCAGGGAAGAGCTTAATGTAGCCCCCTCCACAGTCCATCTTCTGCTCATGCTTCACGGTGTACTGAATGATCAGAGTCTTCCCTTTATTGCTAAATGGTTTGAACCGTGCAGAGATGGCGTAGAATCGGCTATTTTGAGTGGTCTGCAGACCTTTAAATAAAAAGTACTCATGAAGGATTAGGAATGACACTGCTCGGCAATGCAGGGAATTACATGGTTGTCCTCCCCCACCCCTGATAATAAACCTTCCAACCATTTATGTTGATCCTGCACCTATAGCACATTTGTACAATGATATACAATGCGCATATCACTAAAAGGCTCTCTGCTGCCACAGAACTTCTAGTTCACATACTCACGTACATGTTTTTGTACTTAATATACCACTGTTAGGTCTTAAGTTATAAAAACACTTCAGCTCTAACTGACAAATATGCAATCTAATTATAGATAAGAGATTAATTTTGCTTCCCTTCATTTTCCAAGGGGTGGGAATGTACAAGGAAGCTTTGTAACAACTGGATTAAACAATGGAACATTCTACTTCTTTTCCTTAATTCTCATCTTAAAACAGCTATTTAAGAGACACAATGGCTGATGGAGGACAGATTGCTGATCTGGGGGGAAAAAACGTGCTTCACTGCACTGGATGAGCTGGTCCTTGGGTGTCATCTGTGTGGTGGCTCTTTTTATGAAGATACCATCCTTTTGTCATCTGAATCTTCTTGTACTTTATAAGTTTAGCTGTTCACTTCAAGACCAAAAACCCCTTTTCAGTAGCCAAAAGGCTCTGTACCAATTCCTTATCTTATACTGGAGTATAAAACAAACCTGACAACAAGGACCTACTGTATAGCACAGGGAACTCTACTCAATATTTTGTAATAACCTATAAGAGAAAAGAATCTGAAATGTATATATAACTGTACTGTACACCTAAGACTAACGTATTATAAATCAACTATACTTAAATTAAAAAAAAAAAGACAAACCTGAAAACAGAGCCAGTCTTCTTATAACCTACCCTTCCTTGTAACATACTCCAGCCTCCATAACTGCCTATGCTGAGAGCCATCATTAATGAACCTGGCATTTTGTGTCAGTATGTCTAAGACTGAACTCACGGTTGACTCCTCACTCCCAAACCTATCTCTCTCTCTCTCCTACATTCTTCCCCCACTCTTCCCTTTCTCAGGTGATCTGTAGCCCCTTCCCCTACCATCCAGGCAATTCCTAAGGCCATCTGACTCACCACCTCCCTCTGAGTCTCACCACACTCCTCAGCCACCACCATCACCTCTCACCCATCTCTGTCTGGTTAAATTCTATTGATCTTTCCATCCATGGCTTCTATGTTATGGTCCTGGGAGACCACAATGAAAGGGGTCAAATTAACCAGTATCCTCAGTGCCTTGCCTGTGTCTGCTCTCAGTAGACAAGTGCTGGGATGAATGAAATGCACAGAGTCTCAGGATTCCAGGTTGGAGGAAGGAAAAACATTGTGGGAAAAAAACAAATGACAACCCCGCTCCCTGTACAAGCTTCACAGACCACCTTGTTATTTTCACTCCATTTTTGCCATCACAGCCTGACAATTTGGAACAACGTGTATCCACAAAACAATGAAGGCAACACTGGAGTAACAGGGCCAAGATGGAAGTTGAGTGGAAGGTGGTAAAGAGGGAAATGTTTTAATCTAAATCAGGGGTTGGCAAACTTTTTTCTGTTAAGGCCAGGGAATAAATGCTTTACACTTTGGGAGCCATTCCTTCTCCATCCTAATTACTCATTTCTGCCTTTGCAGCCTGAAAGCAGCCACAGACTGTATGCAAATGAAGGAGCATGAATGTGTTCCACTATTTATGGACCCTGAAATTTCAGGCATTTCATTGAATTTTGTGTAATTTTTATGCATCACAAAATACTATTCCCCTTTCTATTTTTCTCCAACAATTAAAAAACGTAGAGACCACTCTCAGCTAACTGGTTGTACAAAAAACAGGCAGTAGAGGAGCTTTAGTTTGCCTACCTTTGATCATCAGGAATGAGAAGCCAGAATACAGGTTATCCTTGATACTTAGAGACTACTGACTTGTGGGGGAGGGTAGGCCAGAAGAGAAGACTCTGGGGGTGGAGGTGGGGCCTGAAAACGTTCCTATCTTGACCTCGGTGTGCAGTTGTAAACATTCATCCTATCGGACCCCCAAAGATCCATGCGCCTGACGGCATATAACTTTTACCCTGTTTTTCTTTTTAACGCGAAAATAAAAATGAGAAGTACCTTCTTAACTTTTTCCTTCTGTAGGGCAAGACCCTCGGCTCTCCAAACCCATTTGACTAGTGCTTGTGAAGAGGGGGTATCTTGGTCAAGAAAAGAGAAGACAAAAATACCTTACCCATGCCTGTTTCCTGACCTGTGAAATGGGTGTTAGGGCTGTGCCACACCTACCTTGAAAGGTTGCTATGGGGGGTTTAACATTCATCTTGATTTTCTCACGATACCTACACTAACCTTTGTCTTTCTCTTTATGACCATAAAATTTCCCGGACGAGAGTCTAAAATACCCAAATTGGGAGTCATTGGTGGACTGCACCCATCGGTTCCTCCAGCGCTCTGTTGGGGGTAAATAACACCGGTTAGGGCTGAAAACTGTTAATTTGGGTGGTGGGGAGAGTGTTAGGGGCCCTCGAGGCTTCGAAGCTTCGAGGTTTTGCCACCACCGATCCCTCGGCGACAGGCGGGGGCAATGGCAACTTGGGCCATCCGTTGGGCACTGGGGTATGAGGGAGCTTAAGCCTCCGCCACCGGCGGAGCCCCTTCACCTCCATCTAGAAAGTCCTCCTGGAAGTAGACTGTGGCCAGCGCCACCCGCAGCACACAGACTGCCCAGAGCGGGACACGAGCGGCGGCCATGGACAAGGCGCGGCCACCTCTCCTCGTAACCGTCTCTTTGCGCCGGGTCTCCGCGGCGCGCCGGGCCCTTCCCGGAACTACTCCCGTCATGCCTTGTGATTGTGACCCGAGACACCATTGGGCCTTGACGCGCGGTGCACGCCGTGTCCTCCTTCAAACTACCATTCCCATGATGCCTCGCGATAGTGACATGGAGCGCTATTGGTCGTTGGGGCGCAGGATGCACCGGGAGGTGTAGTCTCTTTCGCCCTGGCGCCTTTGCCGGCGTCAACGGTCCCTTCTGGCCCGAGAGTCCGGCCGAGAGCGGTGGCGGCTTCCGCGGAAGGACTTCGTGGGAGGAGGTTGGCGGGGTTGGCTGGGCGGTGGCCGGGCTTAATGCCCGGGCTCGGGAGAGGAGTTGCAGGGAAACGGGACGCGCTCCGGGGCTGGGCAGGTCGGGCGGCGGGAGAGCGGCCTAGCGCCTCATTTTCCTCGTCTGGGGCCCATGAGCGAGCGTGGTACGATGTGGGTCGCTCCAGGCCTGGGGGAAGAGCTCGATGGTCTGAGGGGCGACTGTGTTTTCAAATTTTGGCTTATTTATTTTTAACAACTTTATTGATAATTCATTTACATACCATACAGTTCACCCCTTCTAAGCGTACAATTCCCGTTATTTTTAGTAAATTTACCAAGAAGTGCAAACATCACTACCATCCAGCTTTAGAACTTGTCAGTCACCGCAAGTGTATCTCTTCTGCCCCTTTGCAGTCTATCTCCGCTACCACTCCCAGTCCCAGGCAACCACTGATGGGCTGAGTCTATAGTCCTTTTCTGGACAATCCTTATAACTGGAATTATACAGTGTGTGGTTTTTTGCATCATCTGGTATTTTCCCTTAGTATGGTGTGTTTGACGTATATGCGTGTTGTGTGTGTCATTATTTGTTCTTTTTTATTACTGAGTAGTATCTCATTTATGGATGGACCTCAGTTCTCATCCATTCACTAGTTAATGGATATTTGGGTTGTTTCCACTTATTGTCTATTATGAATAAGAACTATTATGAACATTTGCATACATTTCAGTTATCTTGGGCTTCATGGGAGTAGAACTGCTGGATCATAAAGTAACGATGTTTAACTTTTTGAGGAACTACCAGACCGTTTTCCAGGTTGTCAGCTGCGTCATTTTATAGTCTCTTCCAAAGGGGTATGAAGGTTCCAATTTCTTCATACCCTTCACCAACCATTTGTTATTTTCTGTAGTTTTGATTATAGCCACCCTCGTAGGTATGAAGTGGATCTTATAGTGGTTTTGATTTGAATTTCCTTCATGGCTGATGTTGAACATCTTTTCATGTGCTTATTGGCCATTTGTATATTTTTTTTTTTTTGGTGAAATATTGGTTCACATCTTTTACCTATTGGTTTATTTTTAATTATGTGTTTTAAAAATACATCTATTTCTGAAACTAACACAATATTGTAAATCAACTGTACTTCAATAAAAATTTTTTAATTAAAAATATATATTTTAGTTGTGGTAAAATGTACATAACATGAAATTTACCCTTTTAAACATTATTGATTTATTTTTAAAATTATTTTATTTTATTTACTTATTTTGGCTGCGCCGTGCAGCTTGTGGGATCTCAGTTCCTGGAGCAGGGATTGAACCCAGGCCATGGCAGTGAAAGCCTGGAATCCTAACCACTAGGCCACCAGAGAGAAATCCCTTTTTCTTAAAATTCTTTTTTAAAAAATTATTTATTTTAATTAAATTTTTTTATTAAAAATTTTTTTTTAAACCTAAGGAAACTTTCAGAAGAACTAGATGCCAGAAAACCTGGCCTGGTGGTCAGGCTTTTCCTCTGACCCACATAGTGCCCTGGGCCTTGCCTACAAAAATATAACGATAGCTGTTGATGTTGTTCCAGTGCTTTCTACTTCCCCTTCACCATGTCCTTCCAGCTGAAAGTTAGCCGGTTATGCAGGTAGTCCAAATACTGTCATTACTGCTATCTAAATTTTATTGTATGCTTATTCCATGCCCCACACTGAACATAGGAATCCTGTGAGGCTAATAGTTATTATTCCCTTTTTACAGATGAGCAAGCTGAGGCACAGAGTGGTTAAGTAATTTGACCAGGGTCACTCACACTAGGAATTCTGCACTGTTTCTGTTGGGTGTGATTTTTGATTCACTGACTCCTGTGGTCAGGCCTGTGCTGGGCACTCTTAGTACACGGGGTTAAGATGGGGATGAGCAAGTAAGCACACTAGTCAGAGAAACAGACAGTAAAATAATAAAAATAATTCATTCTTGTACAGAATCTTAGGGGCTGGGTTAAATGCCTTGCACAAAATATTTGAACTCAGCTTTGAAAGGTATATAAGATGTATGGTAGCCAGGTTTAACAAATCAAAATACTGGACACCCAATTGAATTTCAGTTTCAGATAAACAACAAATAATTTTTTAATATAAAAATATTTAGGGCTCCCCTGGTGGTGTGGTGGTTAAGAATCCGCCTGCCAATGCAGGGGACACGGGTTCGAGCACTGGTGCGGGAAGATCCCACATGCCATGGAGCAACTAAGCCCGTGTGCCACAACTGCTGAGCCTGCGCTCTGGAGCCCGCAAGCCACAACTACTGAGCCTGCGTGCCGCAACTACTGAAGCCCGCATGCCTAGAGCCTGTCCTCTGCAACAAGAGAAGCCACTGCAATGAGAAGCCCATGCACCGGAGCAAAGAGTAGCCCCCACTCGCCACAACTAGAGAGAGCTGCACACAGCAACGAAGAACCAAAGCAGCCCAAAATAAATAAGTAAATTAAAAAATTTGGAACATTACCTTTTAGGATAAAAATATTTGGGTCATACTTATATTTTTTAAATTATTTGCTATTTATCTGAAATTCAAATAACTGGGTGTCCTGTATTTAGTCTGGCAATCCCAATAAGGTTGTTTTCCAAGTGGACAGAGTGGGGGAAAAAAAGGCTTTTTGGGGTCTCACAGTAAATTTTTTAAAATAAAAGTAACAATGGCCTTGCTAAAACATTCAAACAGTATGGAGCTGAGGCATGGTTCTGCATCTTTTCTGCCTCACAGATCATTATGCTGGAGACATTATTATGCACACAGGTCTTCCCCCATTCCTTTTAACAGCTGCATAGTATTCCATTGTCTGCCTGTGGTCATCTGGACTTCATTGAGCCTGTATGGATGGGATCACGATTCTGATGAGTACAAACAATGCTGCCAAGACATCCCTTGAACATACATCTCTATGGGCATTGTAGGGAAATTCCCAGACGTGGAATTGTGGTGTCACAGGGTCTGTGCATTTCACATTTTCATTGATGTTGCCAGGTTCCTCACTAAAGGGCCTGCAGCAAACACACACCCATGCCATATTTTTCCATTTTTTTAAGTGTTTAAAATCTTTTGAAACCTTGGTAAATCTTGGAGTGAATTGTTCATATTCCTTCAGGGGCACATGGGAACTCTGAGAATATGATGAAAACGCTGGCCCTTTTTCCCAGAAAACTGTATGCCAGCACACACATACAACACATGGCCGACCTTTGGTGGGGGGTCTGTGTCTGTCCATAGCCCCCATCCCTGCTCCCAGGGCAGTAGTTCTCACACTGTAAGTAAAATAAGATTTCTGGGGAGCTCATTAAATATACAGATTGTGTTTCAGCAGCTCTTTTTGAGAGAACTGAGGACACTTGGGTAAAGGAGGAGACCAGACTTGGGGTGTAACTGGGTAATAGGACTCACTCGGAGTAGAGGTGGGGTAACTGGAGAGGGAGTGAAGCACTGTAGGGGCGAGTGGGACCTTTGGAATTGGCCTGAGCTTTGAATTTGGCTCTGTGTCTCACTGGCCAGGTGACCTAACCTGTGGAGGCCTTCATTTCCTTCCTTTTCTCTATGGAAGAGGCATGACAACGACCAACTCTCAGTGTCGAGTGAGGATTAAATGAGATACTGTAGCTCTGAGCAGTGCTAGGCATACTGCTGGGCCTGAGAAGCACTGGCTCTTGTCTTTAATATGTAACGTGTCTCACTTAAGACCTGGCCTTGAACGGCATAGTTCAATGATAACGTACCAGGTGTCTTATTATTTTCGTTGCCATCATAGGGCTTGAAGGGGAGGCTCTGGCCAGATGGCAAAGGGGGATGTGGCCTCTCCCAGGTGGTGGGAAGCGTTGAGAGATTTGAATGTGCAGTCTGAACATCAGGTATTCTTACTGTAAGTTTTCTTTCTTTACTCCCTAGAATGGCTTCAATAAGAAAAACCAGCCGTACTGTGCGTGATATCTTTGGTGACTTCAGTGATATTTCCTTAGAAGATTCAAAGATGGAAGAAATCCAGAACTTGGAAATCAGTAGAAGTCTTACCAGAATAGCGCCCGGTCCAAGCAGATTTCTAAAAAGAAACCAGACTATGGATGGAAAACACTTATTCCCGAAAGAGAATGCTTTCCTGGGGAGTGGGCCCTGGCTCTCTTCAGGTAGAGCTTCGACCACTGCCTCGAAGGTCAGGGCCAACGCTGCACTCACAAAGCTGGCCCAGATAGAAACCAAGATCAGGAACCGGAAGGTGCAGATGGATTTTTCTGACGTGGAATCTGACCTGAAGACCTCTGAGGACTGGCTTCCTAGCAGAGCAGACGAAAATCCCCCTAGCAGGACGGTTGACCTTTCTTCACAGAACACAGACAAAACCTCCCGGAAACAGGCCCTTGAAATTCCTGTCCCTGAGAGTGACATGCCGAGTGGGAAGGTCAGTAGGTTTCTAAAGAAGAGAGAAGCACCTGTGGAAAAGATATCCCCTGAAGCACATGTTGGGAAAGAGAGGGATCTTCAAACACCCAAAGAGAAAAAACCTCCTAGAAGACTGGATTCTCCAGACAGTGATGAAGAGGAAATGAAAGAGTTGCTGGGAAGCTTGATGGAATCTTCTAGCGAAAAACAAGCATCCACAAATCAGGGTTTCACCAGCACCAAAGTCAGTGAGAAAGAACAAACAAAACTAGTCTCGGTAAGGTTTGCATGTATTTATCTTGTACTTGTATGTACTATGCATGTGTACCTTTCTGTCATAGCACTAGAGACTTTTGAAGAGAGCCATCACCCGTAAACACTTCAGAAAGTGTTTGATGAGGAGAGGTTGGGTTTCAGCCAATCACGGGTACCCATTGCTGGTCTGCTCTGTAAGGGACAGGATTTGGGACACGTCAGGCAGTTTTGCACTATGTGGAGCCTCGTAACTGTATACACCCCAGGACAGCACTTTGTATGACTGATCCAACACCAGCTGTGATCACTGCCATTGGTGATCCATGCCTATTTGTTGGCTGTACCACACAGGAATCACTAACTTGGGAAGGCTGCATTTCCATCTTCCAACTGTTCAATGCCAATGAACAGTTCAGTGGCATTAAGTGCATTCACGATGTTGTATAACCACCACCTCTGTCTAGTTCCAAAACGTTTTCATCATGCCAAAAGGAGACCCTTACCCAGTAATCCCTCCCTGCTTCCCGCTCCCCCAGACCCTAACAACCACTAATCTGCTTTGTGTCACTGTGGGTTTGCCTGTTCTAGACATCTCGTGTAATGGAATCATACAACCTGTGGCCTTTTGTGTCTGGTTTCTTTCCCTTAGCATGATGTTTACGAGGTTCACTCACATTGTAGCATGTGTCAGTGCTTCATTCGTTTCTATGGCTGAGTAATATTCCATTGTGTGGATGGACCACATTTTATTTATCCATTTGTCCATTGATGGACATTTGGGTTGTTTCCGCCTTTTGGCGATTGTGAATAGTGTACAAGTATCTGTTTGAGTCCCTGTTTTCAATTCTTTGGTTTTATACCTAGGAGTCGAACTCTTGGGTCTTGTAGTAATTCTGTGTGTAACTTATCGAGGAACAGAGAAACTGTTTCCCACAGTGACTGCACCGTTTTACATTCCCACCAGCAGTGTATGGGTTCCAATTTCTCCACATCCTCACCAACACTTGTTATTTTTTGTTATTTATTTATTTATTTTGGTTATAGCCATCCTAGTTGGTGATGGGAAGGCTGCATTTTAAGGGGAAAAATCTGCATATTGATTTTGACTCTGTTGAAGATCCATGTTCTCAGGGGCCTTAGTTTAGAAAATGTGTAATTAACAATATGTATTTGAAAGCAAAGTGAATTTTTCTGATTATTTGTGGAGTATGTCTATTCCCAGTATTATCTTGTCTAAATGTTGTACCTTGACTTCCAGAGATGAGGGGAAGGGAAAGAAAGGGGCAGAGAGGGATAATGATTTGATCACCAAGGACTCATGCTCTCCACCAGCCATGATGTCCGATGATAAGGACTTATGTAGCGTGTGTTTGGTAATTTCCCTTCTTTTGTTTCCACCAAAGTAGGATCAGATCCCAAATCAACTGAGAGTCCTTTCGCTGCCCAGGAAGGATCTTTCCAGCTCAAAGCCATTTCCGACATCACGTCTGCCAACCTCACGGTCAGCAGATGGGACCCTTCGCAGTGCTGGCTCGAGAACTCGCTCCCCACAGATTCCCATTTCAGAGGACACAGCCTCCCACACGGCGTCACTTTCCATCCCCAGCGCCTTTCCGAAGTCCGTGCCCTCGACAGTGGGGGATGGCAAGCTCTCGTCCTCCCCGAGAAGGAGTGAGGCTGGGCCTCAGGATGAGTCTCCCTCAGAAGCCGCCGATGAAAGTCTAAATGGTAACCCTCATCCCTGCGCAGAGTTGTCACCCTGGGGCAGGAAGGGCAAGACCGCCTCTAGGATCCCTGGTGTGGTGGTCACAGGGTATTGTCATGAGGGGTGCGAGTCACACCCTTGGCTTCCTGACCTTCTTTCCTAGTTGAGGGGCTATGTCAGATTTTTTTGTGCTGTCTTTAAAGCCTTCTTCTAGTAACCCTACCCAATGACAGCAAAAACAGAAATCCTTCTAGAGCCTCGTGCAAGAGGACAGCAATGCAGTTTTCCTTGTTGTAAAAGAGAAATTTGCTTCCTTTCCTTTTTAACTTCAGAAAAAGAAACCAATCTCTAACCAGTCACAAACTTTTCTTTTTATAAGTTTATTTATTTTTGGCTGCATTGGGTCTTCGTTGCTGCGCACAGGCTTTCTCTAGTTGCGGCGAGCAGGGACTACTCTTCATTGTGGTGCGTGGGCTTCTCATTGTGGTGGCTTCTCTTGTCGCAGAGCACAGGCTCTAGGCACGCGGGCTTCAGTAGTTGTGGCTCGCGAGCTCTAGAGCACAGGTTCAGTAGTTGTGGCGCACGGGCTTAGTTGCTCCACGGCATGTGGGATCTTCCCAGACCAGGGCTCGAACCCATGTCCCCTGCATTGGCAGGTGGATTCCTAACCACTGTGCCACCAGGGAAGTCCCTCATAAACATTTTTATTATTTCACCATCATTGAACGTGATTTTTATTTTAACATTGTATGTATTTAAGAAAGAGCAGAAAGAAAAAAGATGTGCAGCCAACATTGATTTCTCCCATCTGGTGCCTGATCGTCAAATCCGAGTTCAATAACTGTGTCTCGAGTACCTGCTGTGTGCCAGCACGTGCCAGGCATCATGGTGTCAGGAACAGGATGACAAACAAGCCAACTCTCCCCTGACCCCAAGTGCCAGGGTGATCCGTAGCCTGTGAATCAGTTGTAGGGGAGGAAAAATAGCTTTTTCCTTGTGTCCTTCTGGGTTCTCGGCTGGGGCTCTGTGACCAAAGGCAGGTTAACAGGAGAAGAGCATTCAGATATTAAATAAATATTTAACGTACGTTTTATGTGACACAGGAGCCTTCATAAGGAAATGGAAACCTGAAGAAACGGTCGCGCCTTCTGCTAGGTTTGATGGGAGAATAGTTGTGGGAGAATGTGATAGATGGATATGAGCCAAGGGTAGTAGATGAGGGGAGATGTAGTTGGGGTTGCTCAGTGTTCCCCCATCTTGGACATAAGGATGCTCCTTTCCTCCAGGTAGAGGGAAGGCACATCTTCTTACCTGAGGGCCTTACGACCTGATTCAGGGGAGAAGGTCAGGGAGTCCTTGCAGCCCCTGCTGTGTCTCAGATTCCTGCAGGTCAAAATATTCAAGATGCCAAGGTACCACCACATAGGGGGCGGGGAGGAGAAGCACGGCCAGCAAGAGTCCCTGCCACGCACCCTTGTGAGGGTTGGAGAAGGCAGCAAAACAGGCTCATGGATGTGAGGAAATCCCTTTGAGCCCCCTCAGGGGCCACCATCGGCCGGATGCCATTTGGCACCTCACTGATACGGTCTCGTATCTTGGGGCCCAAGGGGCTGGTGAGTGTGTGTCCACGCCAACCTGGCAGGTGTGGGTGAGAAGGTGGGTGTAGCTGGTGGGGCAGGTGCCAGACCCAGGTTCCTGCCCTCCTGGGCTGCCCATCCAGGCTGCCCCTCAGCCCTCGCTGCTGGCCTGGAGGGCCCCCTCGGTGTCCAGACCCCCACCTTCCCTCATTCTGATGCAGCCTCAAGGGAGGCACGTAGCAGGGAGTGGTGAGTACAAGTCTGAGTTTGGGGTCCAGCATACCTGAGATGGACATCCTTGCTCCGCCTCTTTCTGGCCGTGCAGTGTCAGGCTCTCTGTGCCATGGTCTCCACATCTGTAACGTGGGGCAGAGCTGTGTCAGTGAGCTGGTGCCTGTGGAGTGCCTCAGTGGGGCCTCCTGCTCAGTAAGTGTGTGCGTGTCTGGGTTGGCTGATGTGACAATAACGTCATTCCTCAGCCAATGACAACACTGTTCCAGAGAGCTCATCCACAGTCTCCTGCAGTGCCTTGGCCCGAGGCGGCTGGGATGGCTTAGTTCAGAGGCTTTGTCCATGAACGTATCTCTGGACTTACGTGTCACGTGCATTGTGGTAACTGGCAGTGTTAGAGGAGCTTGGAGGCGGGGGCGAGACCCTCACACTAGAGTGATGAGCTGGGCTTTGTTTGATCTGGGTCTTAGGCTGCCAGAGGGCTGCACTCAGGTGACCTTTCCAAAGAGAGTAGACGGCTCAGTCTTCCATCTCCTGCTCATCCCCAGCGCTGTGCCACCTGCGGGAGGGCCCTGCTCCCGTCTGCTCCTGCTAACTGTCCCCTGCCTGTTCTTAGAATTGGGGGTCTCATCCTGCCCCCTCAGGGAGACTCACCCCTCCAACCTAGCATGTGCCCTCCGTGGAAGCCTCTAGACACCTTAGGCCCCCTTCAGAAGTGTCTGTTCAACTCAGCCATGATTGGATCATGTACCTGCTTGAGTTTTGAGGCCCCGCAGGGTGGACCCCCCCCACCCCCCGTGCCCTTCCCATCTCCAGTTGTGTGCACACGCACACACACACACACGCACACCACACAGCCTTTGTGTCTCGGGCCTGAAATGAGCCACGTGATGGAGTCCCTGCGAATACTGGCAGCCGGTTGGCATACCCCGTCCTGGGGAGGAGTGGGCTCACATACTGATGGGGCAGAAACCCGCTGGGACACCCGAACTGCGCAGAGCCTTCTTCCTCCTGAGTAACCTGCACACAAGGCATTTGGGCGCTGGTGACTGGCCAGCTGGCACCACAGTTAGGTGTCCTTAACTTGCTTTAAATGAGAATTTAGGACGAGGTGCCAGTCCCCCTCTCCTACCTCAAGCACATGTGTCACTGGGTGTCCTTCCTTGCATCGTGATTGTCTCCTCTGTCTAGGCCAGAGGCTGAGAGGTCTGTGGTCTGTGTTTTGTTTCTTTGTTTTGCTTTGTTCTTTTGGCCTCACTGCACGTCCTGTGGGATCTTAGTTCCTTAGTTCCCCAACCAGGGATTGAACCTGGGCCCTCAGCAGTGAAAACGCAGAGTCCTAACAACTGGGAATTTCCCCATCGTCTGTTTTTTTTTTTTTTCTTTGCACTGGGTCCCACAGATCCTGTGGCCAGACCTGGTGTCAGCTCCTCCTTCCCCAGCCAAGTCTCCAACCCCCTTGAGGTTATAACTCCCTCCTCTCAGACCTCCAGGGCCCCTGCACACATGTTCACAATACTTGGCTCTTCTTTTATTTAAAAAAATTTTTTTTAATGTTTTATTTATTTATTTTTGGCTGCATTCGGTGTTCATTGCTGTGTGCGGGCTTTCTTCTAGTTACGACGAGCGGGGGCTACTCTTCGTTGCGGAGCATGGGCTTCTCATTGGGGTGACTTCTCTTGTTGCAGAGCACAGGCTCTAGGGCACATGGGCTTCAGTAGTTGTGGCTCGTGGGCTTAGTTGCTCTGTGGCATTTGAGATCTTCCTGGACCAGGGTTTGAACCCATGTCCCCTGCACTGGCAGGCAGATTCTTAACCAGTGCGCCACCAGGGAAGCCCAGTTGTCTGTTTTTATGAATAAAGTTTTTTGTTTTTTTTTTTTTTGGCCGCACTGCGTGGCATGTGGGATCTCAGTTTCCCGACCAGGGATTGAACCCACATCCCCTGCTTTGGAAGGCCGGAGTCTTAACTGCAGAACGATGGGGGAAGTCCCTATAAATAAAGTTTTACTGGGACACAGCCATACCCATTTGTTTACACATGGTCTGTGGCGGCTTTCGAATCATGAGGGCAGAGCTGAGCAATGGTGACAGAGACAGACTAGCCCGAAAAGCCAAAAGTATTTATGACCTAGCCCTTTAGAGAAAAAGCGCTTGGATCCCTGGGCTCACTTTCTGAGGACAGGGACTGCACGCCTTCTGCTCTTCCCATCCCTAGCACTTAGCCCGGTGCCTACAACAGGATGGTAAACGCATGTGGAGTAAATATTGGCATGTTACATTTTTGATTACAGATTTGAGAATAAACATTTTATCCCTTGATGATCTGGCTCCAGCTGTCAGTGAGAAATCAGACTTGGAACAGAAAGTAAGTACAAAAAACTGATTTTTCCTAACCGTTATGCCTCATTTAGGTCAGTGGTTCTCACCTGGGGGCGATTGCTCCCCTAGGGGACACTTGGCAATGTCTGGCAACACTGTGGTCATGACTGGGGTGCAGGGTGCTACTGGCATTCAGTGGGTAGTGGTCAGGGATGTCCTGTGCCAGTGTCCCACAATGCATAGGATGGCCCCCACTGCAAAGAATGTTCGTGTCTCAAATGTCAGCGTGCCATGGGTAGAGACCCTGATTTAGGTAATAACAGGATAGAGCTACTTAATATATCAGAAGATTAAAGCAGATCCCACTTCAACTTCCCCACAACTAACCTGTACTTGTTGCATCGCCCCGTGGTGATTCTTTCCATATTAGTAACCACCTCATTATCAACGCATGTTTTGATAATACATAATAATGACATTTTAACAGATTTCACCCACGTGCCAGCTACACATGCTCACAACATCAGTGCTAAGTGCAGCAGCCTCGTGCTGAAGGGTTTCAAGAGTTCTGCTCACGGATACACAAGAGGAGGAAAAGACCTACAAAAACAAACCCAGAACAATTAAGAAAATGGTAATAGGAACATACATATCGAAATTACCTTAAACGTAAATGGATTAAATGCTCCAACCAAAAGACATAGACTGGCTGAATGGATACAAAAACAAGACTCATATATATGCTGTCTACAAGAGACCCGCTTCGGACCTAGGGACACATATAGACTGAAAGTGAGGGGATGGAAAAAGATATTCCATGCAACTGGAAATCAAAAGAAAGTTGGAGTAGCAATTCTCATATCAGACAAAAGTGACTTTCAAATAAAGACTATTAGAAGAGACAAAGAAGGACACTACATAATGATCAAGGGATCAATCCAAGAAGAAGATATAACAGTGATAAATATTTATGCGCCCAACATAGGAGCACCTCAGTACATAAGGCAAATGCTAACAGCCATAAAAAGGGAAATCGACAGTAACACAATCATAGTAGGGGACTTTAACACCCCACTTTCACCAATGGACAGATCATCCAAAATGAAAATAAATAAGGAAACACAAGCTTTAAATGACACATGGACTTAACTGATATTTATAGGACATTCCACCCAAAAACAACAGAATACGCTTTCTTCTCAAGTGCTCATGGAACATTCTCCAGGATAGACCATATCTTGGGTCACAAATCAAACCTTGGTAAATTTAAGAAAATTGCAATCATGTCAAGTATCTTTTCCGACCACAACGCATTGAGACTAGATATCAATTACAAGAAAAAAACTGTAAAAAATACAAACACATGGAGGCTAAACAACACGTTAAATAACCAATAGATCACTGAAGAAATCAAAGAGGAAATAAAAAAATACCTAGAAATAAATGACACGATGACGCAAAACATGGGATGCATAAAAAGCAGTTCTAAGCAGGAAGTTTATAGCAGTACAATCCTACCTCAGGAAACAAGAAATATCTCAAATAAACAACCTAGCCTTACATCTAAAGCAATTAGAGAAAGAAGAACAAAAATCCCCCAAAGTTAGCAGAAGGAAAGAAATCATACAGATCAGATCAGAAATAAATGAAAAAGAAATGAAGGAAACGATAGCAAAGATCAATAAAACGAAAAGCTCGTTCTTTGAGAAGATAAAATTGATAAACCGTTAGCCAGACTGATCAGGAAAAAAGGAGAAGACTCAAATCAACAGAATTAGAAATGAAAAAGGAGAAGTAACAACTGACACTGCAGAAATACAAAGGATCATGAGAGATCACTACAAGCAACTATATGCCAATAAAATGGACAACCTGGAAGAAATGGACAAATTCTTAGAAAAGTACCACCTTAAAAGTTTTAGCCACAGCAATCAGAGAAGAAAAAGAAATAAAAGGAATCCAAATCAGAAAAGAAGAAGTAAAGCTGTCACTGTTTGCAGACGTTACATAGAGAATCTTCAAGATGCCACCAGAAAACTACTAGAGCTAATCAATGAACTTGATAGAGTGGCAGGATACAAAATTAATGTACAGAAATATCTTGCATTCCTGTACACTAATGATGAAAAATGATGATGAAAGAGAAATTAAGGAAACACTCCCATTTACCATTGCAACAAAAAGAATAAAATACCTAGGAATAAACCTACCTAAGGAGACAAAAGACCTGTATGCAGAAAACTATAAGACACTGATGAAAGAATTAAAGTTGATACAAACAGATGGAGAGATATACCATGTTCTTGGATTGGAAGAATCAACATTGTGAAAATGACTCTACTACCCAAAGCAATCTGCAGATTCAGTGCAATCCCTATCAAACTACCAATGGCATTTTTCACAGAACTAGAACAAAAAATTTCACAATTTGTATGGAAACACAAAGACCCCGAAAAGCCAAAGCAATCTTGAGAAAGAGAAATGGAGCTGGAGAATCAGGCTCCCTGACTTCAGACTATACTACAAAGCTACAGTCATCAAGACAGTATGGTATTAGCACAAAAACAGAATATAGATCAATGGAACAGGCAGCCCAGAGATAAGCCCACGCACATATGGTCACCTTATCTTTGATAAAGGAGGCAAGAATATACAATGGAGAAAAGCCTTTTCAATAAGTGGTATTGGGAAAACTGGACAGCTACACATAAAAGAATGAAATTAGAACACTTCTTAACACCATACACAAAAATGAACTCACAATGGATTAAAGACCTAAATGTAAGGCCAGACACTATAAAACTCTTAAAGGAAAACATACACAGAACACCCTATGACATAAATCACAGCAAGATCCTTTTTGACCGACCTCCTAGATAAATGGAAATAAAAACAAAAATAAACAAATGGGACCTAATGAAACTTAAAGACTTTTGCACAGCAAAGGGAACCATAAACAAGACGAAAAGAAAACCCTCAGAATGGGAGAAAATATTTGCAAACGAAGCAACTGACCAAGGGTTAATCTCCAAAATATACAAGCAGCTCATGCAGCTCAATATCAAAAAAACAAACAACCCAATCCAAAAATGGGCAGAAGACCTAAACAGACATTTCTCCAAAGAAGATACACAGATTGCCAACAAACACATGAAATGATGCCCAACATCGCTAATCATTAGAGAAATGCAAATCAAAACTACAATGAGGTGTCACCTCACACCAGTCAGAATGGCCATGATCAAAAAATCTACAAACAATAAATGCTGGAGAGGGTGTGGAGAAAAGGGAGCCCTCTTGAACTGTTGGTGGGAATGTAAATTGATACAGCCACTGTGGAGAACAGTATGGCGGTTCCCTAAGAAACTAAAAATAGAACTACCGTATGACCCAGCAATCCCACTACTGGGCATATACCCTGAGAAAACCATAATTCAAAAAGAGCCACGTACACAATGTTCATTGCAGCAGTCTTTTCAATAGCCAGGACATGGAAGCGTCCATTGACAGATGAATGGATAAAGAAGATGTGGCACATATATACAATGGAATATTACTCAGCCATAAAAAGAAATGAAATTGTCATTTGTAGTGAGGTGGGTGGATGTAGAGTCTGTCCTACAGAGTGAAGTAAGTCAGAAAGAAAAACAAATACCATATGCTAACACATACATATGGAATCTTAAAAAAAAACGTTTTGATGAACCTAGGGGCAGGACAGGAATAAAGATGCAGACGTAGAGAATGGACTTGAGGACACGGGGAGGGGGAAGGGTCAGCTGAGAGTAACTTTGACGTATACACCAGCAAAATTAAAATAGATATTACATTTATTTTACATTTATCCCTAGTAGGAACAGCTGCATAGCACAGGGAGATCAGCTCGGTGCTTTGTGACCACCTAAAGGGGTGGGATAGGGAGGGTGGGAAGGAGATGCATGAGGGAGGGGATATGGGGATAAATGTATACATATAGCTGATTCACTTTGTTATACAGCAGAAACTAGCACAACGTTGTAAAGATGTTAAAAAAAAAAAAAAAAGTTCAGCTCACGATACTCAGCCTGCCTAAATCTAGGAAGGACAGCGTGGACCCTCACCTCCTGGGCCCTTGGGGTGTCCTTATCCTAACGCAGTTGTATTCTGAGCTTGTTCATTCGAAAACACTTTCCAGTGACCTCTGCCATCCTTTGTTTTAGAAAGGTCAGGGGGAAAAGGCATCCAGCAAAAGCCCCTGGGCTGGGGCCCCCCCCTCTGGAAGCAAGATTTCTGAGTGCCTGAGCCAGCGGTCCGTCTTGTCCCCTGGACCCAAGGGCACTTCTAGCCTGGGGTCAAAGTCTCAGGAACCTACGGCCAGCACAGTGAGCTCGGCTTATTCGGATGATTTTGAAAAATCCCCCAGTCCAACAGTATCTGAGTCGATGCCCCATTCTGAGGAGTCTCCTGACAGGACGCTGGCGACTTGGTCTGAATTTTCTGCAAGCCTGAAGACAGACCTTCCTCCACCAACTCCCAAGTCTCGGAAAAAGTGGGCCAGGGGTGTTACAAGAGTCATGGTGAAGGAGATGGCTGTGCAGACCCTCGATCCTGCCTTCACCTACCAGTGGGCTAAGGGTAAGCATGTTGGTTGGAGGAGGGAGGGGCAGGCCAGAGGCAGCGACAGGCAGGAGCCCTGGGGCCAGGAGGTCTGGGTTGTCGTCATTAGTCAGCTGGGGGGACCTCAGCACCCTGTTTCCTCTCCCACAGAAGAGGGGGCTCCTTGGGTACTCCCCACTGTCTTCCAAGCTCTAAAACACTGAAAGGTTTCAAACCAAAGACTAAGGCAGTGGTTCTCAGCTGGGTTGATCCTGGCCCCAGGGGACAGACATCGGCAAGGTCTGGGTGACGGGAAGTCTGTGGGTGGAGGCCAGGGGTGCTGCTCAACATCCTGCAGTGGCCAGGATGGCCTGGCCAGAGAGTGACCCCGCCCCAAATGTCAGTGTTACCCAGGGTGACAGGAACCGCCTTCTGGGACAGCATGTCCTCAGGCACTTTGTGGGGCCCCAGCATGGGGGCTCCAAGGGCTGCTGTGTTGCCCAGCTGGCTGGTTGTCTGAACTCGCTGCGTTTGTCGGTGGATTCTCTTCAGGGGTGCAGCAGGCACTGCTCATCTTTTCTCGTGTCCCCAGCATTGGTCTTGGCCCTTGCGGATGGAAAGGTTGCTTTCTTTTAGCGAGTCTCCTGCTCCCTTTTCTTGTCTAGACAACACCCGCAATACGGACAGAACTTGTTTCCAGACTGTGCGCTGGGGTGCGGTTCTCCCTTTGTCTGTTCATTTGGATTTGGGGGCTTAGTCATACATCCGCTGGGACCTCACACCTGGCTGGGGGCGTGACTGTTCTGTTTCTCAGGGAGGAAGGTCAGTCAGACGAGCCAACTCAGATCACTAGAAGGTGTTCAAGGGGATTTTAAACCCTGGTTCTGTGTCCCTCTCCAGGTCCTCCTGCTGCCTTTCTGACAGCCTAGCCTGTAGACAGCAAATGTGCCCATTTTTGTTTCTTTTTTTGCAATTTAAAGAGATGGACATGGGGTGGGGGGAAGGGCAAGCTGGGACGAAGTGAGAGTGTGGCATGGACATATATACACTACCAAACGTAAAATAGATAGCTAGTGGGAAGCAGCCGCATAGCACAGAGAGATCAGCTCGGTGCTTTGTGACCACCTAGAGGGGTGGGATAGGGAGGGTGGGAGGGAGACACAAGAGGGAGGGGATATGGGGATATATGTATATGTATAGCTGATTCACTTTGTTATACAGCAGAAACTAACACACCATTGTGAAGCAATTATACTCCAATAAAGATGTTTTTTAAAAAAAAGTGAAAAATAAAGAGATGCTTTCATAAAACATTGGTGGTGCTGATTTCCTAGACGCGGCCTGACTTTGAAAGGAGGGGGGAAAAAGGCACCATAAATCAGCCAGCCAGTTAGAATCCAGGGAACATTCCGAAGCCCTCAAATAGCTGTGGAAGGAGGGCAGAGCCAGGGGAGGGCACGATGCCACAGTTGTCAGCCGTGCTGAGCTGTGGTGACCACTTCAGCCAGCACACCTGACTTGTATATTGAACAGGGAGAACCTACCAGAAAGATGGAGGCAGGTTTGGGAAATTTTTAAAAGGGGTAACGGTTAAAAAAGCAAGGAGGGTGGCCATCACATTCAGAAAGAGAAAAGGACAGATTCATGTAGCTTATTTCAGCCTCACACCTGTTGATGAGAAAGTCATTGCTCTGAATCCTGCCCACTCACCTCTCCCCCTTTGTCCTTGGGACAGCGGCCGGCGTAGCGGCCATCGGACCAGCCCTGGGAGGTGCCTATGTGGACCCCTCGCCCATCGCCAGCCACGTCATCAGTGCGGACGCCATAGAAGGTAACAGCCCAGCTCACCTTGTGGGTCCCTTAGGTCGAGGACACCGATGTTGGACAGAACAGGAAGGCTACCAGGAACATACCTATGAGCCTTCCACCCCCACAGGGCCATCTTTATTTTGTGTGTTCCCCTCAGAGCCTTTCTGTCCAGAATCCATAGGTGTTTTCCTCTGGAAGACACTCAGCCAGTACTGAGCGGCCCAGCCCTGTGGACGTGACACTTGCCTCCTTGCTGAGTGTGGGAGAGTCGTGGGGCCCTGGGGAGGCCCAGCCCAGCCTCGGGCAATAGGAAGACGCCCAGCAGCCACCTTGGGAAACCCAGTCTGTGTCAGGTCCCGCGGGGCTGCTGATGACTCGCATGACACAAGCAAGGATCCGTCTAGAACCTGCTTTTTTCCCCCCATTTCCATTTTCTTAACATTTTTAGATGATGAAGATATTAAAATATATTGATTGTAATATGTGAAATATTTATATCCTTAAAAAAACTCCTGTTTTTAGACACAATATTAACCTCACTCAACAATTTTTCCACATTACTGTTTAGTTTTATTAATGATCATTTTTAACAGTTAAAAATTTTTTTTTTAATTTTTTTAATTTTAATTTTATTTTTTGGCTGCAGTGGGTCTTCGTTGCTGAGCGGGGGATACTCTTTGTCGTGGATATTTTAATTGCATTTTAAATTATTTTAATTATGTGTTTAAAAATTCATAGTGTAAAATTTACCCTCTTCCCCATTTTTAAGTGTACAGTTCAGGAGTGTTAGATTCGCACTGTGCGGTTGCAGTTTGGGGAGCCGTGTCACTGGCCTTCTTTCCTTGTGTTGGACGCTGAGGTGAGGCTTCCGGTTCTGCCTGGGAGCTGAGCTGAGGGTGTGAGATCCACACAAAGTCAGCGAAGAGAGTGGTTCCTTTACTACTGAGTAGAGAGAGGCACAGAATAGGCGAGTCCTTTGCTGCTTCCGAAGGTGGCAGCACCTGCAGAGAGCATCCCGACACAGTCCACGGTTGGGGGCTGCAGGGCCCTTGCGGGGAGCGGGTCTGGCCAGGGGGACGGGGCCCCGGGGGCTGCCGACTGACACGGAACCCGGTGCAGCCCTGACAGCGTACAGCCCGGCCGTGTTCGCGCTCAACGATGTGCTGAAGCAGCAACTGAGCCTGACACAGCAGTTCATCGAGGCCAGCCGGCACCTGCATGCATCCCTCCTGCGCTCCCTGGACCGGGACTCATTTCATTACCACACCCTGGAGGAAACCAAAGAGGTGACCATGGTGCAGCTGACCCTTCCCGGGAAAGAGAGGGCAGGCGGCTTCCCACGCTCAGCCCGGGGTGGCGGGGACGCTGGGGGCCCCGCCACCTTCACCTTCAGTCCTCATGGAAGGAGTCCTGTTCTCTCTTTGGCCATGACCAGGGCTGGTGCGGGGCAGGGGCACTGAGAGCCAGCCGCAGCCCAGGCTCTGTGTGACCTCGGACCAAAGGTGACCTCCTCGGTGAGGGTCCTGTCCCTCTACCTACCGTTCCCGTGGGCCACCACAGGCAGGGCCCCTCTCCTCAGTCCCAAGGGCTAAGCTCAAGGGATGTCACACTCACCTCTATTTTTCCCTCCAAAATTTATTTTTTTGTCTGATTACAAAAAATATTGTATAAAAATTTTGTTGGAGATATGTAGCCTATAAAGTTCTCCATAATTTCAGAGATAACTATTACCAACTTGATATATAGTCTTTAGATTTTTCCTATGTAAAGTATAAACTGTGATGTACATGTATAATATTTTATCTTACATATTTTATACTATGTATAAAATATATAGAAGAGGTATAGTATTTATATATAATAACATGATATATATATTTCTTTACAGAAATGGCATTATACTATATGAGTTGTTCTGCATGGTGATTTTTATCATTTTATCTACAAATATTTCAGTATATATTTCTTAAAAATAAAGACTTTAAAAAAATAGTCACAATGCCAGTATACCAAAACCAAATTAACTTTTTTTTTTGGTTTTGCTTGTGGGATCTTAGTTTCCTGACTAGGGATCAAACCCGTGCCCTTGGCAGTGAAAGTGCAGAGTCCTAACCACCGGACAGCCAGGGAATTCCTGCAGCATTTTTTTTTTTGTTTGGCTGCGTTGGGTCTTTCTTGCTGTGTGTCGGCTTTTCTCTAGTTGCGGCGAGCAGGGGCTACTCTTCATAGTGGTGAGCAGGCTTCTAATTAGGTGGCTTCTCCTGTTGCGGAGCACGGGCTCTAGGCGCGCGGGCTTCAGTAGTTGTGGCTCGTGGGCTCTAGAGTGCAGGCTCAGTAGTTGTGGCGCACGGGCTTAGTTGCTCCGCAGCATGTGGGATCTTCCTGGACCAGGGCTCGAACCCGTGTCCCCTGCATTGGCAGGCGGACTCTTAACCACTGCGCCACCAGGGAAGCCCTAAGTTTTCTTGATATCATTAGATATCCAGTGTTCAGATTTCCACTCATCTCATAAAAGTTGTACCTTTTTCTCCTGTTTATTTCATCAGTGTCCAAAGTGGTACATCAAGATCGTTTGGGGCTTCCCTGGTGGCGCAGTGGTTGAGAGTCCACCTGCCAATGCAGGGGATGCGGGTTCGTGCCCCGGTCTGGGAAGGTCCCACATGCCGCGGAGCGGCTGGGCCCGTGAGCCATGGCCGCTGAGCCTGCGTGTCCGGAGCCTGTGCCCTGCAACGGGAGAGGCCACAACAGTGAGAGGCCCGCGTACCGCAAAAAAAAAAAAGATCATTTGATGTCTTAATCTAGAGCAGTGGTTCTCAGCCCTGAGCAGCGTCAGACCCCTGAGGGCCTGACCACTGGGGTTGTGTTGGCAGCAGGGTGGGCCTAGCAGTGGGCGTTTCTCCCATGGGCCCATTGGGGACCCACTTTGAGAACCACTGCTCTAGAGGTCTTCGCCCCTCCCCCATCTCTTTTGTTTCCTTGCAGTTTACTGGTTGGAAGAAAACGGGTTGTCCTGGGACTTCCCTGGCGGTCCAGTGGTTAAGACTCTGCGCTTCCAGTGCAGGGGGTGTGGGTTCGATCCCTGGTTGGGGAACAAAGATCCCACATGCCGCACGGTGTGGCCAAGAAAAAAAGAAAATAGGTTATCTGACGGTTTCCCACATTCTGGACTGGGCTGATTGCTCCCCAGTGGGGTCCTTTTAACTTGTTCCTCTGTTGGATGTGCATCAGTTGATTGGATGCAGGCTGGATCTGACTGGATCTGACTACGTCACCTGCCTGCAGCCCACGTGTGGCTGCCTGCTCTCTGCTCCAGGCCCACACCCTGAGAGTGGCACCCAAGTCCTTCTCCCCAACCTGTGTCCTCTGAGGGCACCCCGGGTAGCCCTGCCCCTCACCACGGTCCCTTTTCCCTTCCAGGCTCAGTCAGGGCTCACCCCGTGCAGGGTACCTGCCCGGAGGCTGCCTGGGTTCACCTCTCCTCTTCTGTTTCCATTGCCACCTGGCATCCCTTCATTTTTTCTGTTAGCCCCTGGGGATAGGCACCATCTCCAGGACCCAGAGCCTCAGTAGACTGAGGCAGCAGTGGTGATGGCTTCCCTGTGTGTCCTCTGCCCCACAGTACATCAGGCAACACAAGCCCACCCCGCTGACCATGGAGGAGGCCCTGGAGGAGGTGAAGAAGGAGCTGTGAACGCCGGGAGGTGAGACAGACTCACGGGTCTAAGGAGCTGGTCCCGTAAACCAGCCGTGACGCTCACACCTTAGTTCCCAGGGGACATTCCCAGTGGTGGGGGCAGGTGGCACCCAGGACTCACCTGAGAGGAATCCCAGCTGCAGCCTTTTCTAGCTGAGTAGTTGAGCCCTCCGAGCCCCCATTTCCTCAGTGTGCATGGCACCTGAGAGGACGTACCACAGGCCAGTGGAAATGGAACCCCAGGTGGAGCTGTCACCACTCGTGGCAGGACAGAGGATGCCAGCCTGTCTGGAGCCACGAGGAAACAGGACCAGGCGTCCACGCCGGGGACTCCCAGGAGACACCAGGGCAGAGCTTCTGACCCGACTCCACAATTCAGACAAAGTCTGCACTCAGGACGCACCTCCTCCCTCCTCAGCCTGAGCACGCTTCTTGACTTAACTGCACAGAGGAAAAAGGTCTTTAAAAAAAAAGTCTTTATTTGAAGGCAAAACAGTAAAATCCACAAGAAATTGTTAACAACACGTTTACATTTTATCCTGAATCAGACACGTTTGAACAATTCACAGCTACAGGAAATCTAGAACAAAATCAAATATTTTATCACATCAGGTGGAAAAGTTGGAGAAAATTTTGCATCTCATTGAAAAGAATTTTTCAAAAATGTTTCTGTACAAATAAATGGCACCGCACCAAGCGGCCTGCGGACGCTGAGTGCAGCCGATCCCAGGCGGTCGCTCAGCAGCTCCCGGCAGAGGCGGCTCCCTCCAGCCTCACCTCCCTTTGGGGGCGGCTTGGGGCAGGCAAAGGAAGTGACAGAGCAGGAAGCAGGGCCGGTGGTCGCTCTCCACACTCTGGATGTGAATGGGCCGTTGCACGTGAGTGCTGGTGTGCGGGTTCCTCTCCGTGAAAAGCACAAGTAGAGACACTAAGGGTACATATTCTCCAAGGGCGTCATCATTATGTGACCTGGAGATGCCTCAGATAAGTTTCCTCAGAACCTTTTGTTTCTGCAGGGAACATCAAATGGCTAACGTTCAAACAAAAACAAAAACAAAAAACAAAACAAAAAAACCCACCTCAACTTAAACAGCTTAAGTAACTAAGGGCTAGTATGTCTCAGGAATCAGGTTTCCAATGATCTCACTGGGTATCAACCTAGATCAGTACTTTTTTCTAAAACTAAACCATTTGGAGTAAAAATGAAAACCCTGTTTAACTTTGCAAATCAAAAAGGTTTTGTTTTTCCATTTTTAGAGTGAGCAGTACCAGCGCCTGGCCTGAGCCTTCTCACAACACAACTGATGGGGGAGTGGGAGGGCCGCCCCTTGGGCTGGGCTGGCGTGTGCCCTCAGGGCCCCTCCTCCATGCACTCCCACTGGTTTTAGAGGCTCAGGCTGAGGGGAGATGTGAGACAGCCGTTCCTGCAGATGACAAGAATTCTTATCCAGGGGCCTTATGTTTCTCGCTTCACTGTCCAGGGAAATAAGCTCATCGTCGAGTTGGCTGGGCATCTCCTCGTGACTCTTGCTGCTACGTTAGAGCTGGTTTGCAGGTGGGGCCTGGGCCTTCTGCGCCATCAAGCGTGGCACTCGTCACAAGGCCTGCCGAAGTCTTCCTTCTCTTCTGTTGCTCCCCACAGATGGAGACAGTGTGAGAACCGAGCTGTCCCTACCATCTTCCACTGCCAGTAAGCCAAGAAGGGTCCAACAGTCCTCACTGCCGGTGGCCAGCCACTGGCGTGGCTCCCTGCCCACGCCGCGCCTACTTGCACTCGTCCCTGGCCTTCATGCGGGCGATGAAGGAATAGCTCTTGTTCCTGCGGTAGTTCTCGTAGGGGTCGTCCAGGGCCACACCCACGCCCTTGTACTGGTCCCACTTATCCCGGACGTCCCCCCCCTTGATGGGGTCCTGGATTCCTTGCTCTTTCACGCCGAGGCCGCCAGATCCACTCCAGCCTGAAGAAGAGAGGGAATGAGTGGTTACGACCCACAGAGGAAGCTGAAATTGTGGTGCATTTACCTTGACATGAAGTTAAATGGAAATGCGTTTGGAGAGTTGAACGACATGCAGACGTGCAGTTTATAAGTGGGAAACTAAGGGTAGTAAGAAAGGACGCTCAGTAAAAACCCTGCAGGCTCAGAAGTTGGTCATGAGTTGGAGCTTCCTCTGACTTCATCAGCCCCCAACCCTGAATGCCCAGAGCGGATTGTTCTGTCTTCCCAGGAACCTTACCCATTTTCACCAGCATCTGATGTCCTTTGTTCTCTTCCCCGAGCCTGGAGTCAGGTATAGGAGGTGCTGAATTAGAACCCAGACCAGCCGAGGAACTAAAATTAAGACAGGTTACGTCTTTTAAAAAAGAGCTGATACATTTATTGGAATGAAAACTTAGAATATTACAGCGTGTAGCTTATACGTAGGGTCACCAGCGTGAGATGGACACACACACACACACACATTTCGTGTCTAGCTTTCTTCTTTATCCTCTTCGCCGGCAGATAAGGGGGTTCCCTAAGACGGCGGCCCCTGCCTCACACTCAGCGGCACAGCCAGGCCACACCGGACCCGTAAAACGGTTAGAAAATAGCGCAGCCACTGCCTCAGGCTTTACAACGTGACTGCAGAGGTAACAGCGAGGTGTGAGATGAGGTGCCACTGTGAGGTGCCACTGTCAACTGTGCTAGTGCTCGGGGGCCCCGAGGTGCTGCCTTGGCGCGGGCCACCGCCAGCGCGTCTTCTAACAACACGTTTCAACATTCACAGCAAAGCATCAGAGGGTTCCAGCGCTACCAGAGGTCATTCTGACAGTTAAGACAGAAATCTTACGGCGGGGTGGGGCTCCTCGACCGCGACCGACGTCTCCTTCCCGGGGAATAGGACTTGGACCGAGAGCGAGAGCGGGTCCGGGAGCGGCTTTGTGAGGAGCGTGATCGGCTGCGGCTCCTGCGGGGCCAGGGGAGAGGAGGCGGGTCAGCGCAGCTGCTGAGGAGCCTCAGGCCTTGCATCCCGAGAGGCGGGGCCCTGCCTACCTGGATCTGGAGCGGGAGTAGGAACGGGAGCAGGAACGAGACCTTGACCTTGAATAGGAGCCGGAAGACTTGGAGGACCTCGAGTTGGAGCGGGAGGAGGAGCGCCCTCGGCTTTTGGATCTGCTCCGAGACCTCGAGGGTCCGCTGCGGGGACAGACCTGGTGAGCCGGATCCCCTCCATGGACTGCGCCCAGCCCGCCCCAACCCCCAACTCTAAAAGACCCCCGATGTGCCCAGTCCGGGTGCAGACACGCCCTTTCAGATCAGGGTTGAATACAATGGCAAGCCCCTCTCTCGTACTGGTGTTTTAACTTCGGCCTTGTGGGAAACAGCTCCTGGTGGCTCACAGCACCTTTATCGTAGGGTGCCAGGCCCACGACCCAGGCAGAGGCCAGAGCTGACCCCCCGTTGCCTGCGCCGGGCACGACACCACAGCGTGCCACAGGCAAAGGCAGGGCTTGCTCCCAGCTGACCTAGGACGAGATGCACTGCGGAGACCTGACCTCCACACAGGTGGCGGGGTGGGCGTGTGCGCTCTTACCTATTCCTCTTCTCCTGGCCTTTCCTCCGCCGGGCCCGCATTTTCGCTCGGAAGAACTCATAGAGGCCGTTCTGCTCCCAGCCTTCACTGTAAGACATGGGCGTCCCCTGTATGAACGCAAGCCTCCCTCCCACAGGGAACTTGTGAAAAAGTCACCAGGAATAATAAGCCCTACCCGACAGGCCTTCCCTCTTTCACTCAGGATGCTGAGCAAGGCCCAGCACAGAAAGCACTCGGGTGGTCATTGCCACAGGGCTGCCCTTTCTCAGAGGAGCGACCAGGCCCAGAGGCCAGGCCGCCCGCTGGGAGGTGGAGAGGCTGGACTGCACTCCCAGCGCTTCGTGGCTCCCACGCCTTTCCACGCTGGGCTTTCTCCAAATAGTTGAAGAGGGTCTCAGGGTTACTGTAACTGGGGACGAGGAACTCTTGATTTGTAGGTGGATAGGCCCGTGGCCCCAAACAGGGCAGAAGACGATTTTAACTGAAGCGAGGAGGCCGCTGGAGGAGGGGATCCCGAGGTAAACTCTTGTTCTGATGTCTCTAACGTGGTAAAAGCCTTTTATTTATGGCACACATCACGCAAGCTGGGGGAGAAACGGCATCTCCTAACCACACTTTCTCACCTGGGCCTCACACCGCCCTGGGTGGAAGGTGCGACAGTCCGGAGTCTTTCTTGTGAAGCAAACTGAGGAAGACGGGCCAGGAGAGGGGACAGGGGCCTCCCCTCCCATCACCAGCCCCAGCGCCTGGTCTCCCGAAGCCCCGTACCTGTTCCTGGGTCTGTCGTGTGAGGGAGGGCTGTAAAAGGCCTCCACAGCCGCCAGCAGCCTCTCACTGGGTGGCATGGGGGGTGGGAGGCGGATGTCTTTAGGATCCAAAGGCTTGTACTCGTGGTCTTCCAGCTGCAGCAGAGAACACAGCCGTCACTGCTCCCTGCTGGAGCCCATCCAGGGAACTGCGGGGGCTGGGGGAGTCGGGGAGCCAGAGAGCCGGGGGCAGGACACAGTTGCCTTGCGCATCAGAGTGCCTCATCCGGCCCTTCCTGGGAAACCCCACCCTCCTGGAGGGTTTGGCCACACCAGTACTTCAATTCCTAAATGGGGTGGTTGAGGGCTTCATGGAAGTCGATAGAAGCTACAGAATTCTCTCTACAGAAATGCAGAGGAGACGTGGCCTCCAAGCTCAGGTGAAGGAAAGACCCCTGTTAATTCACTGACACGCCGTGGATCCCAGACACCCTCCCCTGCCAACCACCGCCCTGTGCCCAGGCGCCTACCCCAGGGGCCCTGCTATGTGCCCCTTTCTCTGCTCCAGCTCCTACCCCGAGGGCAGCCCCGCAGGCCCCTCTGCCTCCCCTTGCTGCCCCAGCGTGACCTGTCTCAGCTTCCAGTATGCTAATGTCTCAGAGGGGCCGGGGAGTGGCAGTGACCAGTACAGCCAGCATGACCCTCAGAGCGCCCTGAGCCCCAGCCCCGGCTCCCTTCTGACCCCCTCTCCTGCCTTGCTCACCTTGCTCAGCTGGAGACCACCCCTTTTCTGAGAAATCCCTGTCATCAGCCCCTGGGCAAGGTGGCTTCCAAAGGCCAGGACCAAGAGGACCTGCACCTCACGCCCAGCTCAGCCCAGCCCACTCTGAGCAGCTACCAAACTTGCAGCCCCAGGAGGGAGGCTCGGAGGAAGCAGAGGGGGACACGGGCCTTGCTCGCAGCCACATGTGAGCACACGAGGCGGTGCTGCTGGCTCAGGCACATCCTCTCTGACTACTTGTCAGGCTCGCTGGGGTGCGGGAAATGAGAGGGGCAGGGGCCCTGGGAAGCAGTGTTTTGTAGCCAATCGGGAAATGGGTTCCACCTGTGAACTTCCCACGTGGAGACTGAGCATTCAAGGCTAAGCTTGGCATTCAACTCCGCAACATTACCTTCACAAGGGGGGCCATCAGCCCGGCAGGGAGATCGAAGTAGGGCACGTTGGGGACCAGGCTGGGGTCGTCGTGGTTGATGTGGGGAGGGCCCTGTCGCCGCATATGAGGGGGCTGCCCGTTGAAGCCGTGGGGAGGAGGGCCGAAGTCAGGGTGCTGGGGCCCACCCCAAGGCGGGTGCTCGTTGATCCCAGGGTGAGGCATGCGGTGGCCAGGATGGTGGTGAGGGGGTCCCATCTCTGCAAAACAGAGACTTGACTCAGGCCTGCCGCAAAGTTGAGAGCTGGGCAACGCCAACAGCCCGGTCGAGATCTCCAGGGTAAAAAGCGCCAGTGGAAAGGGGCTCAGAGTGGGGCAAGGATGCCCACACCCACTTCCTGGACAGCCCTGCCCGGCACCAACCCTCCGGCTGCTTCATTCACTGCTCAGGGCCACACAGCAACGGGGGAGGAGCCGGGGCTCAGAGTGGCCTGTCCTGCACCCACAGCAGCGCCTGACAGACCTCACGGGTGAAAGAAGGAACCACGAGGGAAATCACATAACCTTCAAACAGCCATGTTATGAGCCAAACCGTGTCCCCTGCAAATTCACCCCCAGTACCTCAGAACGTGACTGCATTTGGGA
This sequence comes from Neophocaena asiaeorientalis asiaeorientalis, assembly GCF_003031525.2. Lineage (NCBI taxonomy): Eukaryota > Metazoa > Chordata > Mammalia > Artiodactyla > Phocoenidae > Neophocaena > Neophocaena asiaeorientalis. The sequence goes on from NW_020175432.1 coordinate 1,388,200, forward strand.
ATGGAGCCTGTAATGAGATGACTACTTTAGATGAGGTCCTATGAGTGGGCCCTGATCCAATACTGACTGATGTCTTTCTAAGAAGAGATTAAGAGACAGACACAGAGAAGACCACGGGAAGACACAGGGAGAGGACAGCCGTCTACAAGCCACGGGGAGAGGCCTCAGTAGAAACCAACCCCGCTGACACCTTGATCTCGGACCTCCAGCCTCCAGAACTAAGCGTCAGAGAAGAATTCCCTGTTGTTGGAGGCACCCAGTCCACGGGACTTCGTTGCAGCAGCCCCAAGACACTCACACAAGCAAGAAACCTGCTACTGGTCTCCAAGCTCAATTTACAGTCAAGAATGGATTTGAGGATAAAGACTGAAGAGTAGGAGAGTTGGAATGAAATTTTTTAGTAAACACAAGATCGAGAAAACTAAAGATTCTTCAAAAAGAAAACAGAACACCTGATGAAAACAGCAAGACGAGGAGCAGGGAATGGCACAAGGGCTGCCGGGCCTGGACTCAGTGGCTCGCTCACTACCTGTCTGTCCACCGTGGGGACTAGGGAGTTCCTTTTCCTTTCAGAACCCCATCGTCCTTCCTCTTTTGTGAGATACAGGGCCTCACACCTCAATAGCTGGCCTGGTGCCTGGCGGTGCCCACAACAGGGTTGCCGGTGTGGCTGCAGGTTGTCCCTTCCTGAGGGACCGAGCCGGACTCCTCTGGCCCTCCTCCTGTCACCCTGGCTCAGGGCACACCAGGCCACACGGCAGGACCGCCAGCAGTGCCACCAGCCCGCTCAGAAGGCCGGTCTGTCAGGCGCCTCTTCCAGGCCCTGCCGGCGAGTGATCTGACCTTCTCAGGATCACAGGGCAGGAGAGGGACGTGATCCCTGGCCCGAGGACAGTGCCCCCGAGGGCGACCTTGCACTCACCGGCTTGGAAGTCCCCCTGAGGGTAGTCAAAGCGGTGAGGGTAGGGCGGCCGCTCGAAGGGGTGCCGAGGGGGGAAGTCGTCCTGCATGAAGCGGGGCGGGAAGCGGTTGAAGTTGTGTGGGTGTGGCGGCTGGCTGAACTGCGGGTGCTGCTGGTGGGGCGGGAAGGGCCCGCGGAAGTGTGGCGGCCGCTGCATGCGGAAGGGCGGCTCACGCTGGCCCCCGCCCCAGGGTGGCTGCTCGTGCTGGCTGTTCCAGGGGCCCTCGAACTGGTTGTTCCAGTTGGGGTCGGGCTGACTGTTCCAGGGGGCATCGCGCTGGCCATTCCAGCCAGGGTCCCCACGCTGCTCGCCCCACATTCCCTCGTGGCTGTTGTTCCAGGGCGGGCAGTGGGGCGGCCCGCCCTGGTGGTGTGGGTAGGGGGGCTGCTCAGGAGGCTGCAAGGCAAAGAGCAGACGTGAGACCCAGCCTGCACTGGGCACGCGGGGCACCCAGCAGACACCTGCCGACCTCAGTCTCCGGCGGTGGAGGTGGCCCGGCCCCAAGCCCAGCACCCCCCGGAGCTGCAGGCCTACAGCCTGGCTGGGCGCTGCCACCTTCACTCTGACGCGTGCAGAGGATGCTGTGGTGCCCGCCCGTCCCCCAGGCCCAGATTCTCAAGTGCTGTACCTGCATCTGGGCTGGGGAGCACCCCCTGACCCCATGCCTGACAGAAGCTGGGGGATGAACAACAGCCCATGAGCCCCTCAGTGGGACAGTGCAGGGGTGCGGCCCCACCACTCCCAGGGCACAGAGGCTGAGCCGCAGGGCCCACGGCAGAGCCCGCCCTGACGACACCCCATCCCTGCCTGTTCTCCCTTCCCTGTCACTTCTCTTCCCTACGCTGCCTCCTGGGGTCACCTGCCCTCTCACACCCTTATCTCAGAGTCTGCTGTGTTACCAGGAAATGGCTTTCTGTAAGTTGAAGACCATAAGCCCTGGAGCTTGCCCAGCTGCTGCTTTGAAGACTTAAAAGAGCCAGGACTGCGACCCAAACTCAGGGCCAGGGTGGCCTGTGCCTGGGTGAGGCTGCCCAGAGGGCCACCTCTAGGGTCAGGGCTGGGTGGCTCCACTGACCACAAGCACAGGGAGGCCGGCCCCGGCCGCCACACGCTCAGGTTTTCAAGAGAAGCCAAGAAGGCAGATTTTCAATATGGCAGCTATTTCAATATGTAAGACACCACGTGGGCAGCCCAGTCTGTGGTTTCCTATTGTGGACTGTGGGTGCACTGCTGGCCTTCAGTGGGGGAGCCCCACTGTTGTGAGCCTAACCTGCCAGTCCCCAAAAAGACTGAGCCGGGAGACACTAGGGGCATCTGTTTCCACACCAACGAAGGGGGGAAGTGCCCCCGCATGAGAGGGCACCCAACACTGCAGGGCTCACAGCAGGCACCCAGAGGCGGGAGCTGTCTTTGTGGGGATGCCTCGTCTTTTGTGATGTTAAATCTCTTGTCCGGAAGCTGAGGGTGGGCTGGGGGGACTCACAGCCATGACACTGCACTTGCCAGCCCAGAACTGTCTCCCTCACACCCCCTCCACACAGGGTCAACCAGGAGGGCCACGCCCACCATGCCTGGTCGAGAGGCAAGTGGACACCCAGAGCTAGACCGGATTGCTCTAACCAGGTCCAGTGGCCAGAGAGCAAGCTGCGGGGTGTTTTCCAGTCATGTTATGCTGAATGAGGATGACCCCTGCCCTGGCCTAGAAGTTTCTGACTCCAAGGAACCTGGAGGGAGGGAAGAATGGACCAGCATCCCAGTCCCACAAAATGCTGCTAGCCTGGTATTTCTGACCTTTCCTTTCCTTACGAAAGCACCATGTTCTTTCTAGGGTGATGAGATGTTGACACTGCTGGTCAAACGAGTTAAAAAGGGAAGGAAACAAATCGCCTTGCTGTACTTCATGGTGTGGAACTTCTCAGCATTCACAGGAAAATGGGGACCTGTGTTACAGAGAAGCCCAGAAAACCAAACCTCCCGGGAAGGATGTAAAGGCCCAACTTTCTTCCCAGCTCAGTCCCCATACTTCAGGGAGACTATCACCTTCTTGTCACCCCCCCAAACCCCAGGCCCTGCTGCAGAACCTCGTTGCCCAGGGAGCCCTAAAAGCCCATCAACCCGCATAGCAGCCATCATCCACCTGCCTGCCGTCCAGTTGAACCCAAGTGTGCCCCACCTGACCCTGCAACAAGTTCTGAGAGATACCTGCTGTTGGCCCCAAGGAGCAACGGGGTGAGGCTGGTCAAACCACGGGGGCTTGTTAGGTGGGATCTGGTCATGGGGCCCAGGGCCCCGGGGGCCGGTGGCAGCTGGGTCCTGGACCCCTCCTGAGGCGTCGTACTCAGAAGAGCCGGGTATCTGGATAGGAGGCTTGTTGTCATCTAGAACCAGGCAAAAAAGCACTCAGAGAAGGTGGCAGCAGGAGGCCCCAACCGAAATGATCTTCAGCAAGCACCCAGGGCCAACCCAGGCTGGGCTTACTGCCCAATAAACCCTTGCTTCTTGACCCCACTGAAAACTGCCATTGCCTCCGGGAAGGCAACACGAAGAGAGGCCTGACCTTGGCCAGGAAACACCCCTCACTCCTTTGAACGCTTTACAATAAGTATCCTACTTATTGATCGATAAGCCATATTGATTTTACTTTGCTCAAGAATTTTTATCAATTAAAATTTTTATTCGATTTTTGGCCGCGTTGGGTCTTTGTTGCTGCGTGCAGGCTTTCTCTAGTTGCAGCGAGCAGGGGCTACTCTTCGTTGCGGTGCACGGGCTTCTCATTGCGGTGGCTTCTCTTGTTGCGGAGCATGGGCTCTAGGCGCACGGGCTTCAGTAGTTGTGGCACACGGGTTCAGCAGTTGTGGCTTGAAGGCTCTAGAGTGCAGGCTCAGTAGTAGTTGTGGCGCACGGGCTTAGTTGCTACGCGGCACGTGGGATCTTCCCAGACCAGGGCTCGAACCCGTGTGCCCTGCATTGGCAGGTGGATTCTTAACCACTGCGCCACCAGGGAAGCCCCCGTTATCACTTTAATAAGTACCCTTTTTGCATCTAGTTGAAAGATTTCTTCCCATCTGATCTGTTAGATTTTCTGGTATTAAACCATCCTTATATATTCCTGAGACATAGCCTATTTGGTCATGACATATCTTTTAAATACTTTGCTAGATTTCACCTGCTAAGACTTCACTGGGTTGGCCAAGAAATGCCTTCAGTTTTTAAGTAAAAATAAAAGACACGTTTTTCATTTTCACCAAGAACTTTATTTTTTTTTAATTATTAATTAATTATTTTTGGCGGTGTTGGGTCTTCGTTTCTGTGCGAGGGCTTTCTGTAGTTGTGGCGAGCAGGGGCCAGTCTTCATGCAGTGCGCGGGCCTCTCACTGTCGCGGCCTCTCCTCTTGCGGAGCACAGGCTCCAGACACGCAGGCTCAGTAGTTGTGGCTCACAGGCCCAGCTGCTCCGCAGCATGTGGGATCCTCCCAGACCAGGGCTCGAACCCGTGTCCCCTGCATTGGCAGGCAGACTCTCGACCAATACGCCACTAGGGAAGCCCCAACAACTTTACTGAACAATGTATTCACCCTTTTGTTCCACTACCTCCTGCCATTTTTCAGGCAACTTCATAATTCCATCTTCCCAAAACTTTTTATCTTTTTGAGCAAAGGACTGTTCCAGGTGCCTTTTACAGTGTTCCAAGGAATTGAAAATTTTTCCATTAAGAGCATTTTGTAAAGACCAAAATAAATGGAAATCCGAAGGTGCAATGTTTGGTGAATACAGCGGATGAATCAGAACTTCCCAGCCAAACTATAACAGTTTTTGGCTAGTCATCAAAGAAGCATGCAGTCTTGTGTTATCCTGATGGAAGATCATGCATTTTCTGTTGACTAACTCTGGACGCTTTTCGTCGAGTGCTGCTTTCATTTGGTCTAACTGGGAGCAGTACTTGTTGGAATTAATCCTTTGGTTTTCCGAAGAAGCTCATAATAGAGGACTCCCTTCCAATCCCACCATATACACAACGTCACCTTCTTTGAATGAAGACCGGCCTTTGGTGTGGTTGGTGGTGGTTCATTTCACTTGCCCCACAATCTCTTCCTTTCCACACTATTGTACAGTATCCACTTTTCATCGCCCGTCACATGTTTTAAAAACAGAACGTTTTCATTATGTTTAAGTAGAGAATTGCATGCGAAAATACGGTCAAGAAGGTTTTTTCACTTAAGTTATGTGGAACCCAAACATCAAAGCGATGAACATAACCAAGTTGGTGCAAATGATCTTCAACGCTTGATTTGGATATTCTGAGTATGCTGGCTATCTCCCGCGTGGTATAACGTTGACTGTTCTCAATTAATGTCTTAATCTGATCTTTATCAACTTCAACTGGTCTACCCGATGGTGGAGCACCGTCCAGTGAGGTATCTCCAGCACGAAATTTCGCAAACCACCTTTGACACGTTTTAATCAGTCACAGCACCTTCTCTATACACTGCAGAAATCTTTTTTTGCATTTCGGTTGTGTTTTTACCTTTCTTGAAATGATAAACTGTAATATGTCGAAAATGTTGCTTTTTTTTTTTTCCTATCTTCAGTATTAAACGGGCTACACAAAAATTCACCAATTTTGATGTCTTTTTTAAAATGCACGCTGATATGACAGCTGTCACATACAATCTAACAAAATTGTTTTGAATGAAGTTAAAGACAACTAAGTGCTATTAGAGCCATCTTATGGAAAAAACCGAACGAACCTTTTGGCCAACCCAGTATTTACTGTTTCTTCATCTTTGCTCAGAAGTGACACTAGGTTACATTTTTCTTTCTTTCCCTGTCCACGTCCATCTGGTATCAGTTATCCTAGCCTCGAAAAATGACTTAGAGAGCTTTCCTCTCCATTCTCTGGGATGGTTTGTACAGGAGAACTGTCTCAGTTGTAAGGGCATGGTTACACTTACCTGTGAAATCACCTGCCTGGTGCTTGTAAATAGATTAGAATCTGCTCCTCGGATTGGGCCTGAGACTAGAGAACCAGACCTCTTCCTGGGGGAGGAGACTGCTTTCTGGAGGCTGCCTCCTGGGGGCAGGTGCTGAGGGAGCCACGTACCAGGCTGGGTGGTTGGCGGGATGGCCGGGGCAGGCGTGGGGGCGGGGGGCGGCGCAGGCGGCGGCGGCGTGGCCTTGACTTCAGCTTCCATTTGCGGCATCTGGATCTGCGGCTGCGGCTGCTGCTGCTGCTGCTGCTGGGCCAGGCTGTTGACAAACTCCTCGTGCTGTGTCTTGAGGGTCTGGATCTGCTGCTGGAAGGCCAGCTGCACCGGCTGGACCACCGAGGAGTACTCATTGATGAGGGTTGCCTGATGGAGAGCAGGGCAGCCGGCACTCAGGACATGGGACTCAAGGTCCGAGACCCTCTGGAGCAGCACGGGGACAAATGCCTGGGGAGCACTCAGAAGGTTGGGGTGATGCTGCGGGCAGCAAGGCCCAGGGACCCAGGGCAAGCAGGCGATTGTCACGTAAAACAATCAACTTGAGCTTGACAACCACAGAGCATCTCAATTTAGCCGGACTTGGTGACTTTTGGTGCTGGGCAGTTTAGAATTCCCTTACAATGGGAATAAGCAAGGACAGCCGTGCCCTGGAGTGCCACGCAGACATTAAAATCCCACCACTGACAGACGTCCTAGGACATGCTCACAGGCGGTACTTCTTACTCACTGTATGGCTTTGAGCAAGTCACAACCTCCCCGGAGCCTCAACTTCCTCACCTGTAAAATTGGACAATAACGGGACCTACCTCTGAGGACTCGGGGAAAATGCAGTGAAAGGAACTTGGGTGACTCAATAACCATGAGCGGCTACCGCCAACTCAATAGGAGAAAAGCAGTGAATATCACTGTGGTATGGTGGTATGAGCCCATTTTTATTTGGTATGAGCCCATTTTTATTTATCAATTAAAAAAAGGGAGTAAAACTTAGAAAAAGTCTGAAATGTACTTTCCTCATTTGCCTTTCTGAGCATGAAAGCTTCTCCCCTGTAGGGAGGGTGGCAGTCAGGAGCATCACAGAGGAAACGGTCAACATATAGCTTCTCACATTCAACCAGACCTGTGCAGGAAGACACCTTCCGGCCTGGGAAAAGGGGGTGTGAACTGTGCATTTCACCCAAGCAGCTGTAGATGGGGTAGCAACGCCAGCACCACAGGAGAGGTGACCAAGGAGATCCGGCCCTCCTCTCCCTGCTCTGCGACCCCGACCTCTGAGCAGACGCCCCCTCAGAGAGAAGCAGATGTGCACACGGGACACCGCACACAACATGATGACTGGCAGCCTAGACTATGCCAGGGTTTCCTCATGCTCCCATCACACCTGGAGGACCAGAGCAAATGGGCCAAAGGCACCCTGAGAGCAGAGCCTAAAGCAGGTAACCTGGCCACAAGTGTACCAGGAAAAGTCTGGCGGGCTCGCCTGGGAGGGCTCACTGGCTGTTGTGGACGGGGTGAGGGCCCCCGAAGCTGCTCCTCAGACTCTGCCTCCCACCACTCACCACCATCCCAGGGGCACGCCGGGGAGTTCAGCTGGGAAAATGCCACCAGGACTCTGAGGTCACCACCCTACTGGTGGTGCCCAGCCCCCAACTTCAGGGAGCAGCACACACCTGGTACTGGCCGAGCCCCAGGGCCGGGCTCTGTAACTGCTGGATGATGGAGTCGTCAAAGTAGCCGTTCTTCTCCCAGAGCTGCAGGAGCTGGATGTTGGGGAGGAGGGAAAGGCCATGTCAGGGGGAAAACGAGTGCCACCCCCCGAGCCCCTCCTCATCTC
>NW_020175432.1:1396263-1427330 GCF_003031525.2 Neophocaena asiaeorientalis asiaeorientalis
TCTGCTGCTTGTCCTCCTCCACGGCCAAGAAGCTGGTACAGTAGATGGGCACCACGACCTTCTGCAGGGCGGCCAGCAGCTCCCGGGCCTGCTTGCGCTGGCTGTGAGGGAGAGACCTTCCGCGCGTCAGGGCCCTGGGGCGGGACCCGGCCACGCGCCCGTTACCATCGCGGCTCCAGCCACAGCACCCTCTGCCTTCTTGGGACACGGGCCCCCAACCCGGCTGGGACAAGGGCTGGGCTCCCCACAACATGGATGGACGGCAGTGGGAGGAGGGAAAGAACACAGCCTGGGGACTTTCAGAGCAAGGCCTCTCACCCTGGTCCCCTTATCAGTAAGATAACCCTTCTCTCCCAGGGTGGCATGAGGATGGACAGACGCAGGCCTGTGAGAGCCCCAGCTGCCCACAAAGGCTGAGCTGGGGTTGCTGTGGGTACAGGGCCTTGTCCATGTAGCCTCACTTGGCACCCCCTAGGCACGAGGAAACCTGGGCTGGGACCCCACCTTCCACGAGGCAGAGGGAGTGTGCGGGCTGCCAGATGCCTAGGAGCCTGAGGCCTGACAGCATGAGGCGGCCTCTCAGGGGGCACGCCGCATAAATGAGTGTGGAGGGCCCGCAGCTGTACAATGAGGTGGCAGAGCCCGGGGAAGAAGGTGGGCAGCTAGAACCCCTCTCAGAGGCGAGCTCACCAGAGGGAGCTCAGAGAGAGCAGCAAGTGCCCGGGGCCGGGAAGCCAGGTTGGGGGAGGGAGGGCAGCCCAGGCAGGAGGACGGGGCGAGCCGCACTGGGCTTCCAGACAGTGAGGCTCAGGAAGCGGGTGGCTGGAGAAGTGCCAGAAACAGGGCTGTCTCTGCAGATCTGCCCTGAGTCAGCGGAGCGGCTGGCGGAGCAGGAGGCAGACAAGGTTCCGAACAGCTACTTATTTCCCAATGGCAGAGAAATAGGGGAAAGTGATGTAGGGAGCGCGGAGTGACACCGGAACCGCCCACATGGCACATGAAGCGGGGAGGGGCAGGGCCCAGCTGCACGTGGGCAGAAGGGGCAAGACCTGGGTCTGAGTCTGCTGCCCTCACAGGAGCTGTCCCCCAGCTAGCCAAGTTCAAAGACAAATGTGGCAGCCAGTCTTCACAGCTACAGGCTAGCCTTACTAGCACCGTGAGCTTTCCCCTGTCTCTGGCCTAGGCATCTGGTTTCTCAACTTAACCTTTGTCAAAAGGCACCGAAGAGGCCATGTGGAAGTAAACACTGGCCTGGCCTTAGGAGGGCTGGGGGGTGAGGGTGGGGGGTAGAGGGTTAGCCAGGGGGACCCTATGGGAAGGTTCCTGAAGCAGAGCAGAGTCAGGTGACTGGGGTGTGCGTAGGTCAGTGAAAGGGAGCTGGCAGCTGACAGAGACACTAAAAAACACCCAGAAACTGCCCTGAGAGCAAGGAGTGAGGGGACAGTGGCCCCAGGTGGGGCGAGGAGTCTGGGGTAGCGGCTGAGGTGGTGGGGGGTGCGGGTGGCTGTCCTCCCGATGGAGGGCTTGTGGCTCAGACCGACCCTCCCCCTGGGTCTTCGGAAGAGTGGTTCCCAGTCCCGGGACAGGCCAGGCTCCGGAGCGCAGAGCGTCGGCCGGGAGAGGGAGAAGGAGCAGGAGGGAAGGCGGAGCTGGCAGGGCCCTCACCAGTGGTGCAGCACATCATTGATCAAGTAGATGAGGTGCAGCCGCAGCTCGAAGTGTGCCCCGTCGGCCGTGATGCGGTTCCGGAGGTGGCCCGCCATCAGCTCGCAGTGAGGTGGGGACTTGGCGTTGCTGAACATCCAGTTCTTCCCAGCCTGAAACAGCCAGGGTGGTGGGTGAGTGGGGCTGGCCTTCCCCACGCCAAAGTGTGTACAGACGCCTAGGAATGTCGGATAGCCTCTGCCTGCCTTCCACCTTTCTTGGTGGGGGAGCCCACGGAAGCGCTCATGCGGGAAGGGGATGTGGAGACGGGGTGCCCCTAGAGCAGCCCTGGCCCAGACTGGCTGCAGGAGCTCCCACCTAGTCAGGAGCACCAGGTTCTGGGAGCACGCCCCCAGCCCCACCCCACCCTCACCGAGATGGCATCTTTGGTGCAGGTGTCGATGATGGGCTGCAACAGGTTGTCAAACTCGTTCATGTCCAGCTGGGTCTCCTCCAGGAGCTTCTGCATCTGCTGTTCCACCGCGTGGGCCACGGCTGCTGTCACCTGCTCCTAGAAGGCCAAGTGGGACCGAGACTGTGTGAGGAGGGACCTTGGCCCAGGCCCAGCCAGGCTGGCCCATCAGTGCCCTGCCCCCAACACTCACGCCCAAAGCCTGAGACACGCATCTGTAAGTCACGGCTGTAACAGGCAGAGCAGGCAGAGGATAAAGCCAGACAAGATACAGGGGGATACAATGTCTCCCCGGAGATGACAGACAGAAAGATTAAGACCCAGAGGAACAAGGAACCTCTGCACATCAATTCACCAAAAAAAGAAAGAAAAATGAGCGGCGGGTGTGAACACGGTATGGCGAGGACAAATATAAATAGTCACCAGTCAAATAAAAGCAGAACAACCTCACCAGCAACCAGGGAGTCCGAAATTAAACATGACGCCAGACTTCTGCCCGTTAGGTTGGCAAACTGAGATACGGCTGAGACCCGGTGCTGCTGGGGGGACAGGCACTCAGCCCAAGGCTGGCTGAAGCCAGACTGCCCAGTCTGTGACGAGCTCCGTATGGAAACTGAGGGTAAGCATTCTGGAGCGTTTTGTTTTCAAAAATACAACCGTAACTTACGTCTTGACTCCAGTACTAAAATTGGGGCTGGCGTTTCAGATATCTTCTCATCCATCTTATGTTTCTGGCAACTTATCCTATTGTATTTGGCCAAAGTACCAGACTGTGATGGATTGGGACAAAAGGGTCCTTCCCCACAACAGCTTGGGGTGATCTAACTAGCAGGAGCTGGTGCCGGTGGCACCAGAGGCCACCTGGATTCTCTGTCACACAATTTCCAATGTGCAGTCTCACTTGTCACATCTGCTCCAGCACAACGGGTGTGTGGATATCAAAGCTCGTGCAGTGACCTCACTGGATGAGAAGCAACCTCCGTGTCCAGCATCGGGGTCAAGCTAAACACAACATGGGTGGTGGCAGCACTGGAGGGATAATGACTGTCAGGCGCCGAGCCCCGGACAAGGGGACATCCCCGTCCTCAGCACTGACACCGAGTATTAGTGTCAATGTACAGATACAAAAACTGAGGCACAGAGGGTGAACTCTGGGTGCCCACCTCAGGTCCAGAGGGGCGGGGGAGGGGAGGAGCCGGCCCATACCTGTCTGAGGGCCAGCAGGTGCTGCTCCTGCTGCTGCAGGTTCCACTGGCTCTGCTGGATGAGCTCGTCCATGGATGGGGTGCCCTGGGCTGGCGGGATGGGTGCCGCGGGGGCCAGCGGGGGCTGTGGCAGGGGTGGCAGGGCCGTGGCCGCTTCCAGCTCTGGGGCCTGCTGCTTGCAGATGACTGGCAGGAGAGGAGGAGAGGTGGCCCCTGTGAGGAGGTGGCTGGGGTCCAGGTATCCCCTAGGCCGCCTCTTGGGCAGCTCTGAGCCCCGGGGGCTCCCCTCCCTATACTCACCACCCAGAAGAGGACCCCTGCGAGGTGCCACCGCCATGCGTGCCCTGTATCATGGGGCCTAGCCCTGGACCCCTTCTGCCTTCCTGCTCGTCCTCTCCTCGGAGACCTTTGAGACCGTCATCTCACCACTCGCTAGCCAACACCGTCCAGCCTTGCCCACTGTCCTTCGGCCCAGAGGAAGCCTGAGCCCACCCCCTCCACCTTCTCCACACCTTGCCCGGGCCTGAAGAAACAGCCCCTCCCCGAGGGAGTCTCTCAACCCCCAGCAACCTCGGCAGCTATTTCTAACACCTGCCGTCCCCCAGTCTACTCTCCCCTTTCAAGACAGCAAAGCCACTGGACCTCTGGATGGCGACCAGCAAACCCACGCACCTGCGGCCCTACGGCAGGAGCACGGCAGCACCCGACACATGCTGTGGCCTCCCTACACCCCACCCTTTGCCTTCCTTCCACTGACTCTACTCCTCTGCATTCAAGGGTCAATCCATATTGAGGCGACGTGGGACGCCCTATCCCGCTAGCAGGAGACTGCATTGGGCAGGTGCTGGCCCCAAACCTCGCCAGATGAGACGGGAGGGGAGGACTTGGGGGAAGGGTCCCTGGACAAGATGGCCTCCCCCTCTGCATTTGGGCCTCGGCTGGTCTGAGCGTGACCACGCTCTGCTGGAGCCCTTCTGAGTCCCACTCTAAGGGGGCCCAGCCTTTGGACAAAGCCATAAAAGGACGGTGGGGTGCAGGGTGTCATCCAGGGCCCACCACTGCTTAGGTCTGAGGCAGGCCTTCACCAAAGGCACCTTATGGGACCACCCCCACCCCCTGACTTGCGCTCTGGATCCTACCCTCCCAGAGACGCTGCTTCAGGAAATGTGTCCTCTCGCTCTCCTTCCTTCATTTTCTCTCTTTACTGACTCTGCCCCAGCAACATCTAAACACACCCAAGTCTTTGATCTTCAAAAGCTCCCTCTTCATCCATGCCCCGCTCTCAACAATTTTACAGCCAAGATTCATCTTCAATTCTTCATCTCCCCTTTATCTCAACCCACGGAGGTCTGGCTCCGCCCCCCCCACCCCCCCCCACAAAGCCACTGCGGTCATCCCCACTCAGCCTGATGGCCCCGTCTCAGCTCCTTGTCTCACGTGGCCAGTGTGGCCATCCCCTTGGCCCCTTCTTCCTCTATCCGACCCTCACATACTGAGATGCCCGGTCTGAGAATTAAGCCCCCTCCTCTGAGCAAGCCCCCAGGGGAACATGACATCTTCCTGTGGCTGCAGTTACAAAAATGCACTCTATGACCCCTAAATCTATCATCGCCATCCTGGATTCCTCAAGCTTTGGGTCTAATTACAGACCAAATAGCCACTGCTTTCCACAGGCACCTCAAACAGGCATGGGTTCCCTCTCACCCTGCGTTCCACCCCCTCCAAAGCTCCCCTTCTGATCCGTGGCTGGCACAGCTACGCCACGTACCCGAGGCAGAAGTGAGAAGGTTCATGCACCTTTCTCTCCCTTGCACTTTACACTAACAAGCTGCCCCATACAGTCAAGTCACCCTCCTAGATCACATGCCAATCTATCTGTGTCCCGCCATCACTGCCATGACTCTGCTGTCACCTGCATCAACCCAGGAACTGGTTTCCCTGCATCCAGTCCTGCCTCCCCTCTCCTTCTCTACTCCGCGGCTGTAGTGCTGCTGCTCAAAGTGTGGTTCAAGGGCCAGCCCCAGGTGATGCCAAGACTAGACAAGCACAGAAATGGCGAGGGAGTGTTTTGGCACTTTTACAGCAATTTGATGTTTCATTGATGCATGTTTTTTTCCCCATTTTTTTCTTTTCTTGGTCATGCCACGTGACTTTCGGGATCTTAGCACCCCGAGCAGGGACTGAACCTGGGCCCTGGCAGTGAAAGCGCAAAGTCCTAACCACTGGACCGCCAGGGAACTCCCATCATCGTGCACATTTTTATTGTACTTTGCCAAACTGTACTTTTTGCAACAGATCAGAAAAAAACAAAAAACAGTCCTTCACCAGAGTCTGTGAGGCGCCAACCTAAAGCGGTCCCAGGACTCAATCTTCTCAAACCACCAGGGTGAAGGGCTGGCTACAGAGTGGCTAGCCCTGCTCCAGAACACAGTTCTGAAACCCTTCTACAGCTTCCCCAAAGCTTCCAGAATTCCTAAGTCCTTGGTAAGCCAGCCCTCCCTGCTGTGCACCCTCACTTCTGGCCGCTCCAAGAATCCCTCCTTCTCTGGGCTTCAGGCACCCTGAGCTTTTGCCCCCCTCCTCCCAGCCCCTCCTAAGGCTCGTGCTTCCATCCCAACACTCCTGGCTCCTCAGTTTCCATGTGTCTAACTCTGACATGGACTTTAATGGCAACGGAGATATTCTTACCTGCAGAAAGCATTTCCTGAGTCCCGATCTTCCCCTGCTAGAAACACCCCAACTTCCCCCGATTATGGCACCAAGTCCCAAGCAGCCCCCGAATTCTGACTTTCAGGGTGGGAGTGGGCTCCCCTCGCAGGGGAAGCAGCTCTCACCTCATGGTCACTCGAACCCAAACACCATCCTCCCCTGCCCAGTTATGCCAACGGCATCAATATCCAACTGGCGCTTCAGTTCACAGATTCTACCCCTTAACCCCACCTGTCCCCAAGCCCACTCCCTTTACTCAACTCGCCGACTCAATTCAGACTTTACCACCAACTGCCATCCCAGCCTCCACTCACGCTCCCTCCAGCCTGTTCTCCACGCAGGCCACACAAACCCGAATCACCTCTCCCTTGTTTCAACCTCCCTTGTGGCTGCCCACTGCCTACAGCAGAGGTTTTAAAGTTGACGTGCTGGGGCTAAGGAACGGCTGCTCCAGAAACACATAAATGGGTACATTTTGCCTAGACAACCTGAAATCTTCCCCACCCTCATCTCAAACCTTAAACAGGCACCAGAAGAACCCCTGGATTAAGGAAGAAAACCCAAAATTTCCCCCGGAAACTTTCCCACTCCAGATCAACCCCCTCCCCCATCTACACACATCTACACTCCAGCCATGCTAGGCCTCTTATGATTCCTCTCCCGGCTCTCAAAACACACTGTGCTTGTTCAAGCCACTGTACCTTTGCTGTCTTACAAACCATCGATCACCTACTACCTGCTACCTATTGGGCACAACACTGACCCAAACAAGGTCTGGTTGGCCTCAGGGAGCTTGGAGTCCAGGGAGCATTCACCTTTCAATGTCCACCTACTTGGCAATCTGAAACACAACGTTATCTAGAAGCTAGGGGTTTGCTACTGAACAATACAGATGTGAACTCAAGGACTATTTATCTGTTATTCAAAGACCAGCCAGGACAACTGACCTCATCTTAAATTCCCTTAATTTCAAGCCGCAACCTTGAAGCCCAAACCAGTGAACATAAACAGCTGCAAAGAACTAAAGCCCACAGGACAATTAGTTTTGATCTGGACTGCACCCATCTGAAATGCACAAAAACCTTGCTGGACCGACAGAGCGCCCGCAAAGGGGGCTGGACGGTACCTGCCAGGAGGGTCCCACCCAGTCCGGCTTCTATCACTTCCTCCCTGGAAAACACTGAAGCAGTCACTCTACTCGCTGATCTCAGTCATCATGTTTGCAAAACAACAGAAATCCCTGATCCGGAGCCCAGAAGGAGAATCGATAACCTCGATCTCCATGACACTCGGACCCTGCAGCCGCAGGGCTGTGGGAACAGCCGAAGGAATCGTGAAGGACGAACCAACTCATTTTCACAGAGAAATAGCATGCGACCCAAAAGAAGACGTTTTGTGGCAGAGCCCGAAATTGGAACCAGAGAAAGGATTCGTTCGAGGGGGCGGCCTGAGAGCTGGAGAGGACTCACGCTGCTGCTGCTCTAGAGCCAACTTGCACTTGTAGTAACTGTAGAACTCGCCTCCGAACAGAAACGAGAATTTCGGGTTATCCTTCTGCTTCTCCATAGTCATCTTTTCAAACTCGGGACCGTTCCGGGCCACGAACTGGGCCAGCTTGTCGATGACATTTCGGAGTTCCTGGTCTGGAAGACGGAGAAAAGGCCACGCGGAGCGTCAGCGAGGACCGCCCAAATCCGGGGGCCCTGGCTTCCCGGCCCGCGTCCGCGGGGCCGGGGTCCCTAGGGGTGGGCCCAGGAGCAGCCGCCCTTGTACGGGTCCCGATAGGGGCCAGAAGCGCTCCGGGAATGCGGGGATCCGCGGGAGAGGCCGCAGGCGAACCCGGGAGGCCGAGCCCCGCCCCCTCCTAGGCCCGGGGACCTCGAAAGGCGGGGCGGGTCAACAAGGGATTCCGGGGAGAAAGAAACGGCCCCCGAACCCGGGCTGGGCCTCACCATCTGGCGGCAGCGGCATCTCCATGGCTCCGGCCGCGGGGAACGTCCTCCACCGCCACTCGATCGCCCACCAGGGCCGTCTGCGGAAGCCGGCCGGAAGTGGCGCGAGGGAGCCTTTTACGGCTGGCCTCGCGGGCTGCTTCCGCCCGCCACTTACGGCCGTCGCCGGGAAACCCCGGAAGTAGGGCACAAGGCGGGAGGGAAGAAGCCGCGCGAGGCCGGGCGCGCAGGAGGGGCTAGAGAAGTGTACGCGCAAGGGCTTTCCCGCGCATGTGCGGATTGGGCTGTTGTCGCGCGACGCCCAGGAACTGCTAGAACTGAGCGGGCGGCTGTTAGCTGTGGCCGGGGCGTTTTCTCAGCTCAGCGTTGCAACCCGAAGGCTTGGCCGGCCTTGTTCTCCGCGGGACTAGGGGGCCTGGGGTGTTCCTGCCCCGGTCAGGGCCTGTTTCCTCCTCGCGGGGCGGCGGTAAGGAAAATACGAGGTGAGGTGCGTCTGGGCGGCTCCTGGGCCGCGACGCCTGTCACATGCTCCCGGGTCCGCCCGGAGGTAGAAGCAGAACCGGGAGGCTATGGGCTTGGCGGGGATGTAACTGAGCTTATTGAGGTTCAAAAGAGCCTCCCGCTCGATTTCTTTCCCTCGATCCAACGTTTTGATACGGAAGACTTTAGGGCGAGCGGACCCCACCCGCACCCCCGCCGGCCTCGGACTGAGTGCGCCTCTTTGGGGCCCGCGTGGCTTCTGTGCAGTCATTCAAGCAGCGGGGAAGGAGTGAGCGTCCAGGACCTACGGGTGCTGGGCCTTCTACACTGCGCGTCCAGAGGGCAGGGCGCCATCCTGCAAGATGCATTTACGTTGCATCCAAAACGATGATGGTAAAGTTAACGCATGCTAATTGTGGGGAAAATTAACAAGCCGCAGCAAACATTAGGGAAATGTAGACTGTGGACTTGCCCCGTAATGTGACTCTCGTCGTTAACATTAACACTTCAGTTGGCTATACCTCTGTATTTTATGAAAATATATATCTGTGTGTTTTAGATACATTTCTTTTTTGTTGCTACGTAACTTCTGACGCTTATGGATTGTCTCCTGTATGTCAGATATTGCCTTAGACCAGAGGCTGGCAAACGTTTTCTATAAAGGGCCAGATAGCAAATATTTTAGGCTCTTCTGGCCAAGAGCCAAAATTGAGGCTATTATATAGTGCTTATATAACCAAAGAGAAAAATGTCCAGAACACTTTTTATTGGTGGAATTTAAAATATAGCAATTGAGTACAGTTTAAATAATTTAGGTCTAATGAGAAGAATGGAATGCTTTTCTGGGGATTCCAAGTCAGTCTTTCCTGTCATCAATTGATTGCAAATGTTCACCTGTAAAGACCATTCTTGGTTCACAAAAAGGCAGGTTGGGGCTTCCTGGTGGTGCAGTGGTTGAGAGTCCGCCTGCCGATGCAGGGGACGCGTGTTCGTGCCCCGGTCCTGGAAGATCCCACATGCCGCGGAGCGGCTGGGCCCGTGAGCCATGGCCGCTGAGCCTGCGCTCCCGGAGCCTGTGCTCCGCAACGGGAGAGGCCACAACAGTGAGAGGCCCGCGTACCACAAAAAAACAAAAACAAAAAAAAAGGCAGGTTGGATGTTGCTTGTGGATGAAACAATGACAAGTCAGACCTAAGTTCTTGCTCTCATGAGCCCACGGTCTGGGTAGGCAGAGAGACCCATAGATCAGTAAACAAATATATCATCTCAAAGGTGTTATTGAGGAAAACAGAGGGTGCTAAGACCATGATAAGGGAGGAGGGTGGTGCCTACACCGATAGGGTTATCTGAGAAGGCCCTTGGGCAGTGAGGTTTGCACTGAGATCCCACTCTGGAACCAGCTATGTGAACAGTCCAGGCAGGGGGAATGTTCTGTTTAGTAAATGCTCAGTAATCTGGATAGTGTGATTTTTTTTTTTTTTCCATGCCAGTAAAGAACTATACCAAGAAGCTTTAACTTCTGATCCATCACGGATAGATTTCAGAGATAGCACTCGTTTTTGTGAGTTGAAGATACACAGCACTTATCAGATTCTTAACGGGATCTGTGAACCAAAACACGTTACAGATCTGGTCATTTTTAATGACTGCATAGAACAATGTGGTGTGGATTTACCATAATTTTTTGAAGCCAGACTCTATGGAGTCTGTTGAGTTGGTTCTACTTTTAAACCACTATTAAAAGTTTTAGTGTATACGTAGATCTTGTGGTCAAAGGGTTTGCACTTTTAATGCTGACGTTGCTCAACTGTCCACCAGAAAGGTTGTACACCCATGACTAATGCTATCATACATTCACCTCATAGTGTTTAAAATGCCGTTTGAGACTGGATATGTAAGCATCACAAGGCCTCCCCCCAGGCTCCTTTCAGTGGGCCAAATCAGAATCCGTTGGTCAGGAGAAAGCAGCAGAGAGAGTTGCTAGAAGTAGAGGCTCCTGCAGACCGACATGGTCTCCAAGGACCTGGGAACAAAACTCTTAAGTAAGTAAGTAAAATGCACACCCCTTGGTGAGGTGAACTTGCTGAGGGGCCCACCTAACAAGCAAAAAGGAAAGAACTTAAAGCCCACACGCATACCCACGTCGGTCCTGCAGATGCGCTGTGAGGAATTCGTCCTAGATTAGAAGCGTGTGCACCGTTGTGCGCTGCAAACTCATCCCATTAAGATAGTATTTAATGTGCAGCAATAGGGGTTGGTTAATTGTAGCACATCCTGTAGTACCATGTACACAGACGGAATCAAGGGATAATATTTAGTAACAAGGGAAATGTTTCTAGCATATTTTTTTAAAGCAGTTTACAAAATAATATGCACAGTATGCCAGTTTTTTTTTTTTTTTTTTTTTTTTTTTTTTTTTTTTTTTTCGGTACGCGGGCCTCTCACTGTTGTGGCCTCATCACTGTTGTGGCCTCTCCCATTGCGGAGCACAGGCTCAGCGGCTCACGGGCCCAGCCACTCCGCAGTATGTGGGATCTTCCTGGACTGGGGCGCGAACCCGTGTCCCCTGCATTGGCAGGCGGACTCTCAACCACTGCGCCACCAGGGAAGCCCCAGTATGCCAGTTTTGAAAGAAGTGCATATATCCTCTCCAGAGGCAACGGCTGTGTCCGGCCTCCTGTGTATCCTTTCAGAGATAAACTATTCACAAGCACCTTTATATATCTCAGCGATATATTTTGGAAGTTGTTCTTTATCCCATTCTTTTTGACATCTGTATAGTCTAGATAATTTTTTGGCTTTAATAATTTTTTTCTAACTTAAAAAATATATAGACTATAAAAATATATAGACCAGAAAAGTTGTTACTAAAAAAAAGTAGGGGGTTGACTGAGGAAATCTAGGCCTATCTAGACCTATGGCCTCAGTAAAGCAAAGCTTGGTGTGACTGTCACCTCATCTGCAGTAACTGAACCCCATGTGATCAACTAGCTGAAGCCATGGCAGGAGGAATGTCCTGTGGGAACAGAGAAGAAGGTCCTGTCCTGTCCTAGACATGAGCATTCCTTGGGCCTGATCATGTGTCACCAAACGAACCTCTGGTCACAAAGGAGCTGCCCTGGGGAGAGAAAGGAGGAGTCCAGTGTCTGGGAGCAGACATCCCTGAGGAGGGGTTCGGGCTCTGGCATCTGAGCAATGAGGCCGTCCTTAAACCTGGCCCTGTCTGACTTATAAGGCAGTGACACCATCCCCAGCAGAGCCTCTTGAGGCCTTGCTGGAACCACAGCAGACAACTGCAAAGTGACTTGGGTCATGTGGACATCAGGGCTCCTTCAGGGTCTTACTTTAGCAGTGTGGCCGAGGCAAGTAAATTGAAAGGATCGCCTTTGATTGCACCAGCTCCTCTTCGGAGTGTATGACAAACGTGAGGAAAAACAAAACCACTCACTTCATTGAGGCTGCTTTGCAGGGCAAAGGGCCCTGGGCTTGGAGTCAGACACTTGGGTTCCAGGTGTGTTCCATGGGCCAAGCCTGACTTTCTCTGTTGCCATTTCCCTCTGTAAAATAGGGCTAATACCTGCCTCTTGGGTCCTGATAGTTAAACAAGCATACATAATATAAAATGTGCAAATAAAATACTCTGTGAATTGAAAACGCAAGCCAAAACATTCCCATATGCCGCTTGAATAATTACCCTGTACTTCCTTTAGCATTTTCGGCCCCGCCTCCAGCACAGCACTTGTGTGCTCCTTAGTCACACATCCATAAATTAAGCTGAGTGCTCCGAGGGTAGAAGGCTTACGTATCTGTTTCCTGTACTTGGCACAATATGGCAGTTTTGAAAAAAGTGCATATATCCTCTCCAGAGGCAACGGCTGTGTCCGGCCTCCTGTGTATCCTTTCAGAGATAAACTATCCACAGGCACCTTTATATATCTCAGCGATATATTCTGGTGCTCAGTAAATCACTGAACAAAAGGATTATGAGTTAAAAGGATGTGGGCAATTGTTTTAGGAGAAACTCCTACCCATCAACTGTGATTGAAGGAAATTGTCTGTTGGGAGTGGTTTCTGAGTAATATGGGGGGAAATGGGCTTGGAGGCAGACTTCAGTGTGATCCTGGACAAATGACTTAACCCCTCTGGGCCTCACAAGGTGAAGAGTAATCCTTTGTGGATTGTGTGTGAAAAGCCCACACGTAGCAGGTACTCTGTCGTTCCTCATACAGATGTAAGCACAGCTCTCACAACATTCTTGGATTTTCCATGTTATTCTGTTCAATAAAGGCATGTCATTAACTGTTAAGCTGTGATTCTAGTTTTGTCCTACTGGCTCGTGAATTCACAAGTCACGTGTTTAAATTTTGGCTTAGAAAAGATTTTAAAAGTTGCAATACACCTGAATGTGGGAACCAAGTTGGTTTGCTCTGCCTCTTACACGTTTTGTTGCTGGGCACGCTGACGACAGGGTCACTCAGAAAGGGACCCTCACTGACAAACTGGGACCAATCTTGATTCCCTGGAGACCACCATTTATTTTTGGTAAATGCCAGCCATGAATATACACAGTATCATTCCCACAGAACAGTCTATAGCAAGAAAAGTCCTGAAAACAAGGTGACAATTGAAAAAGAGAATTCACAATGTTCAGATTCTTCAATAATTTAATGTTCTATGTCCTTAAGGCTGTTAGACCTTAAGGTATCCAGGTCTGGTTATGTCCCAGTGATAACAGAGGGCCTGTTGCATGATGTATGCCAAATACACAGTAAAATCCAGAAATTCCAAGTGCTTCTTCATTTGAACCTATTTGGCTTCTCTCCTTTGTAACAGGGGTTTGATTTTCCCAATAATGAATGAATTAAAATAAGGTGCTTAAAAATTCCACACTGAGTCTCAAGATAGTGAACAAACACTATTTAAAAATGCCCTCTGAGCCTCAGTTTCCCCTTCTGTAAAACGAAGGAGTTGGGTTTGAGTTAGTTTTGCAGACCATACCACGGATGGGTGAACTAGCTGTCACAATCCCTGGCAGTGAGGAGGTGAGGGGCACCCAGCTGCAAATGTGGATTTGAGAGTGGGGTGGAGGGTTGAGCAAGGGCAGCAAGTGGCTGGAAAACTGGCCTTCAGGAGGTCAGTGTCAGCTTTGAACTTTCAAGTCTCAAAAGTATGTCTTTGTCTTTTGATCTGATGATTTGGTCTAATATGATTGTCTCTCATTCCAGTGTATGTACTCACTGTAGATTTATGTACAGAACTAAATATCCCATTTATTCATGTATAAACCGTAATAAAACCAGTCAGATATTTCCCCTCACCAGCAGATCTTGCACTGGAAAAGGAAAACAAATATACACATTTCAGCAACCTCAGAAATTTCATTAAACCTGCATAGAGGCATAATTCATTTTGGAGTTCAATTATACGTTCAATAAATCAGTTCCTATCATAAAGACAACTACTGTAATGTCTATGCTGTGCAAAATTATCCCCATTTATTGTGGTTCAACTGCAGACTCTACTGCCTCTGGTGAAGGCACTCAGCAGGTTCTTTTCCCAAATAACACCCTCAGAACGGCCCCTTCCTGTCTTGCACAGCATTGTCTCAGAACTTGTGGCCAAAGTAATTCAAAAGCAAGACAATGACAAACAGGGACTCCTTAGGCCAGTGGTACTGAACTCACAGGCCACAAGGGGTCCCTGTGACCTCTCCAGGAGCCGCCCATTCATAAGCTGACAAAAGTGTAACCTCTAAGTGTAAAATTCTAATTACCAAAACGAACAGGAGTCAAGCGGTACTTTCTTGAAACAGAACCGTCTCACATGCCAGGAGGTAAAGGGTGACCCGATATCCCATCTGCTGATCAAGCCAAGTGCCTGTTCAAGAGGCCGGGGACAGGGCTGAAGGAAGAAGGCTGCCATCAGCGAAGACCCTCAGAGCCAAGCAAGTGGTCCTTTCCGAGGGCACAGTCTCTAGTGATGCCAGGTGTCCCGACCTGGACCTCAGCACATGGGTTACCCACTAGGGTCACATAATTTTCCTCGAGTGATTTTACCAAAACCCAAACTTTTTCTTGACCAAAGACGGATTTGGCAAACCAAACCCTGGCTTGGTGCTTGCCCCTTCACTGGGACATGATTCAGATCCTAATGCAAACACCACAAGAACAGCTAATGGAAATCAGAGCACTGAGCTCTCATCTATGACACAAACTATCCAGATGACATTCTTGATTTATCTCACTTTCAGGGACTGCTCACTAGAAAAGCTAGTGACCAGCTTTTCAAAACACTTCCTTGCTACTAAACGCAGAAATGTGCCGAGACAGGCATCGCCAGCAACTTCTCTTGTTTTTAAATGCTTAAAAACAAAAGGGTTTTCCAACCATAAGCTGATCCTCATGCATCCTGCATCCCCTAAGGGGGATGGGGGCATAAAAGCACAGACAGCTACAAAATTTGCCCTAGGAAAATGCAAGATCCTCATAAAGCCAACATCACCCCCCCCCAAACATCCTACTAAGTCAGCACAGAAGTGGTGAAAGCTCAAGAAACAACAAAACAAATACTATAGAAATAGAGCCTGAAACACTGAACACGATTTCCTCATGATCCTTCTCACAGCCCTGCGTCCCCTCCTCCTTGCTGCTCCGAGAGGAGAGATGCCCTGCTCCAGCAACGGAAGAGGGAGCCCAGGAGACAGCGGCCACCTTTCCCTCTGGATCCGGGCACACGCCACCTCTGACTTTTGGGTCAGAATTAGGCTCTAAGAATTCAATGCTAATTACAATAGCTTTGCACTGGGGAACGTTTGCCAGAACTGCAAACAGCCATGGGGCTGATCAGAAAGCTGAGTCCATCTTTGTGGCTGGAGATGTTTTCAATAACCGTTACACTCCTCTGCTCCATGGCTGCACCAGTCCTACGCCTACCTGAGCAGTGGAATTAAAGCTGCTAGTCTGTCACCAAGCACCACCCTAGGGTCCTTTCCTTGCCACCCTCCCCGCAAACCACCTCTTGCCCACTCCGAGGTCTGTGTCCCTTCCAGAGAGGGTCCTGGCTGTTATCTGGAAAACAGAACAAGAACTCTGAAAAACATGACTTGGGAAGTAAGTCCACACAGAAAGGTAAAAGCCGGACGAGATTTCCATATGGCGACGCAGCCCTCAGAAGACAGACTCCAGGAAGAAAGGGCGTGAAACACCGGAGCTCGGGAGCAGTGGTCCCCACGGCAGGGACGGCGTCCTGCTGCCCCCACAGGGGCCGGGAACCCCAGGGTCTTCTGATGGTTCTGCACCGTCCCCCCTTGGCCGGGTTGTACATTCACTGGTTGTCAGAAGTTTCTGGTACTGCTGGGGGGTAAGAGGGAGGATTGGCAGAACGTCCTGCCCTGGTCGCTAGACTCTACACGTCGTAACGGTTCAAAGTGTACGAGTTTGGGTAGCTCTGCCGGCTGTACTGGAAGTGATCTGTCAAGATGTTGTTGCGGCCGTACTGATAGTCCCCGTGCTGGGGGAAGAGAATGCCGTTGTGGGGCTTCTCCAGGGCGCTCCGATGATGCTCCTTACTGCTCAGGTCCCCCGTCGTGACGGGGAGGAGGTGCTTCCGGGCTTGCTGATTCGCGTCATACTTGGTCTGCGAGGTCAAGAGAGCGGTGAGACCACTGGCTCCTTGTCCAGGACACGCACAGAGGACAGAGGGGAGCTCGAGATTCACAGCCAAGCAGCCTTCAAGGCCAACACAAGTGTCATCCCTAGCGGGGCTGGGCATGGCCAGTGAACTGTTACTGGACCGGCCCTACCTGTCAGCCATCCCACAGCCTTACATCGGAACAAACAATCTTCGCAAGGAGGGAGGGAAATTCCCGATAAAGCCTCAGTAGACCCGAGAGCCACACTGGACTGAGGCATGAGCCCGGGGTCATCTACGCAGGAAAAGGAAGCCCCGGGCAGAGGGGGCTGAGCCTAGACCATAAACCAGTCAGTGGCAAAGCTGGCAGCTGGAACCCGGGCCTCTTAGTTCCTGGTGAGGCCCCTTCCATTCCCCGCCCCGACCAGCTCTGGGTAGACTCCCTGGGCGTCCGGGGGGACAG
This sequence comes from Neophocaena asiaeorientalis asiaeorientalis, assembly GCF_003031525.2. Classification (NCBI taxonomy): domain Eukaryota; kingdom Metazoa; phylum Chordata; class Mammalia; order Artiodactyla; family Phocoenidae; genus Neophocaena; species Neophocaena asiaeorientalis. The sequence continues at coordinate 1,412,818 of NW_020175432.1, forward strand.
CCTCCCCCCACCCCAGACTCACCTTGTTGTACAGAAAGACTCCCAGGATGGCCGTCATCATGCCCAGGACGTTGGTGCTGGTGACTGGGTTTCGCAGCATGATCAGGGACACTGTGATGACCATGATTCTCTTGGTGGCGTTGGCCACCGAGTAGCTCAGAGGGCTGATGAGGTTGAGGATGCTGAAGGCAATGACGTTCTGGGCGAAGTTACAGAAGCCGCTGACAGCCAGGAGCAGAAGCATCCAAGGCCACTGGGACACATAGGTCTACAGAGACGGGGGAGCGAGAACAGCACTGCGGTCACACGCTTGCCCTGGCGGGGGGGGTGACACACAGCGGCTTATCAGGCTCACACGTTCGCTGGGGAACAGACCCAGGTGGGTCATCATGTGATACCAGGTGCTTTATCTATACAACCTCTGACCTTCACGACACTCTGCATGGAGCAACAATAATAATGATCACCACCCTTTCCTGCTGAGGAAGCGGAGGTTCGGGGGGACATCAGCTACCCAAGGGCTGCAGAGTATGACACAAACCAAAGCCTTCCCTCATCCCTGTCCAGTGAGGGCCAGGGCTCTGGGTTAGCGGAGCGAGGTCTGCATTCTGGACATCACCTCAGTCTGTTTGGGCTGCCAAGACAAAATACCACAGGCTGAGGGTGCTTCCAAACAACAGATGTTTATTTCTCACAGTTCTGGAGGCTGGAAGTTCAAGATCAAGGCGCCAGTAGATTCCGCATCTGGTGAGAGCCCTTTTCCTGGTTCAGGGTGGCACCTTCTCACTGGGTCCTCACATGGCAGAAGTGGTGAGGGAGCTCTCTGGGGTCTCTTTTATAAGGGCATGAATCCTATTCATGATGGCTCCACCCTCATGACCTAATCACCTCCAAAAGTCCCCACCTCCTAACACCATCATGTTTGGGGCTTAGGTTTCAACATAAGAATTTGGTGGGGGGTGACAGACATTTAAACCATAGCAGACATGATGCATTGTATAAAATGGGGAGGTCCTGGGAAGGCAGCCTCTGGGTGTGTGAAGACCCCCCCCCTCCCCGCCCAAGGCTGGGAGCCAGAGGCTCTGCCCCATTGCTGGGAACCCCCCGGGCAAGCTGCTCGACCTCTCTGTTTCCTTCATCTATGAAATGGGAAAGATTGACCCCTGATAAGTCCACACAACGCCGCTGCTATGAGGATCAAATGCAATCATGGCTCTGAAAGTGCTTTAAAACAATCCCAAGCCAAACAAACAGGAGGTGATGCTATCGTCAAAATTTTAGTTACCATTTGACCCTCACCAGAAGTAAGCCACCCTAATGAAGGGGGCCCAGAAGAAACCACAACTAGCAGACGTCGGGGCCACAGAACTCCTCAAAGAGCCTGGGCTGATCCCAAGCCAGTTCCCAGGCTGCTCTGGCCTTTGACAGAGGAGGATGCAGCTGGGTCGCCCAGGACAGTGGTGTCTAGCGGCCCTGCCAGGATGGGAGCTGCAGCAATCTTAGGGCAGCGGCCTGATTCTATCTCTACCACCCTCTGATAGGGAACGATCACGTAGTCCTCTTAAAGGTGAGGGAGACCTGAGTAGGCGACCTGCTCAGAATTGCCCAGAACGTTGCCCTAGTTGGGACAATAGCCTCTGTAAGGCATGTGAGCCCACCAGCACGCCTTCAGGGTGAGCTGGCCTGTTCTCCCAGCAATTCTTCCCTGAGGTGACCCATATGGACTTCCAAGCTATTTTTACAAGGCAGCCAGCTTGCAAAGATATCTATCTTGCAGGAAAGGAACCCAGGCAATCCAGCTTTTTAAAAGAACTGACATAACAATAAAGTCAAGTGTTTCTTCCTCCCGGTGGATAGTTCCATGTCTTTTCACACATATATTGACTCATGTAGCCAACACTGCAATCAGGATTCAGAACAGCTCCATCACCCCATAACACTCCCCAGGGCTTCTTTGTGCAAACCCCCTCCCCCAACCCAGGCAACCACTGATATGTTCCTCATGATAGGTTCATCTTCTGGAGACTGTCCTATAAATGGAATGATACAGCATGGAACCTTCTCAGACAGGTTTCTTTCATTCAGCATAATGCCTCTGACCCCCCCCACTCCCCAAGTTGTTGTAAGGGATGACAGTTGTTATTGCCGAGAAATGTTCTGCTGTACAAACATACCGAAGTTACCTTAACCATTCACCCGTTGAGTGACATTTGGGTTGTTTCCAATACTTTGTGATCATGAATAGAGTTGCTATAAACATTCATGTACAGGCTTCTGTGTGAATGTGAGTTTCATTTCTAGAGTAAATACCCAGGAGTGAGACTGCTGGGACATATGGTCCGTGTATGTTTAACTTCAGAAGAAACTCCCAAATGTTTTCCAGAGTGGCTGCATGACTTTGCACTTGCTCCAACGATATATGAGAATTCCAGTTGTGGCCCAGCCTCGACAAACATGGTACTGCCAGTACTTTTCATTGTAGCCATCCTACTGGATACGAAGTAGCATCTCATCTCGGTTTTAATTTGCTTTTCCCTAATGACTACTGATGTTGAACATATTTCACATGCCATCTGTACAATCACAATGGTGAAGTTCAAGTCTTTTGCCCATTTTTAAACAAGTTGTTTTCCTACTATTGAATTTTGAGAGTTCTTTATATATCCTGAACATAAGTCCTCTGTCAGTATCTCATTGGCAAATATTTTTTCCCAGTCTGTAGCTTGTCTTTCTTTCACTTAATAGTGTACTGGAAAGCAAAAGTTTTTTTTTTTTTTTTTTTTTTGGTAGCCACCAGGGAAGCCCGCAAAAGTTTTTAATTTTGATGAAGCCCCCATTTACCAATTATTTTCTTTACGGACTTTGCTTTTGGTGTAATGTCTAAGAACTAATCCCAAGTTGTGAAGATTTTTCTTCTGTTTTCTTCTAAAGGTTATCATTTTTGCTCTTAAATTTAGGTCTAGAATACATTATGAATTAAATTTTGTATAATGTGTGAGGTTGAAGTCAAGCCTCAGTTTTTGCTTATGGATGTCCAATTGTTCCAACACCATTTGTTAAAGAAACTATCCTCTCGCCATTGAATTGCCTTTGAACCTTCATCAAAGATGAGTTACCCATATTTGTGAGTATAAGTTCAAACTGCCTATTCTGCTTCACTGATCGATGTCTCTCTCCACCAATACCCATACCTTTATACTAAGTCTTAAAATTATGTAATGTGATTCCTCCAACTTTATTCTTTCTCTCTCAAACTTATTTGGCTATTCCAGTTCTCTTGCCAGTCAGTGTATGTAAATTTTCCAATCAGCTTTTCTATATTAAAAATTTAATATATATAGGTATATATCTTATCTCCATGTATACACACACACACAGATAGACTAGTATCTCAAGTTTTTTTCATTTACACCTTTGACAAGGAGAAAAATTAAAGTTAAAATTTAAGTAGTGATTTATAGTTGAATTAATACTAAAGAATAAAATTTTGTTGGGTATAGAGAATTTTATTTTGTCCTTTCAAATCTGTATTTCTTTTTTCTTTTTCTTGTCTTGTTGCCCTGGCTACGATGTCAAGTATGATGTGGAATGTGCATGTTGAAAGTAAACATCTTTACCTTATTCCTGAATTTAGGGGGAAAAGCCTTCAATCTTTCATCATTATGATGTTAACTATATATGCCCTTGATCAAGTTGAGGTAGTTTCCTTCTATTTCTAGTTTGTTGACTTTTTAAAACTCATGACTGGACGTTGGACTTTGTCAAATGCCTTTTCTGCATCAGTTGGTATGAATACATGATTTTTGTTAGACTATTATAGTAGATTACACTGACTGATTTTCAAGTATTGAATTAGCTTTGCATTCTTGATTGAAATCCCACTTTTTCATAGTGTAGCATGGTTTTTATATATCACTGCATTTGATTTGTTCTAATACTTTGTTAAGAACTTTTGCCTCCGTGTTCATGAGGGATTTTGGTCTTTTTCTTGGTTTTGTTATGAGCCAAAAGTGTTCCTTTCCTTTTCTGTTTTCTGGAGGAGATTGTGTAGAACTGGTGTTTATTTTTCCTTAAGTGTTTGGTAGAAATTACCAGTAAAACCATCTGGGCCTGATGACTTCTTTTTAGAAGGTTTTAAACTATGAATTCAATTTCTTTAATAGCTCTGAGACTCAGGTTATCTTCTTCATCTTGAGTGGGTGCATTTTGATAGTTTGTGGTTTATGAGGAACTGGTCTATTTCATCTATTGTTGAATTTATGTGTATAGAACTGTCAGTAGTAGTAGTACGGTTTTAAGGTCTGTGAGTTCTGCAGTGCTATTCCCTCTTTCATTCCTCATATTTGTAGTGTCTTCTCTCTCTCTCTCTCTCTCTTTTGTTTTTGGTCAGTTTTGCTTAAGTTGAAAAAAATTTTTTTCTCCCTTGAGACTTCCTCTTTGGCCCAGGGATTATTTAGAAATGCGCTGTTTAATTTCCAAGTGTTTGGAGATTTTCTCATTACCTTTCTGTCATTTACTTCCGATTTCATCATGATCAGAGAATATACTTTGCATGTTTCCAATCCTTTTGTTAAGGTTTGTTTTGTAACAAAGAATATGATCTTGGTGAATGTTCCACATGTACACTTGAAAGAATGACTGTTCTGCTGCTGTTGGGTAGCGTATTCTAGAAATGTCAATGAGACATCCAGTTGGTTGACTGTGGCATTCAGTTCTTTATTCTTGCTGATTTTCTATAGTTCTGTTGATTTTGAAGATTCTATATTTGCTGGATATATCTGTTGATAGTTCCTTAGTGTCAGTACTTTAAAAAAAAATGTTATTCTACTTTTGGTTTTCATTGTTTCTGATGAGAAACCCGCAGTCATCCAAACTGCCGTTCTATAAATACTGCATCGTTTTTCTCTGGCTGTTTTCAAAGATTTTTTTCTTTGTCTTTTCATCTTCTTCTCTCTGTGGTTTCAACTGGATAATTTCTATTGATTTATCTTCAAGTTATGGACTTTCCTCTGTCACCCCCATTCTGCTTAGCCCATCCAGTGAGTGTTTAAGCTGTTCAACTTTTTAAAACTCATGACTGGACGTTGGACTTTGTCAAATGCCTTTTCTGCATCAGTTGGTATGAATACATGATTTTTGTTAGACTATTATAGTAGATTACACTGACTGATTTTCAAGTATTGAATTAGCTTTGCATTCTTGATTGAAATCCCACTTTTTCATAGTGTAGCATGGTTTTTATATATCACTGCATTTGATTTGTTCTAATACTTTGTTAAGAACTTTTGCCTCCGTGTTCATGAGGGATTTTGGTCTTTTTCTTGGTTTTGTTATGAGCCAAAAGTGTTCCTTTCCTTTTCTGTTTTCTGGAGGAGATTGTGTAGAACTGGTGTTTATTTTTCCTTAAGTGTTTGGTAGAAATTACCAGTAAAACCATCTGGGCCTGATGACTTCTTTTTAGAAGGTTTTAAACTATGAATTCAATTTCTTTAATAGCTCTGAGACTCAGGTTATCTTCTTCATCTTGAGTGGGTGCATTTTGATAGTTTGTGGTTTATGAGGAACTGGTCTATTTCATCTATTGTTGAATTTATGTGTATAGAACTGTCAGTAGTAGTAGTACGGTTTTAAGGTCTGTGAGTTCTGCAGTGCTATTCCCTCTTTCATTCCTCATATTTGTAGTGTCTTCTCTCTCTCTCTCTCTCTCTTTTGTTTTTGGTCAGTTTTGCTTAAGTTGAAAAAAATTTTTTTCTCCCTTGAGACTTCCTCTTTGGCCCAGGGATTATTTAGAAATGCGCTGTTTAATTTCCAAGTGTTTGGAGATTTTCTCATTACCTTTCTGTCATTTACTTCCGATTTCATCATGATCAGAGAATATACTTTGCATGTTTCCAATCCTTTTGTTAAGGTTTGTTTTGTAACAAAGAATATGATCTTGGTGAATGTTCCACATGTACACTTGAAAGAATGACTGTTCTGCTGCTGTTGGGTAGCGTATTCTAGAAATGTCAATGAGACATCCAGTTGGTTGACTGTGGCATTCAGTTCTTTATTCTTGCTGATTTTCTATAGTTCTGTTGATTTTGAAGATTCTATATTTGCTGGATATATCTGTTGATAGTTCCTTAGTGTCAGTACTTTAAAAAAAAATGTTATTCTACTTTTGGTTTTCATTGTTTCTGATGAGAAACCCGCAGTCATCCAAACTGCCGTTCTATAAATACTGCATCGTTTTTCTCTGGCTGTTTTCAAAGATTTTTTTCTTTGTCTTTTCATCTTCTTCTCTCTGTGGTTTCAACTGGATAATTTCTATTGATTTATCTTCAAGTTATGGACTTTCCTCTGTCACCCCCATTCTGCTTAGCCCATCCAGTGAGTGTTTAAGCTGTTCCTTCCATTCTGGAACTTCCATTCGGTTCTATCTATCTTCTGTTCTTCCCATTTGTTTCAAGAGCATTCTTGGAGCATGATTATATATCATTGCTTTAAAGTCTTTGTCCAATAATTCCAACATCTGGGTCATCCCAGTGTTGGCATCTGTTGATTATCTTTTCCCACAAGACTTGAAATTTTCCTGGTTCTTCATATGCCAAGTAATTTTGGATTATATCCTGGACAGTTAGAATATTATAAGACTGTAGGTCTTATTTAAGTCCCATGGGGAATGTCAATATTTGGTTTTAGCAGACTCAGTTGGGTTCAGGCTACAAGCTTGAGCAGCCTCCTGTGGGTTGTGGTTCCAATGTCAGTTCTGTTTTCAAAGCCTTTTCAGTGGTACACAGCTCTGTCCTGAGTGTGCTCTACCCAGTTGTCACTCTTGGTCCTGGGTAGTAGTCTATCCTGTCTTTGTATGCTGCTAGGATCGGATTCCCACGTGCGCAGCTCAGGAGTGGGCCCAGGATTTCATGTTTTATGAGGTCATTTTCTCTGGGTTCCTCCTCTCCATGTCTCCTTGGTACTTTATGGTTTCTGAGGGCTCCCTCTTTCAGTCCTCCAGTCAGAAAGTTGGAATTAATTACCCCATTCTGCTGTGTCTTTCCCACAACTGCACCTCCTTTCAGGGGCCAAGCAGTGGGAGAATGAAGGGAGAAAAAAAAATGCAATGGGGCTAATCCCATCCTGTGACTGCAGAGGGAGGCTGCCCCCCTCAGCATCTCAGGTGCCCGTGGGACCTGCTGCCGCCACTATCATGGGATTGCTGGGGGCCTGGGATGCGAGAGAACAAAGGAAACAGAGAAAATGGGGGATTTCCTCTACTCTCTCTGAACATCAGGAATCTCCTTTCCCCGTCTGCAAGCCAGCATAGAGGGCTTTTGACTGTCTTCTCCCCCAGTGCCCACTTCTGCATTTCCGGCTGCCTTGAGTCCAGGCTGGAGACACAGGAGGCAAAAGAAAGGCAAACTCACAGATGGCTCAGTGGTACTTTGCAATCTGGCTTTTTCTACCAGCCTGCCTGCTCCCATTTACTTTCCAGTTTTCAAATACCTGTTTCACACATCCTGTCCAAACTTTAAAACTAGGCTTCCTGCTCCCAAGTCTGGTGATCCGTGCCTGGCTTCAGCTGAACTGTTGGCATGAGGGCTGGGCGTGTCTGGGAAGTGCCCTCTGTAGCCTTTGCTTCTTGGTAACATGGCGAGTAGCAGGCCCCAGCTGATATTCTCCGACCTGAACCTCCTTCCTCCTACTATGGAGCGCCGCACTGGAACAGAGCTAACTCACCTGGCTGAGAGACACAGGGCAGAGAGGAGGAGCCCCAACAGGAACCCCGCCTTCAGGCGGCAGCGCTGTGGACTACTGCATGCTCCTAGGGCTGCTGTTAAAACGCACAAGGTCCCCATCAAGGTAAAAAATAGATGGCCTCAATGAGAAAAACTAGAAGAAAACCGAAAAATGTCCAAAATACAAGAGAAAAGCAAAGCAAAGAGAGCAGACCTAAAAATAAGAGAGAGAGCAGAGCAAAGCCTACGTATACCTGTTTGTGTGTATACACACAGACCCCAATGAGTTGTAACAGGACAGTGTAACAGAACTGAAGCCAAACCTATAGACGATACTATGCAGTCAATAAAAGGAACAAAAAAGACCTAACAGGTCAGTATGGAGTGATCTTCAGGACATGTCACTGAGTGGAAAGAGCAAGGCACTCTTTTCTAAGTATCTAAAAAGCCACTTTTTGTGTAAGGAGGAGGGAGGTATGAACGCACTTGGCCCTCAGTATCTGTGGGGCATTGGTTCCAGGAGCCCCCAATCTGAGGATGCTCAAAGTCTCTCATATAAAATGGCGTAGTACAATTTATAGTCGGCCCTCCATATCTGTGGGTTTCACATCTGCAGATTCAACCAGCCTCGGATGAAAATTCTGATCCTCGGTTGAATATGGGGACTCGAAACCCATGGATATGGAGGGCCGACCATATATAGAAATTTGCTTATGTCTGCGAAGAGAAACACTGAGAGGGTAAACCAAGATCAGAAAAATGGCTACTTATGGGGGTCGGCAGTGGGGAGGCAACAGGGACTGAAGTTAGACTTCTTTGAATAAACCCTGTCGTATCACTTGGGTTTGGAAATATAAAGGTTTGATATATTCAGTGAGGGAAAAAAATTGCCTAGAAATTGAAAACAAATGGAAGTAAAGGAACCCAGATGCACAAGAAGTTGGTGACAGAGGCACATTGTGAAAACAATTATTTCAAGTGCCCTTAGAACACGGTATTCCAGTTGTACGTCTGTAACGAAACCTGTTTTAAGGACAGACAGAGCTGCCAAGAAATCTTTACTGTTTCTCTGTACGCTACCTGCAGTTGTCTGGTAGGGAGTCTCACTCCGAAGCAGTTATATGTGTGTACAGTAGAATCACGTATGAACAGTTTCCGTAGTATATTGCAAATGGGAAACGTTGTGAGAAACCAAGTGTACCAGGAAAGACACACACACACAAAATCAAAGCAGTAATAAATGCTGCAATGTTAAACTGGACTTAGAATGAATCAGGATAAGCTCTCCCCTCCGCCACCAAATACGTCTGTCCTGGTTTTTTACTGCCAAGGCTTAAAAACAATGACAACCCAACAGCAGTGAGCACACGTGGCACTGAGATGGTATCTCTAAACACGAATCTCTCTCTGCTAAGAGCAACCCGGGTCCCTGAAGGAGTGGCTGATTGCAGGTCTGGGATGGGAGGCGCACAAGATGAGGGAGGATATCCTGTGGGGCCAAAAGTTACCCAAGGCTGATATGTGCTATCAGAAGGGCAGGGAGCCAATAAGAAGGACTCCATCAGCCCAGACAAGATATTCTGAATATTTAACAAAATAACGCATACAACTGACAAACACAAGTTCACAATGATACTGAAAAGTAAATAAATCAAAGAACCCTCCTTCACCCAGAAGAAACCCTCAACTCCCTGTTAACACTCCCTGGTTTTCTTTACTTTGAAAACTGGTAACTAGAAGGAAAGAGAAGCAGTAAACTGCTTTTCATGCACTGTACTTTCAGGTGACAAACTAGTTCCAGCCGATGATGGAAAGTTCTTCACAGAAACATTACAGCTAATCAACATGGAAGGGAAGTTAGAACACAGAGCCACGGCTGCCTCACCTGGAAACCAGAGATAACCTCCACTACGTCCATAGGTGGCGGTAGGGATTAAAGACCAATGTCAAGAATCCACTCAGACCTCATTAAGCCCTAATAAACACTGACTCCATCTAACTCGGGACTGGAAGAACCTCCTTCTTATCACTGTCACCTGCATTAGTTTCTAGCACATTCTCTGGAGGCTGGTCCTGTAGGTGGTGGGAAGATGCTCTTTCCTGTGCCTAGAGAGCTATGGATACATCTGGTGCCAATGGAAGTACAGAGATGACACCAAGAAAGGACTCGAGCAGTGCAAGCACAGTTTCCAAAAGGCAAAGTGAGATCTGAACCAAACTGTCAAGATGGGAAACTTGCTTGTGCTTGTTTTCTTCCTTGAATGCACTGGCACAAATGCAGCAGCTATCAGCAGCTAGGATCTAGCACGACACACAAGGAAATGCACAGGCAGCCTTCTTGCTCAGCTGCAAGCGGTGTGAGTCATCAAAGGGCTGAGGGCTAAAAGGGCTGCCTGTCAGAGGCCTCAGCTGCCCCAAAGTCAACACAGAGGCGTAACCCCCTGACAAAGGGCCTACTTTGGAACCAGTTAAGAAAAGGCCATGTTCTTGACACAGGCCAACTCACCAGGTCGCTGCTGACCAGGAAAGCCGAGAGGTCCACCAGGACCCACGTGGGGATCATAAAAAAGACGGCATGGCAGCCCAAGATGTTCAGCAGCCGGAGATGGTGGATCCTTGAATCTCTTAATACCTGAAGGGAGAAAACCTCTGTAAAGGCTGATCGAAACTATTAAGTGGCAAGAGGGGCTCCGCTTACCCAGGCCCCAAACATGGTGACTGTACATTAACCCTGACATCTGACCTTGACTGCCAAACCTGAAACTGCACCTATGACGAGACACACAGCCCATGTCCAAAACAGGCACGATGTTTCGTACATGAAGGACGGAGAAAAGAAACAAAACAAAACAAAACAAAAACAAAAAACACCAACACTCAATGCTGGTGAAGCTACAGTAAAACAGGCACTCTGAAATGGCACTGGTTAATGTCTAAATCGGCATAAAGTATATCAAGAGCCATAAACATCTCATACCCTCTGACCCAAGAACTGTAAACCTATCAAAAGGAAATAACCTGAGAGACAGAAAAATGTTATGCGCCAAGACGTTCATTACAATATTATTTATAGTGAACAGCTGGAAATAATCTGCATCTGCAATAGGGAAACTGACTGTGTCACTTGTGATACCTGAAAAGATGTGATTATTACTGGAGTTAGGAGCAATAACTTTCAATGATATGGGAGCATGCAGTGTTGCAATAATAAATGAACGAAGCACAATTTGAAAAGTACGTATAATATTACAACTCTAAAAACTGTGCAGGAAAAATCTCTAGCATTAATAGTAGTTCTCCTTAGGGGACAGCACTGCGACTTTCCTCAGTAAAGAGGAAACCCTGCGGCAGAGGGCAGGTCTCTCTTGATTCCTTGTCTCCAGCACCTACTATGATGCCTGGCACACAGTAGGTGCTCAATAAGTTTTCTGATTTCTTTTCATTGGGCTTTTCTCCATTTTTTCACATTGAATGTAGGCGAACTTTATAATAAAAAAAACAAAAAAGCTATTTAAAAACCAAACAAATAGAAAACCAGCAGAAGGGCAACAGGATTTGTTTTGTTCCAACACCAAAGAAATCCCTACTCGGCCACTTTTTTTTAGATGCCACCCGCACACCCCTGCAACACCAGGTGCACCCTGGATGGCACCCAAATACCTTTTTGGAGAAAATATTCTGAAGCGAGAAGCACAGTGTGGCAGCAAGGGCACTGACAAGCCCCCACATGTCGAAGGACAACTCCGTGACAGTGGCCAGCAGGACGCCGCTGATGATGGGGATGAGTGACAGGTACACCTGTGAGAGGAGGGCAGGAGGGGCTGATGGGCCAGGGTTGAGCTGGGCCACCCAACACAGATGACCAGAGGAAAGCCTCAGCTGCTGTCTCTTCCCTCCCCAAAAGGACACTGCCTACCCCCTTGAACAATGGTGTTAGCCACGACAGTGAGGCTCTAGGGGGCGCTGGGGGGGTGGGTGGGACGCAGATGGTTCTCGGAGTACCTGAGGGCAGGGCTGTATCACTGTGGGTGGCCCCACCCCCTACACCATCACCCTCATTAAGAGCCACAAACCAGGGCTGGTCTCAATAGGATCTATCCAGCTGCTGCCACCAACACACCAGGGTCTGAAACTTCAATCGTCTGAAAGGCTGGCCGGGTCCCTCTTATTTTGGGCTCTTCCAACATGCAGTTATCCCTGGTAGGGACACTCCCCCGACACCTTCTCCAGTTGGAGACCTCCTTTCCCTTCAGGTGTCAGTTCACAAACACAAGAACTTTCCCTGACTCACCTCCCCCTAGACGCTGTCAGTTTCCTCTGCTATGTGTTCCAGGGAATAGCACTCTCCATCCACTACAAGCACCCTTTACATTGTCTGCGTCCCTGCACTCGCTTAGGGCAGCTCCTTGTTCACTGCTCCTGGTGCCCAGCACACGGCAGGCAACCCAGTAACTGCTGGCCGAAAGAACGAGTAGCGAGTGCCATGATAGGGGGCCTTCCAGAAGGCTCAAGCTTTCCAGGGCCTAGGGCAAGGAATGGCCCTGAAACTCTGGTGGCTAAAATGGGATCCATTCCCCACACTTAGCTCTTCTTACTCCTGACTCATCCTTCTACAAAGGATACTCTTAAAGCACTTGGGAGACTTTAGGAGGGGGTGGTGAGGCTTCCCACCCCACCAACGCGCACACACAGGGCCCAGGGAGGCCTCTGAATTCCAGAATTCCTGCTCCCCCCACTACTGGCTGTCGCCCTCGGGCTCTCCCTTTTGAAGTCCCATTTCTTCCCCTGAGATCAGGAATGATTACCCAGCTTATCCAAACAGGGTGGGACCACACTTACTCTATCATTATCCTTAGTCTCCTGCCTAAGCCATTCCCCTGTCTTTCCTCTCTGTGTAAGGTTCTGGCTTCCCGCCCAAGCCGGGTACAATGTCCCTTACAACAGGAAACCTGATAAACACAATGTGATATGGAGAGATGCAGCCGCACACCTCAGGCAACTCCGACCTAGGGAGACAAGTCACACCTGACGTCACCCTGCGGGTGGGCTGCAGAGCGCGCCCAGATCTTGCAGGGGAAAAGACTGGCTGAAAGAAAACATCAGCCAGAGTGGCCCCATTTCTATAAGCTGATCCAGGGCACCGCCGTTCTAAGTTACATAAAATACAGGATGCCAGAAACCGACCACATAGGAAAGAGGAGCTCTGTCCAGCATGAAATGGATTCCAGCTGGGACAACAGGAGTCCCACTTCCACTTAAGGACACAGGGAAAGGCTGTCTCTGGCTGACGCCACAGCTTCTCTCCCTCCAAGCCAGGAAATACCCAGGCCTGGCATCTTGAACAGACCCTGAATTGTGCCCGGAGCATCTTCCCTATGCAGCCCTGGGTTCTGCGTGTTGTTTTCACTTCCATTCCCAGACATTCACAATTCCTGGCTGTTTTTGTTGTGAAGACTTTGCTGGGCTTTGCCAAAATCGGACTCCTCTGACTAGCATTTCACTTCTGACCCCAGAAGTCCCAACCTGACCGCTATCTCTTGCAAAGATGTGAAACTCTGTCAGAGTTCCGTTTCAGCAAGGAGTCGGATGTTCCAAGGATGTTCCAACCCTGACCCCACTGGAGGGGCATGGGGTGTCTGGTCAGGATGGGACCAAGTTATCCAAGTTGCCTACCAGCAACCCCAGGTAGGTAATCAAAACAGGAAGGAACGCTGCACTTGAGATGGATGGCAGCATCCTGAGATCACCCAACAGAGACAACTCAGGAACACACACACCACACACCACTGCCCCCAGGGTGATTGCAGAACATTAGCAGCAAAAGAGCCACCAGAGGTCTCTAAGCTGACTTCCTTCCTTGACAGGAAGCCAGGCAACCTGCAGGCCAGGAACCTGGACCACGTCACCAGCTGGGCAACAGCCAGAAAGCCCTTGGGGCCCCCACTGGCCCAGAGCCCTCCTGGGTTACCTTGGTGCTCTGTTTCTCCTTCATGATGATCCGGGACAGGAGGACCACCCAGATGGGCATGGTGGCCTTGACTGCAAAGAGAGGCAAGGGGCGTTCAGGGAGCTGTTCTAGTCCTAGAACCCACCCTGGGACTCTGTCCCAACTCCACTGGAGGGGCGGGTAGGCTTGGCAGCCCCTCAACCTGCTTCAGCTCTTCTATTTCTGTGGGCCTTCCCCCTAACCCAACAGTTCTGATCCGCCCTGCTCAGCTCCCAGCATTCTTTTCAGCCCCTTCCCTTCCCGAGACCCCTGTGCGTGTCCCTCTCTTGCTAAAAGCTTTTGGCGGCCTCCAGCGCCTTTCGGACATTAGCTGACTTCTCAGCCCGGCATTCCTGACCGTCGACTGCACCCCGGCCGGCGCGCTCCAATCCAAGAGCCGAAGCCCCAGGCGGCGTGCCCCGGACGCCTTCCCCTAGGCCAGGCTTGGCACCCACCGGTGTGCGCGTAGGACACGGGCACCTTCCAGATGCTGACGTGCGCGGACACTGACGCGAAGTACTTGCCGAAGGCGAGCGGCAGCACGTAGCGCGGGTAGAAGCGCGGTGGCAGGAGCGGGCCCGGCGACTGATGCGGACCGGGCCCAGGGCCCGAGACTGGCGGCGCCGGGGGCACGCGCCAGGCGCGGAGCAGAGGCGGGAGCCCCGCGCACAACGCCAGGATGTGGCACAGCGACACGGTCACGGGGAACGGGAAGGCGCTCAGGATCACCTTGTTGACTACATTGCCGCCCGCGCTCAGCGCGTACCACAGCAGGCACAGTGCCGCCACCCGCGCGCCCTCGCGCGCCC
>NW_020175432.1:1427464-1468787 GCF_003031525.2 Neophocaena asiaeorientalis asiaeorientalis
CCCGCCCGTCCGACGGCCCGACGCCGGGCGGGGGTGGGGCAGGATGGGCGGGAGCGCCAGCCAACGCCGCTCCTCATTGGCCGCCACCTCTTGCGTCACCGACACGCGCCGGCAGACGCGCCCGCCACCACGTAGCGCGCGCAGGCCCCGCCCCCTCCGGAAGCCCACAGGGGGAGGGAGGGGCCTGTCCCGGAAGTGGAAGGAAGGAACGGGGACCGTAAAGCCACAAGGGCTCTTCAAGCGGTGGGGTGGCCCGGGGGACCGGGGACGGGGGCCCAGAGCACAAGCAGGAGGGGCGGGCGGGAGCGTTAGGCCCCGCCACGTCGGTGTCTGTGAGCGGGCGATCGAGTTCGTGGGTCAAACCTCGATGTCCGGGCTGCATCGGTGCCCCCCAGCCAGATTCCTGATGGCCGGCGGCGGACAACGAAGGTAAAAGACCAGACCTTTCGGGGAGAGCAACCGAATTGTAAAAACCTCTCCTTGGGCCAAATTCTTTCTGCAAACCGGGAGCGAACTCCCGTGGCTGGACTCCAACAGAGGACCCAACCTCAGAGCGCCCCGGAGCACGTTCTGGGAACTCGATGTGCGCTGTGCGGTGAAACGAGGATGGTATTACCATCTTCGTTTCACCGACTGACGGACTGAAGCCCAGAGGAGAGAAGCGACGTGGCTTAGATCCTCCGGCCAATTTGGGAGCCGTGGTAATGGCAGCCTCCTCGAGCACCTGTCTCTAGGGGATCTGCAGGAGGGAGGGGCGTGATGCTGGCCCCGACTGCTGACGCCCAAGGACCGGCTGGGATAGAGCAGCCCCAAGCCGCAACGGAGGAAAACAAAACGGTGTTTTCAGCAAGATGATCTTATACTGAAGGACTTTGTTCGAAAAGTACTTCCAACTTTTGGGGGGATAGGGAATGTTAAAATTTCCTTCTACTGTGTCCTTACTTGGCAAATTAAAAAGTGACAGCCCAACTTGATCCCCAAATGTTGGTGGCAGGTCTTAGCTTAACCTTGTGTTCTCAAAGGCAGGCAATATTTGTACCCTAGGGCTGACCAGATACTCAGACACAGGACAGGTGGTCCCTGGAGGGGGTGGGGGAGCAGTGACCTCCCTCAAAGCCCAGGCCTGAGAGGACAGGCTCATGGGATGCCAACCTGCACCCTAATAGTTTCCAGCTGTGCCTGTGACCCTTTGTCACAAGAATAATGTCACCCTCAGGATACCCACATGTCAGCTGGCCATATTACAAAGTGAGAAAACAGGCACAGTGGACTTAGGAAACTAGTTACTCCACAGCACAAATGGTCCTGCTGACATGCTTTCCTTTTTTCCACCCTAAAGTCTGATGATTTAATTTAGTCCTCACAACTCTGGGGTAGCACTTGCAGCTCCCAAATGGGGACAGGTGCACAGGAGTAAAGTGATTAGCCCAGATCCATACAGATGGTAGACGGCAGGGGCAGAGTTCAACCTCACACTGCCCTTAAAGTTACTTCACCTACTTTTTCTAGGAGTGGGTGTGTCCTGCACCACGGCTATGTCAGAATTCCCCACTGGCTCTGAAACTGTGGTTCTGGGTTGACTGAATGTTCCTGGACCCCGTGGTTTGCCCTGTGGGGCTGCCCCTCTAAAGGGGTAGCTGCTTCCTTACCTGTGAAATTAAGTAGATATGGACAAGACCTATTCCAGAGTGATAAAAACTAGAAAGCCGAAGCATACAGTTTCAGAGACAAGGGGGACGAATTAAAAGATGATCAAGGAAGTCAAGGAAGAAAAGTTATTTTTTAAAAAGTCAGCCCCAGCCAGACAGTAAGACAGCCCCAGGCCTGCATGGGGAGCTGGCAGCCTGGGGCTAGCTAGGGCCAAGGGCTAGGCTGCCAAACACAGCTTGGAGCCATGCCATTTAAGAACTACAAATATTTTAGGGGGTAAGACAAGGTCACTGAGACCTGGGTTGTGGAGCCGGCTTGGGAGGGCTTCTTTCTGGGGAAGATGAGGTTTGGATGGAGACAGATGTGGCCCCTTGTTCTGTCACCCAAAGCTAGCAGGTGACTCTAGAGATGGGAGAGGCATCGTGGCCCTGAGTGAATGAAAGGCAAGGTGGAGGTCAGTCTCCATGCAGAAGGCTAGGAGGCTGACTTTGTGACTTTGCCCTGTCCACCTCCCCACGGTCTGGCTAGCTGTGGGGCCTGAACCGTGGATATGGGGTCCAGGTCTTGGCTAATCCAGAATCCAGAAAGGGCTGATATGGCTGTAAAGGACCAAATTAAAAACAGTTCTCAGACTGGTTTGTGCAAATGTTTTTTTTTTTTTTATTTCCACATTTATATCACAAGGTGTCCATTTACTGGACCAAATAGCAAAGTTGCTCCCTTCTGCGTCCTGAGAACACAGAAGTCTAGGTACTGTACATTCACTAAGGCTCCTTGTTTTTGCAAATCGCGTTTATGACAAATAACCATAAGGCAAACGAATCTAAAGGAATGGTTATGAGTGTTTCCAGCGTACAGACAGGTCTCTTCTCACCCAACAGTACAGCTTACACACCAGTAGCACCCACGGTTACTTTTGTGTTTTCTGGGGAAGAGACTCTAGAAAGGTGAACTTTTCTAGATATGTGCAGGAAGGGGAAAATGAAGAGGGAGGAACAAGGAACGTTATTCATTTGATGGTCAGATGGAAGAGGGGGGTAAAATAAACTCCAGAAAACTTAAATTTTTGCAGCATTTCTTTAAAAACTGGGTTGTAACTGAAACCAGATACAAATGTGTGGACGCCCAGGGAGCATGGGTCAAACTGGCTGGCAAGCTGGCCTGCCTGATGCCAGCAGCTCGCTACAGCTGAGAAGCTTCTGGCACCATGATGGAAAAGCTGGCCAGGTGGGGTGCAAACAGAGGCCACAGCATTGCCCACTGCCTCAAACACTCAGGGCCATGTTAAAAAACAGAAAATGCAGAGATGAGATGCGTGCTTCTGTTGCTGTGTTAAAGGTAACCTCTTCCACAGGTTTTCTGTGCCTGCCTGCAACTGAGGTCCCAGCTCACCGGGGGCTGGGAAGCGTCCGCACCTCTTCCGGGGTGGGGGGCTAACGCTTTTTATAGCTGGTTTGCTATAGAGTTCTGAACTCACTTTGCTGGCCTTCCTTCCACGCGGTCCTTCCTTTGCAATTTTGTTAGTAAACTGGTAGCAGCATTTCACAAAAGAAGGAGAATTTTGAGGGAAGAGCACAGAGAGACCTAGAGACTCTCGTTCCCTCTCCCTCCCACCCCAGGCCGGACCTCCCCCCACCCTCCGGATTCCCAACCACTGGAGGCGCCGGGCTCTATGGCTGACTGCAAGGTGGGAATGCACTTAGAGCCCGACAGGCCAGTCAGTCCAAGCAGACGTAAGGCAGAATGTTCAACCGCCCGTCGTCGCCGTGCGGGTCGAGCGATATGCACTGCGTCCAGTCATACCAGTTACCCTGTGTGTCATGACACCCGTTCACCCCCGGCCACTGACGGGCCTGGATCCTGTCCAGATCGTCCTGCGTGACCTCACGGCTTAGCCCTGGGAGGTCCGTGGGTGGGCTGTGAGGCACCAGCACGTGCGGCTTCCGGGCCCCGCGCCGAGTGCTCTCCTCCTGCTTCAGGTACTCGGACATGAAGTGGTGAGCGCCCGGGGTCTGTGCACCCGACGACGAGAGCAGGCTGCTCTGCTGGCTCAGGTAGGACTGGATGATCTCGTTGCGCGACAGCTCCTTCCAGTTCGTCTGTTCAAAAGGGCTCTGGAGGCTGGCCTTGGCCTCGGGCTTGTCCAGCTCTGTCCTCGGCTGCTCCGTGTGCACAGGGCTGTCGGCCCGCACTGGCTCTTTCTGGGTCAGAGGTTTGATCTGTCTCGTCATGGGGTCAAAGGTGAGCTTCCGCTCTTTTAACCGGACAGGCTTGACACCTGCCTCGGACACCTGCCCGTCCAAGTTAACTGTGTAGTCACGAGGCCGGTACCTCTTCTTCTTTTTGCTGTCCGAGCCACCGGAGGAGGCAGCATCGCTGTCTGCCTTGGAGGAGTCCGGGGAGAAGCCTGCCCGGGGCAGGAGGGGCTCGGCCGGTGGCAGCCCTGCCTTGCAGCCCGACCCCGCGAGCCGCTGGTGGCCCTCAGGCTGCTCCAGCCAGCGCACCGGGCTCTCTGCGCTGGGCAGCAGCTCGAGCCGCCGCACGGGGGGCGTGGACGGCTGGGCCAGCGGAAGCGGTGACGGCACCTGTGTGGCATCGAGTGACTGGGGCCGAGGCGAGGGACTGGGCATGGAGCCCTTGTATGTGTATGGGCTCCGCTGCCGGGCAAAGGAGCCCTCGTGCCGTGAGTTCCGGGGACTGAAAGAGCAGCGAGGCGGCCCCTTGGGGTGGGGGGGACCTGGAGTCTCGTCCACCCTGTCCAGCTGCTGCAACACCGCAGCCTTCGTCTGCAAGCAGGGCCTGGGGGGCTTGCCCAGACCCGGGGAGCTGGTGTGTGGCCTCACGGCATTGACGGGGATCTTGCCACTGTGCTTGTCATTCTCGCTGTGCTCCAGGCGGCTGCCCTCGGGGCCCACGTGCCCGCTGCTGTCCAGGGGGCCGGGGAAGCTCTCAGGGCTCCCACTGATCCCATTGGTGGGGAGGGGGGACGAGTTGGCTACCAGGGAGTCGTGGCTCACTTTGGAGACCCTGGGAGGTGGCCCAGGGTGACCGAGGTCGCGCTGGTCCCCCCGGCGCTTGCGGCTGCCCAGCCTGTCCAGCCGCTGCCCGGGCAGCCTCTGGATGTCATTGCGGTTCTTCAGGTCATGGATGCTCTTGGGCGGGCCGCCTGCCCCTGCCTCCGGCCGGCAGTTATGGGCACCCCCGTTGGCCGAGCCGGGGGCACCCGCCAGCCCCCGCAGTGCAGCCTCATTCTGGTGCACGGGCTCGATGAGCTTCTGCCAGCTCCGCAGCAGCTTCTTGGCCCGCTTGGCGAGCTCCTCGTTCTTCGTCTTCTTGCGGACGTCGTTGATGAGCTTCCCAAGTCGGGTTTCCTACAGCCAGAGAGAGACGATGACACACTTTTAGGACAGGGACACCCCATGAAAAGGGAGCTGAGACAGAAATGGGGGGAAGGGCCCCATGTCTCTGAAATGACCCCACTGGCCCCTAAACCACTGGCCTCCCAGACACAAAACCTACGAGGATTTTGGGTCCCTTGTGACATTTAAATTCTCAACTCCCAAGTCCTCAGACCTTATGGTCCCAGAGACGGCAGGCTCAGAAGCATCATCTCACAGGCTCCCAACTCCTGGAGGCTGTGGACGGACCATTTAAGGCTACTGCAAAGCATCCTGGGGGAGCACGTTGTGGCAAAGGCAACAGCAAACAGAGGGCCCTGAGCCAGCGTCACTCACTGGAACCTCTGCTGGGCATGCACCCCAGAGCGTGCAGGGCCTCCTGCAGAGAAAGGGGCCCCAGACTAAAGCCACCCATTTCCTGCAGTGCCTGTGGGAAGACGGTACTCTTGGAGCATGTGCTGTGGGCTGGCACAGTGCAGGCCAGGAGGGCACGCCCCCCTCACTCCTCTTAAGGACCCACTGGGCCAGTGAGCAAAGTCTCTGAGGCTCCAAGAAGCCAGGAAAGACCTGGGTTGGGGCAGCCCAGGCCCGGCCCTCACTGCCCTCCCTAGTGTTCAGGCCAGAAATGCTCACCTCCAGTGCCTCTTTGGTAATGGGGTATTTCTCCAGGCTGGAGATGACTTCCTGCACCGCCACCATGTTCCGGATCTGCAAAACAAGAGCTACTGGTCAGACCCCAGGCACTTCTCCCCATGCCAGCCTGCTCCAGAACGCTCCCTTTCACAAGAGCCAGTGGAGCCAGCATCACCAAAGCCCCCACCTCGTGTAGCCTCCTACCTGCTCCCAGGGGCCAGCATGGCACCCAGTGCACACCCTCCAGTCTGCCTCCTCTAGTGCATGGTGACCAGTTTACCATGAGCCTATCTATGGACACGCCCACCTGTCCAAGTGGCTGTCACACAACTGAGATTCACTGTGTTTATGAAACAAGATTTCCTCTTCACATGGGAGATGCACTCAAATCTGCCATCTGATGGGAGGTTGAAGGATTTATCAAATAAAGTGCACCAAGTTGAAAAGAGCCATACATAATAATCTAATCAATTTAGTTAAATTAATGAGACCTCCAGAGTTCATCTAAAGGACACCACAAGGAGAGCAAAAGTCAAAGTGGGAGAAGACCAATGCCACAGGGCCCCGAGGATCCACCTGGAGCACAGAGAACTTGGGCCAGGAGACACGAATAGGAACTGGACAAAACAGGAGATCGTGCAGCAGTGCTCAACTCTCTTAGTCATCAGCAGATGCAGACCGAACCCACCAGTGGCTGCTACACTGCAAACACACCTGACTGGTGGAAATGGGGTCTGACAATACCAGGTAGTTCTGGGGTGCAGCCAACTCTGGGGAGCGATGGGGCTGTGTCTAGTCAAATCAAACACGTGCATGTCTCATGACCAAGCAATTCTATCCCTCACACGATACTTGCTACGAGCCAGGCCCTGTTCTACCAAGGTCTGTTTCCACATAGCACTACCTTGTTGAATTATCACAACCTCAAGGGGAAGGTACTATTATTACCATCACATTTAATGAATGGGGATGGCACAGAAAGGTGTGGGTCATGTGGTCATATGTTATAACGACACCAATGTCTTCCAGGAGTTGAAGGAACAGACTGAGAAGTTCAAGAGCACTAGAAATGAGCACACTGCAGCTTCAGTGCATTAGCAAGGTGAAGTTCAAACCACGCAGGATGAAACGTCACAGAAAATACATATTGTTGATTCCAATTACACCAAGCATCACAGCACACTCAAAAATTAACTCAAAATGAATCCCAGACCTAAATCTGAAAGCAAAAACTCTAAGGCTTCTAGAATAAACAGGAGAATACCTTTTCAACCTTGGGGTAGACAAAGATTTCTTAGGAGCCCCAAAGCACTAATATCCAAGAAAAAATACAAACTGGGCAGTGAGGAGGCCGGTCCCACAGGGACGAGGCCACCCTCTCCCTGTCCCCAGCCCTGGGATTCTGGCCCTGACAGGGTCCTAGGCTTGCCACATGGCCTGTCTCCACTCCAGTGACCTCACCCTGGTATATTTAGAGCCCTGGGTCCCCACAAGCTTATGAACCAGCAATCCCCGCAGAGCGAGCCCAGCGGCACAGTGTCCTTGTCCTTGGGCAGACACTGTCCTGCTGCCAGACAGGAGGGGGGGAGGCAGAACACCTGAGCAACCCTAGGGGCTGGCAGCAAGCTGGCACTGTAGACCTCACACAGCTGGAGACCCTCCTGGAGGCTGCACAGGGGCGGGGATGCGGTAAGGCTTGCTTGCGGGTCCCACTGTCACAGCTGAGCAGCTCCTGCACTCGGGCGGGTGTGCAACAGAGGCTTTCGGCTTTGAGGAGGCTCTCAGGCTCTCGGCCCTGTGGAAAGTGCTACGTCCTCTGCCTTCTTCTTTCTGCCCCTGCTGCGTTGAAGTCCAGGACCCCTGAGGGCTCATCCCTCTGGCTCCGCTCTGGCCCCCACTCTGGCCATGATGGCAAGGGCACTGAGCACTGTGTGGGGAGCATCACCTGGCATTCTGGAGGCAGTCAGGCCCTTGGGACCAGGAAGTGGACCAAGCCCTGCCCTCACCACACCAAACAGTCAGGAGTCCTGGGGTCTATGCAGTGCCAGGTTGGGCCTCCGGCCTCAGACACAGCAGAGAGTGACACCCCGGCAGCCTGTGGCCCTTGCCTCCCACCCTCGATGAGAGGATCCTGTGCATAGCAGGGACGCCAAGGTTCAGATATAGATAGCCAAGGGGAGGCTCCCATCCAGGCTCCAGGCCTATAAAAAGTCCAGCACAGGACCTGTGGGGCAGGGAGATTGGGTGCCAGGTACCAGGCAGGCCAGGGGTACCTGTGGTGAGGGCAGCATCTGAGCAGGGCCTCCCAGGGTGGACAGGAGAAGCCCCAACACCTCAGGAGATGGTGAAATGGCACCAAAGCCCTGGAGAGGGGAGAGGGGTCCAGAGCAAAGACAGTGGCATAAGTCAGGAGGCCAGGAGGAAGAACAGACCCAGGGGAAGTAAGCTGGCTACACAACCTGCCTTCCATTAACTTCAGCCACTGTGGGAGCTAAACTGCTCCCACTACCCCAACAGGCCACCCTGTTGCTAGGTCCTTCCTGGCACCCATCTGTCTGAAAATACACTCACTCACGATCACAGCAGAGACCATGCCATTACTGTGCGGGGAGGAAGCCTCTGAGCTACTCCCAGGCACTGCTCTCAAAGAGGGCTTTGGGGCAGCTCTACAGGTCATAGTGCTCAAGGGTCACTCACACCCTCCTGCTGTCAGGAATAGCCTGGCACATCTGTGGCCCTTCTGTCCTTTGGATATCTCCCTTGGGATTCATTCCCAGGGAATGAAGTCAAACCAAAACTAAAAAAAAAAAAACACCTCTCAAAACTATATGCCAAACAGCTTTCCCCAAAAGGGCAGAATTCACACATGAGGGACATCTGAACACCTGCAGCCTCATCTTCTCATTAGGACTCCTTCAACAGATACAGATTAATGTGAATTTCCTCAATAATTAGTGAAGCCAAATGTCACCTCCTTTCTACTAATGCTGACTTCCCATGTGAACTGCTCACTGTCCCAGCCCACTTACTTTCATTATTTGACTGGCCTCTTTATTGCAAGTAAATACCGTCCCAGGGTGGTGATGTCTGCCCCTGTGCACACAGGTGCCTAAATGTGCTCAGGGCTGGCGCTGGAGAGGGAGGTGTCAGGAGCGGGGAGGGCTACTCTGGAAGAGCAGGGCGCAGGTGAGGTGGGCCAGGCAGCGGGGGAGCACTCAGAGCAGAGCAAAGGCAGGGCAGGAAGTCAGTGGGCAGCCCAGGGTGTGGCCCAGGTGAACACAGTCAGCTGGTGACCACTGGTGGAACTGACTCTGTTACTACTGCGCCGAGTGCTTGCGGATCCTAGACTGGAGATTCATGAGGGACAATCAGGTATCCACGGTCAGACAGGAAAGCGAACGAACAACCATCCCAGGCAGAAAGAAGGTGAAGCAGCCAGTGTCTCCACATGGAACACACGGACACCCCCTAAACTGGCCTCCTCCAGGCCGGCTCAGGGAGAGGAGAGAAAGAACCCTCCTCAAACTGTCCTCACTCACACCTCAGGGACGCCCAGGGGCACACGCTGGGAGGCGGAGAGGGAACGCTCCTCACCACTGACCCAGTTCCCAGGGTTCTTATGCAGACCTCCCACCACGTGAGAACCAAGGGCAGGCGGGGAAGCAGCAAGGCCTACCTTCTAGTGAGCCCCTCATCACTTGCTAAGTCACTACTCCAGCCAGCCTAACCCACGACATTTGCTGCTCAACTCACGGGAGGAAGGAAGGGGTGCTGGACACGCACAGGTGACAGGACCAAGGCAGGACAGCAGCCCTCAGAAGCAGCCTGGGTAAAAGTGTGGACTACACAGTGCAGGATGCCACCACTCCCACATCACATGTCTGAAAACTGTTCTGTGAACTGGTTCAGTGGTCTGAACCTGGATCCACGTGCAGAGGTGGGGACGGCTCAGGGGGGACAGACCCACCACTGACCAGCCTCCTCCTCGTGGTAATTCAGGGGACAGGCCCAGGCCCTGAGTAATTACCACCCTGTGGGGGATTTCCAGCCCTGATGTGAAACAAGGAACTGAGACTTCTTTGGAGTCCGCAAGGCCCCTTGCTCACTGCTCCCTTTTCTCCAGGCATCAAGGGCTCCTGCTCCACCCGAAACCCCCAATCTCTCACTAATTAAGCTGGACCTGTGCAGCCCTGGTGGCAAAGAGTAAACCCTGTACTCCCCAAGTCCAAGCACTGGTGAGACTCAAGGGCAGTAAGCCAGGGAAGGCCCACCCAGCCGGACTCTCTTCACAGGACCACTACTTATTGGGTTCCTCCAGGGGCCAAGGTCTCTAGCTTTTCTCCCTTGAAACTCTACTTTACAGATAAGAAAAAACTGAGAGTCCAGGAAGGTAAAAGAGGTCCAGTGCTCACCACGTAGCTAGAAGGCAGGGGAGTGTGGCTTTATACTAGCCTGGCACAGGGTCTGCCCAACACACACGGCCCAGCTGGTGCTTTACTAGGTAGGGTGAGGGAGGGCACGCAGACACCACCAGGCTGGTGATGCTGGCATCCCACCCACATACTCTCCCCGACTTGCCACTGCAGGGAAATGCACAGGTTACAAGAGTTCCACACAGGGCTGGCTTCATGCCCAGCAGCACCTATGGATGGCCAGGCTGCCTCTGTCTACCCCCAGGGTGCACTGGAGCCAGAGAGGTCCCCACGCCCACCCACAACATCAGGGGCTTGAGCCCACCCTCAACGCTTGCCCTAAGCTGCAGGACACTTGGTAAATGACAATGGCACTGGAGCCTCTCCCTGCCAGGCCCTGGAAGGAAATGGCACACACTGAGGATGGACTCACCCCGCCTGTCTAGCCAGGCCCTGACCACACTGTGGCCCTGCATCTATGCAGCACAGCCCACAGCAACTCCTTCAGTGGGCTCAAAGCCCGCCGGGTCAGCAGCAAAAACTAGTTTGCTTTAAAACCAACCATGTGTAAGTCTCTTTTTTTTCTTTTTCTTTTTAAAGCAGAATAGTCTAGACTAGAATTTACAAAACCCACTTAGCTCGAAAGGCTTTGGAAGTGTTCATCAGCGAGCAAGCTGTCCTTCCAAACCAAAACACGACGCAGATGGCACCCAGAAGCAAGCAAACCTCGAGCCTTTCAATGTGCTGAGCATTGTAAGGCCATCCTTGGCTGAGTCACTGTGCCCTGCAAGCCACACAGTGGGCGTCAGTCGTGTCCATGCGGATGAAAGAGGCTTTGCCAGGCGAGCGCGTGTCTGTGATTTGGTTCCAGTCTCACTCTTTTCAGCCACAGCAAGTCTTCCCGCTTCTGATGAACTCCACATGTTCCCAAGGTGGGTGCTATTCTGTGACTCTAACTGCTTCTACTGCAAGTCAGTGCAAGAGGCGGTGCCTGCATCTCCCAGAGAGCCTGGCGGTGACCAGCCCGTGTCCCACCCCATCTCCCTGAGAGAGGAAAAGAAGTCAATGTGCCTTGATTCTACCTCTCAGCTCGGAAGGTGCAGCCTCCTGGCCCTGTTCTGCCTTGCCTGGTACCACAGCCAGGCAGGAGCCAGGGGAACCTCCCTCAGGCAGGTGTCATGCCAGCGCCCTGCCTGGCAAAGGTGCCTTCCTCTGCCAGGACCCCATGGGAATCTCGCACTCACAAGGGTGAAGTTTCTCTCATTCACGGCTTCTGAGAGGAAGAACGACACTGGGGCAGGGGCTGTGTCTCAGCCGCAGCCACCAAGCTCACCACTTGCAAAAGCACAAAAGCACTTCCTCATTGGTGGGGCTCATCTGCTCCCCAGGAGCATCCACAGCTGGAGGATGGCCACTGCCTGCGTGGCCCTGACTGTTGTACACTCACAGCCTGCAGAGCGCCCATGGCCAGAGCAGCCGATTGCAGCCGCAACTCGGCCCAGAGGCAGCAGGCAGAGCACTGCTTGCACCTAATGAGCAGCCCAGGAAGAGGAAGCCCAGGGCCCAGGACAGCAGCCACGAGCCTCTACCAGCCATGGGACCTCTCCGAGAGGCCTGCAGAGGTGAGAAAGGGCCCTCTCCACAGTGCTGGTCCTCTCTCTCAACTGTCCCAGCAGCTCTTCCCAACAAAACTACAAACTTAAATGCTCTTGACCTCTGAATCAGGTCAACATACAATTCTTGTTGTAATTCAACCCTTTCTGAGAGCACAGGAGCTCTCAACATGTCATCTGGGAGCTGGTTCATTCCTACACTGATACAACTGGATAGTCAGAAAGCCAAGCAGAGCGTTTTCTATCTGCATCCATGCTCGCAGAAGGGTCCAGGTGGCAGTGCATCTGATGACAGCACGCCGGGTGAGGTTTCCTCCCTCTCAGCCGTGCTCTCGTGGGAACAGCCAGTAAGAATACTAGCTGCGCAAGACGAAACACCCGACGCCCAGGGGAGGGGCACACACAGTGCTCGGCCCACACACACGTAGAATACAGGCGATCCAAAACTAGAACAAGCCAGCTTTTTAGGAAGTGATGGGGCCAACCTCCAAGAGAATGCTAAGTGAAACAGCGAGGTGACAGCAGTGCACTCTTGTGCTGCCGGTGAAAAACGCCTGGCACTGGGGCTGGGCAGAGAAGCAGCCGGGCCAGACCTGGCTTCCAATGCTGGTCCAACTAATAAGACTTAAAGCAAGACCAGCCACCAACCTGAGCCCAGCTCTCCCTCTGGCAGCTGGAAAGCCTGGGCGGAATGTTGGGAAAACCACAGACTGTGTTTGTAGATCCTCAATGGCACACTGACCACCATCCTGGGAGACTGTGCCCACAGCTGCCAGGCCAGGAGAGGGTCCTGTGCACTGTCTGCCAGGCCGCTCTGGGGTTTCTAAGATCCCTTCAGGCAGCACAGTGCCTAGTGTGGCGCCAAAAGTCTGCCAGTCTGCTCCTGGGCTGCTATAGGATCCTGAGAACAGGGGATATCCTAGAATTTCCCTCAACAAGTCACCAAATGCAGGCCTGGAGGATGCAGGAAGGGCTGGTTATGGCCCAGTCCTGAGGCATATGTAGAAATGGCCAGAGGCAAGGACAGAAGTAACAGGTGAGGCACCACAACTGAGGCTCAGCTGAGCGGCCAGGAGCACCAAAGTGGCGATATCAAGCAGGCTCCTTTAGGACATGAGAAGGACTATGGAGAAGAGAACCAAGGACATACCCCTTCTCAGAGGGCCTCAAGCCCAGAACTGGTCCCAGAACCTGAGGCTGCCAAGCCTAGTTGGGTAAAAGTGACCACACCCACAACCGACGACCAGGACTCCCGTGGTAAGCAGTAAGAGTGTGTTACAGACACGTGACTGACTCGCAGGGTCTGGTGGCCCTCACTTTCCTGGGCACTCCACACGGGGTCACCAATGTCTGTTCTGAGCTGGGTGGATGTGAAAAGAGTAACAGGAACTGCCAGAGCCTGGGTGGGGGCCACACTGGTTAAGTCATTTGGTGAGTCACAGGGTTAAGTACGGAGGAGCCCATGTCACCTTCCACAGAACAGGAATCTGTGAGATCCGCAAACTCACCAGGCCCTAAAGGTAATTGAGGGTGGGTATGCCTGTCCTACATGACACAGCAACCATCAGGCAGGACATGGTCTAATGGGCTGCTTGAACGCCATATCACATGCTCCAGGGCAAAAAGCACCAGAGAAGACTGTACACAGGAGGTGAGCAGAGAGCTCTGAGCCCACCCATCTATTCCCTCAGCCACGAAGTGGGAAGATGACAGAAGCTTCCTACAGGCTCCTGGGAGGGGGACAAGAGATACACACATGAACACCCAGGACAGGGCCTGGCTGGCACACGTAAGCGCTCAAGAAAGGGGGTCACCACAGAGCCTGTCATGGGACTTGAGAGGGATCAGGTCCAAGGCCACCTCTTTCCCCCACCTGCTGCCCTGGGCTCTGTGTGGAGCTAGAAGAACAGCAGTGGGCATGGGGACTTTCTCAGTGGGCACTCCTGCAACAGGGGCCCCCGTGGAGAAGACCAAGGACATCGTCCCATGGAACAGGAAGGCAGGTCTGTGCACTGCATCAAACATCATGTAAGGATGAGCGCTCATGCCCCAGGGCCCAGCCATTCCACTCTGGGGTAGGGACCAGCAGAAACGTGAGCATGCATGTGCTGAGAATGGTCAGAGCAGCCCCGTCGGAAAACCACCCACGTGGCCACCAACAGTATAACGGACGACTAAATCATGGTCTAGCCATTCAACGTCGAATGAACACACTACTGCTACTCACAACATCAAAGATAAATCTCAAAACAGGCTGAGTGGAAAAGCCAGATACAAAAGAATACATTCTGTACTGGATTGGAAGCTCAAAAGCAGGCAAGACTTGTCCATGGTGACGGAAGTCAGGGAAGTTGGGGGTGCAGAGACACTAGGAGAGGGAACAAGAATGGCTTCTGGGGAGAAGCTCTATTCCATGACCTGGGTAGGGGTTTCTGGGGTATGTTCACTTCATAAACGTTCACTGAGATGTAATACTTACAACTTGTGTACTTTTCTGGATATATGCTACAGTTTAATGAAAAATTGGTCTTAGAGGCCATCCCATCCTAGAAACAGATGCCAGCGCTACTGGGGTTGAAGAGGAGGGAGAGGTGTTGGCGAGCCAGCCCCTCACCCCCCACTCGGCAGCAGAGACCCTCTCAAGGTCTGAGAACTACCGCACCAGGAGCCCAGGCTACCTGAGATACCCAGTGTGTGCAACGCTTCACAGCTCACAGAGAAAGGTGTCCACACGCTCCTATCCTGGGCAGAGGCCAGTCTGGGGAAAACAAGGGTGCTCTTTAGGTTCCATGGAAGGAGCGCCGAGCAGGTCAGAGTCCCCAGGAAGGAGCAAGCTCTAAAGTTACTGGAGAGAGGCAGGCAGGCAGGCAGCAACCACTGCCTGGGCATCACTAGCCAGCA
Source organism: Neophocaena asiaeorientalis asiaeorientalis (assembly GCF_003031525.2). Lineage (NCBI taxonomy): Eukaryota > Metazoa > Chordata > Mammalia > Artiodactyla > Phocoenidae > Neophocaena > Neophocaena asiaeorientalis. Next base: position 1,442,072 of record NW_020175432.1, read on the forward strand.
TCCTGGGTAGGTGGGCAGGCGGGCCTCTGTCTCCTACCACACAGTGGTTCTCTCCTGAGACCACAGACTTCCAAAGTAGGTGTTATGCCACTTCCACAATGAGGAAGCCAGAGTGCCCATTACACACCTGGCCACAGTTTCATTACTAACCTAACCTGCTAATCCTGTGCAGTTAGCCCATACCTGCCTCCACACAACAGGCCATCAGCAAGTCGTATTGGTGACAAGGGCAGAAACAGCTGGCTCAAGGGAGAACAGTGGAACAATTTGGATAAGGAAAATTCTGCCTGCCTACACCAGGAATGAAGATAGCAAAGAAAGACTAGATATTAAAGTGGGGGAGGCAGATAACATTCAAAACTCAACTTAATCTGCCATATTAAGAGGCCAAAAATGAAAAGCCTTATGATCATTTCAACAGATGTAGAAAAAACATTTGACAAAATTAAACATCCATTCCTGATGAAAACTCTCAGTTGGCTAGGAGTGGAAGAGAACTTCCTCAGCTTGATAATACCCACGGCTAACATCATACTTGATGGTGAAGGGCTGAATGTTTTCCCCCAGGAACAGGTACAAAACAAGGACATGTGCTCACCACTTCTATTCAGTCTCATCAGGAGATTCCAGCTAGTGCAATAAGGCAAGGAAAAGAGATAAAGAAAGGGAGGGAGGGAGGGAAGGAGGAAGAAAAACCATCCAGTTTGGAAAGGGGGAAGTAAAACTGTCTTTATTCACAAATAACAGAACAGTCTATATGGAAAATCTTATAGAATCTACAAAATAAGAATAAGTGAGTTTAGCAAGGTGGCAGGATATAAGTTCAATATAAAATTCCACTGTATTTCTATATGCAAGCAACAAACATTCAGAAACTGAAAATTTAAAAACCAATTCCATTTACAATAGCAATTAAAACTATGAAGAAAATAGATAGCTAGTGGGAAGTAGCTGCATAGCACAGGGAGACCAGCTCAGTGCTTTGTGTCTACCTAGAGGGGTGGAACAGGGAGGATGGGAGGGAGGCTCAAGAGGGAGGAGATATGGGGATATATGTATATGTATGGCTGATTCACTTTGCTATACAGCAGAAACTAACACACCATTGTAAAGCAATTATACTCCAATGAAGATGTTAAAAAAAAACAAACTATGAAGAACTTACAGATAAATTTGACAAAAGATGTAAGACCTCAACACTGAAAAGTACCAAACATGGCTGAGAGACACTACGAGAGGCCTCAATTAATGGAAAGATATACGAAGTTAATAGCATGGAAGAGTCAATATTGTTAGGATGTCAGTTCTCCCCCAAACTGATCTATAGATTCAATGCAATCCCAATCGGAATTCCAGCAGGGTCTTTGGGAGAGATTGACAAGTTGATTCTAAAATGTATATGGAAACGCAAAGGTCCTAGAATAGCTAACAAACTTTGAAAAAAAGAAAATCAGAAGCCCATATTATCTGATTTTTAAGACATTATATAGTCAAGACAGTGTGGTATTGGAGCAAAAACAAACAAACAGATCAATGGAACAGAGTAGAGTCCATTTAACAGGTCCACACACACATGGGCAACTGATTCTTAACAATAGTGGTAAGGCAATTCAGAAGTGAACGAATAATCTTTCAACAAATAGTGCTGGAATAACTGGATAGCCATAGGCAAAAAACAACACTGAAACAAAACATCAAATCCTTGACCTCTATCTCACAAGACATACAAAAATTAACACAAAATGGATCATGAACCTAAATATGAGTTAAAACTACATAATGTACAGAAGAAAACACAGGAGGAAAATCTTAGTGACCTTGGGTTTAAAAGGCAAAGACTTTATAGTAATATGAAACAAAAAGTACAAACTATAGAGAAAACAAACTGGATTTCATCAAAATTGAAAATCTTTGCTCTTCAAAAGATGACACTTATGAAAATGAAAAGGCAAGCCACCACTGGGAGAAAATATACATGAATCATATATCTAAGAAAGGACTTGTCTCTAGAATATATAAAAATCTCTTTCAATTCAATAATTAGGCAAAGAACCCAAGGGGGAAAAAAATGGGGAAATGATTTGAACAGATTTTCAAATCTATCACCAAAGAAGAGCTATGCATGGCAAACAAATAATTGAAGAGATGCTCAGCACTATTAGCCATCAGGGAAATTCAAATTTAAAACACCATGAGATACCACTACATACCTATTAAAATAGCTAAAATTAAAAAAGACTGACCACATGGAGTGCTCATCAAAATGTGGGACAACTGAAACTCTCATACACTGCTGGTGGGGTTGGAGTATAACATGGTATAATCGCCTTGGAAGACATTTTGACAGATTATTAAGCAACCCAAAAGTCCATCAACACAAGAATGGATAAACAAATTGTAGTATATCCATAAAATTAAATGTTAGCAACAGAAAAGAATGAACTATTCATATATATACAACATGCATGAATCTCAAAATAAATATTAATGAAAGAAGAGCCCAGACACCACCCTGCCAAAAAAGTACATACTGCATGATTTCACAAAGTTCTAGAAAAGGCAAATTAATCTACAGTGACAGTAAATCAGCAGTTGCCTGGGGATGGGGGTGGGCTGAAGGGAAGATTACAATGGGACAAGAAAAAACTTTTGGAAATATCTATTACCATGACTGTGATGATGGCTTCTCAGGTGTATTTACAGATCAAAATATATCTAATTGTACACTTTAAGTGTGCACAGTTTATTGTATGTCAATTATACCTCAGAGTTGTAAAGCAACTATGGAGGCAGATGACAGATGCGACAGGTCCTAGAAAAAGGAGGAGGGGTGGGAGGCAAAGAGAAGGAACACTTCTTTGTTGGAGGTTAGGCATCAGATGCCCCTCCTGGGCTCAGCCCTCCCTGGGGAGGTAGGTCAGACAGAAAGTTCCTTCCCCCCTTATGAAGATGAAATGAAGAAGTCTGTCATGCCTGGGCCTCCCAGGGGTATCATAAGGACTGTATGACAAAGGCACGTGTGTATAACGCACTCCTAAAAGCAGCAGGCATCAATCCACATACATATTTTTTTCCTGGACATTCTGCTTGCCCCTGCAACACCTGTGCATCAACAGACTGCACATCCTAACTGTGGGCTTGGAAAAGGTGACTCCTGGCTTTCCTTCAGAAAACGCACTATGGCTGGAGCTGGGTGACAGTGTCTTACAGGTTGTGAAATGAAAGGCTCACTAGCCGCCGAGGACTGAACTTCAGGACATGTGCCCTCCTCAGCCTGCCTGTGGGGTTTTGTCATACTTCAACTGGGAACCCAGGAGAGGGAGCCAACTTCCCATGCTCACATGGGAAAGGCCAGTGGCCACAAACATCTACAGAAAGTCTTAGGCAAACAGCAGTCTGTTCTCCCCTCAAACAGTTGGTGTGGGCGATAACCTGTCTCCATCCTCCTGACATGAAAACAGCCTCAAAGCATCTGACAGCTTCTTTTCCCCCCTCACTCTTCATGGTTTTCTGCAATGTATTAAGCTTCTGTGACTGAAAGTGTCTGAAATCCTGACTTCCCTCAAGACAGCTGAGCTAGACCCTTACTACTCTCAAGTGTGAGTGAATGGATGAATGAAGGACGGATAGATAAATGAAGCCCCATCTTACTGTCCTTGGTTGCTGGGCACCATGTTTACTCCAATATTATAAACATCTCAAGGGTCTCCCTCTGCAGCAAGTCAGGATGTGCAGTCACCAAGTAAGTATCTCGAGAGCAAACAGGGCTTGTCCAGTTTCCAGCTGTTATCTGTACTGGCCACCCCACAAGGCTCATGGGAACAGGGAGGTGACTCTCAGTGCTCCTCACACAACCCCCATGGAAGACAAGGCCAAGGGTACCATGGCTGGGTGGCCGGCAGAGGGAAAGCTGAGGCAAGGGCAGGAGAAGGCTGTGACCAGGGTGGCACAGGCTCTGATACTGCTCCAAGCAAACACGTTTGCTCAGCAGGGCCCAATGGCTTTGGAGAGAGTCTCCCATTTTCAACACAGTGGTCCTAGACGTCACCACAACCACAAATACTTTCTCCAAATTACCTTCTTGGCCACCCTGAAATGATTCTGATGGGTTACATAAAGCAGGAACAAGGAAAGCCAGGTGAGATTTTTGTGGAGGCAACATTAAAGCAATGGGGGGAACCAAACATCACAATCCACCATGGTAATTCAGTGACAGCATGATCCACAAGCAGCAGCACTGCTTGGCATGGCGGATGAGTGGAAGTTTGCTGGTAGAAGGTGATGGAGGACCACCACGGCTCCCGAGGTCACTTGCTACCAAAAGCCAAACCAGCCGCTTCCTCCCAACCTTCCTTGCTGGGGACCCTGGGAAAGCATGACACCCAACAGCAGCCCCCGCTGGGCTGGCGTGGACCCCCATCGGCACTGCCTGCCTCACCCCAAACCACCTGCATCCCACAGGGCAAGGGGTGGCAAAATGGATCCTGAGGACAAGAGCCTGCCCCATGGCTAAATGTCACAGGACAGCCCTGCAGCGAGACACGAGGTCCCGGTCATCAAAAGTCCAAGGCAAGGTGGGACCCCAGCTGGGTTCCAGGAGAAGCACCATAGCAGCTTTCCCTTGCTTTAAACATACCAGGCAGAGAATACTGAGGAGCACTGGGAACACAGAGGATTTCCATTTTTACTGTATTTCCTTCGGTGTATCATTTTCTAACATTACTTTTTCACTATTTTAAACCTATTTTTTGAAACTTTTTTAAAGGTCTGTTTTTGCCCCTTTTCATAATCACCATACAGGTGGATACCAAATACGACTGACCATGGCAACTAGGTGAGGAAACAGAGCACAAGTTTTTACTAAAACCTACATTAACATTAAAAAGGAAATTAAAAAGGAGCTCTACCTCACCCCTACCTGTCACTGCACCAAAACTGCTCTGCCCAGGCAACTTTTCACCAAAGCCAAGGACCTGTCAGCCCTGCCTCGTCTCATCTCTCGGACCCTGAGCAAATCCTGACATCCCTCCACATGCTCACCTTCTTCCTCTTGGAGCTCTTCAAGGCACAACCCGAGACCCTTTCCTTCTCTCACTCCACTTCTCCGCTGCCTGAGCAGTCCCACCCCCAGGCAGCTCCACATCTGCATCTGGGGCCCAGGTGCCACCTCTGGACCCACCTGGCGGCACTTCTGCATCTCAAAGGCACTGAGGGTGTCTAGGTACCACTGGCTGACTCCATCCCTCCCCACCCTCAGAGGTGGGGCAGGACCCTCGGAGCAGGCAAGCCCCCTTTTCTCTCACCTCCAAATAAACACATTCACACTAGCCCAGTCAGGCATGTCTTCTTTGGACCCTGATTTCAACCCCGAAATGGTGGACCTAAGCCCACCTCCTGGCCAACTTGTGATGGGCACTTTGTCTGAGTGTGCCCACATCCGGTCCCGTAACTTTTTATGCAGACTGACCATGTCTGACCTAACACAGTGCTGACCGGGCTCACGGATGGGGACCTGAGGCTTCATGGTGCCCAAGTTCTTCACCCTAAATATCTCGAGTTCTCCTCCGCCCACTTTGGTCTTCCTTTTCTCTGAGAGTATCTTCTAGGCCACTACCTTTGTCACTCTTGAACCACAACAGCCCCAGGAGGCAGATGACAACACCATGGCTCAGGTCTGGCCCCAGAGGCCAAGCTCAGCAGGACTGTCTCCCCTGAGCCCCTCAAGCCCCCCGAGCCCCCACCAGCCTAAGCCATGGTCACGTTTCTCTGGCTGACCTTCCTGCTCTTGTCCAGAGCCTGCAACAATTATGTAGTTGAAATTGCATCACAGATAACTGTTTTTTTTTTCGTTGAACACTTCTTCCTGTTGTTACATAATCTTCATAATGATCTTGTTTAACAGACAAACATCCCATTAATGCATCATTTCCTTGACCTTCTCCAACTGCTGGGCATCCCATTTCCTTCCGGGTTCCCCTACTGCAACCAATCTTGCAATGATCATCTTCACACGTACGACTTCCTTCTCTCATTTTTCCCTCAGAAATAAATTCTCAGGTGTTAAACTCTGTCTTAAGGGTCCAAATACTTTTATGGCAACTGGTTCTGCCTCAGCTATTTTTCACTCCCACCTTACACTATGCAATGACCCCATCACGAAGGGGAGGAAGAAAGCAGGGCTGAATCTGATGTACCCTGCACAGGGTCCCCGAGAGGCGGGCCCACCTGTCTGGCAAACTGCCCTCAAATGTCGGAGCTGTTATCCTGCCCTTGTCATCTATCCCTTGACTCCACCAGCAGGGAAGGGAGAGAGAACCCAGGACACACAACCCTCCAGGACCGGCACTGAGACCATTCTGCTCACAACTGCTGACTGCTTCCTTGCACAGAAATGGGAGAGAACTGGGCTCCCTGCCTGCTGGCTCTAACTCAGAGGCTGTTGGGAAGACAGGCAAGGATTAACGCGACTGTCACTCTACCTGGGGAGGGCTCTAACAGCCCTGCAGGGACACAATGGCACAGGGTTGGGGTTAGGGGGTGTGGATAGGAGCAAATATGGCATTAGCCTTGCTGAAACCTAGAGCAATTTTTACAGCCCAGTGGTGAGGTTACCAAGAGTGACTCTGAGATCTGCAAGGAGAACACAGCCAGAAGACAGAGCTGCCGTTTCCAAGGAGAAGGGCACCCTGCACACACTGAGAGGGAATGGCTGTCTCCAACATCAGGTAAACCTTGGATGCAGGAGCCAAAATCATTCAGACTGCACACTGAAACTGCCGCAGCCAACAAAGACAAGACACCAGAGTTCATTCACCAGCTATGTATTTACCAGGAAAATAAAAATGTATATGTGCTGAGGAGGAACTCGGGGAGCAGAGGGAGCTGGAGGGACTTACATTCAGGGTGGGGAAGGCAGGCGACAGACAAGCAAACAGGACAAGGTGACTATACTGAAAGCTATGAAGAAAATAACCAATGTGACATGCTAGAGGAAGGCTTCCTCCAGAGCCTGGGCCAGGAGGGGTGGTCGCCTCAGCTTGGAGCCCCAGAGAGAACCTGGGGCAGCAAAGGGTCTGGAGCAGACTTCTGGCCCCACCCCACCTTCAGAACAGCTGGCTCATCGTGTACCCATAATGGGCTCCAAGCATGGCCTCCATGACACTCGAGCCAAGAGAACCATCCCAGCAGCCAGCTGCAAAGGCACTGATGCCATCTTGGACAAGGAGCCTGTGGCCTACAGCCCAGATCCAAGCAGGACAGGGGTAGGGACTCTGCCCAAGTGTGTGCTGGCGCCAGCTCACACCAGCCCATGAGAGCCTGTGGTGAAGCTTTCAGGAATCTTGGGAGCCAGATGTTAAACGCAGCCATTGTTAAAAATGCAATGGTAAGGCTGGGACTGACCACCTGAAGGCTGCTGTGGGCAGCTAGTTATCTCCTGCCTGGCAGCATTCTAAATTTTCTAGAAAAGTCACATAACTGGGTTTTTATAGAAAACCTCCATTTGTATTTCTGTAGCTAATTCCAGTCTTAAAAATACTGTACTAAGAAACGACACAAATCCTTGAGCTCTACCCAGCTCACAGATCACCTCTATTTATACCTCAGTGTCAGGTACACGGTAGACACTAATAGCATTAAAACTGCACAAGCAGTTTTAATGGCACATGGGTGCCAGGTGCTGTTCTAGACGTGTGACGTGTATTAACTCATTTAATCTTCAAAACAACCTCAGGAGATAGGTATTATTACTTCCCCCGTTTTCTGTATAAGGGCAGCGACACTCCAAGATGTTAGGTAACTTGCCCAAGGCCGCACAGATAATAAGGCATGGAGCCAGGATCAGGTCCAGGCAGTCTGGCTCCAGAGTTGGTGCTTGTAAGCTTTATGTTTAGTTCCTGAAAAAACAAAGGCACCAACATGCATAAGCAGACATAGTACCCAAGGAGCAGGAATGACTTATATTTCATTTGACGAAGATTCTGGTTGAAATAAATATCACTTGAGATGTTCCTCTGAGCAGCAAGGATGGACACTACCTCTGCCTTACTTCTACTGCCATATTCCTGAGGTCTGGGGTGACCTCTGTCCTAGTTAACTCGGCATCCTATCCATTTTAGCGTGTGTCCTGGATTTTTCATCTTTTAAACAAAGTTTTAGAATTTTATTAAAAATAGTTTTTAAATGGAATTTTTATTGCTTTTTAATAAACCATTTGTGGTCAAAAATTGTTTAATGTAATTTACTTTTAGCACTCTCTTTTACTTCTCAAGGGCATCTTCATTTGGAGATATATGTATTTTTTAATTGATGTATAGTTGATTTACAATGTGTTAGTTTTAGGTATACAGCAAAGTGATTCAGTGAGAAACGGCTGAGAAATTTAAATATCATATGATATCACTTACATGTGGAATCTAAAAAAAAATGATGCAAGTGAACTTATTTACAAAACAGACTCACAGACATAGAAAACAAACTTATGGTCACCAAAGGGGAAAGGGGAGGAGGGATAAATTAGGAGTTTGGGATTAATATAAACACACTACTATACATAAAATAGGTAAACAACAAGGACCTACTGTATAGCACAGGGAACTATACTCGGTATCTTGTAATAACCTATAATGGAAAAGAATCTGAAAACGGATATATATATATATATATATATACATATATATATATATATAACTGAACCACTTTGCTGTACACTTGAAACTAATACATTGTAAATTAACTATACTTCAATTTTTTAAAAAAGTATAACAGATTTTTTAACTTAAAGAAAATGCAATGACAGAAACTGTATACAATAAGTTATACTGAAAACAAAGGTGATGAAATACTCAAAACTCATCACTTCCTACTTATTTTCTCACATTTACTATTTTATCTAGGTTTCTGAGTTTATTCATTACTACTATATCTTCATGGTGAAAATGGTGTACTACTGAGGCATCTCTTCCCAACTCCACATTTGGTGACACACATGTTAGTAGCTTGAAATCAAACATAGTGGAAGTATTTATACCATGGAAATTGGCAAACACTACAAATCAGGGCTTGATTTATTGTTGAGTTGGTGGCCTCTGTAGAGTCCTGGGCTGTATCCAGCTCAATGCCTGTTTTTGTAAAGAGTTTTAAAACTTCATTTTATGTATTTTTTATTGAGGTGGAATTCACATAACATAAAATCAACTATGTGAATATAAAGTTTTATTGGAATACAGCCACATTCGTTTACAAATTGTCTATGGCTGCTTCTGTGCTATGCATAAAGGCAGAGTTGTGACAGAGACTGTATGGTCTATAAAGCTGAAAATATTTACTATCTGGCACTTTACAGAAATAGTTCACCAACCCCTGGGGTTTAGACTTAAGAAAATGTTGATTATGCAGATTAAACTTAAAAGTGTGTCATGCCTGTAGCTGTTACATTAGGAATAGCACAAACGATGAGGAAATATTCTTCCAGTATTTGAGAACTCTTTTCTGATTCGCTAAGACATTACTTGACTCATTAACATAAAAATTATCAGTCAACATTCATGTCAGGACTACACTCATATGCTGATTATAGATACAAAAGTTCAGCAAAAAACAAGGAAAGCAGTCTGTGAGAATCAACTGACTACATCAAATTGACAATGAAGTGTTGTGTTTCATTATTATTTGTAAATTGTCTGCTACCTATCCTTTCTCTATCAGTATAATTTATAAATTATGTGTGTATAGGCATACTTTTTTTTCCCTGGAGAGCCAGCTGTCGAACATTTATGGGCACACCACTAGAGTAAATTAGAGTTCTTCATTACTTCAAAGTGCTTGAAATAAAGTTTGAATGAAACTAAAATCCATTTGCATTACTGTAATTCAACATTACATATAAGTGAAAAGAGGAAAGAACCTGGATTCTTTAGATACCAACTCTTATAAATTACGGTTTACTAAAAAAATGGTTCTAGGTTTTATCATCTCTGCATGCAAACTGAATTTCTCCATGGTGATTATCAACATCAAGCAAAAACAAACAAAAAAGCCCACCTAACATAAAAAAGTTATGTTCATGGACACAGTGCTCCCTTTTATGAAAATCAATAATGTTACCTGGAAAGTCAACAGAAGTTCAATATTTAATACATTCCCTAACACTTTACTTTTCTCATAACTATACTGAAGAAATGTACTGCTCCTCCCCCCACTCCCACTTCTAGTTTCCCAGTGCCCTGCCTGGATACCCTATTTCCTATGTGTGCCATGAACACACGTAGTCTGGAGGCAGGCAGTGTGACAGCAGGGAGGGGATGGGGCTCTTTACAGAAGCCTGAAGGAATCTGAGGTCACAGATCTGGGGAGCAGAGGTGCACAGTCATGAATGAGGGAGACGGAAGTATAAACTGAGATGAGAAAGGAAAGAAGGGTCCAAGTCACATAGCACCTGTAGATCATGACAATAAGGAGAGGGGATGTCTATTCTAATCACATGGGATCTTAAGTGAATGATGTGATCTGATATTGGTTTGGAAGGGGCAAGAGGGAAGTGTTCCAAGAGGGCGATGGCCAGGCTTGGACAAGAGATGGAGAAAAGATGATGAAGGGAGAATATACATTTTGGTAGCAGAGCCACCAGGACTTACAGATAGACTGGACATACTAAGGTGGAGAAAAGCAGGGAGCACGGATGATGCTGGGGCTTTAACAGGGCCACAGTTATGGCCGCACTGACTGCAATAAAAACTCAAGAGTCCTGCACAGGACTTCCCTGGTGGCGCAGTGGTTAAGAATCTGCCTGCCAATGCAGGGAACACGGGTTTGAGCCCTGGTCTGGGAAGATCTCACATGACGTGGAGCAACTAAGCTTGTGTGCCCCAACTACTGAGCCTGTGCCCTAGACAGGCGAGCCACAACTACTGAGCCCACGTGCCATAACTACTGAAGCCCACGCACCTAGAGACTGTGCTCCGCAACAGGAGAAGCCACCGCGATGAGAAGCCCGAGCACCACAACGAAGAGTAGCCCCTGCTTGCTGCAACTAGAGAAAGCCGCGTGCAGCAAGAAAGACCCAACGCAGCCATTAATTAATTAGAATAAAATAAATAAATAAATTTTTAAAAAGAGTCCTGCACATCCTCTCTGTCCTGGGAGGCTGGACCCCAGTGCTCTGAGAGCATGAAAAATACGACTGGGGGACTTGACTGGGGTAAAGAGTTGCACACCCCTGCTCTGAATCTCCCAGAAAGGCATGAGAGAGGAAATAATCCTCTCCTCTCCACTGGCTGCAGTACACAGTGGCCCCACGATCCACTCCACATCTGACTGCTCTCAATAGTTCAAGTGCTCTTCAGGCTAAATCAATCTACTTTTATTTTCATTTTTTTACGTTTAATTGAAAAAACAATGGAGCACAGGAAAAACAAAAACCGTTCCTATTGCCCCAATACAAATGCTTCCCATTTTACCCCAAGTTCTAGTTTTTGTGCCTTTTCTAGTTGTGCAAGGCTGACAAAAAATGCTCCTTTTCTTCATCATGGCAAGGCTTGTCCATTTTTCTTCAGAGCCTGCAGGATCATTCTTCACAGCTCTACGCCATTTGACTCTGTGGATACACCATGTTTCCTAAGCCTCTCCCACGCCATTTAATTAATGATATTAAAAATTATTATTACATAAATATATTCATTAACATTGTTATTAAAAATGACCATGTATCTGTAAATAAATTTCCAAGAGTAAAATGACCTGATCAAAGGACGTGGCCATGGCTATGCCTCCTGCCACGTAAATATTTTCCAAAAGGGTAAAGTATGAAGTTACTCCTAGGTCCTGGAGCAAGGTGCTGTGGGATGAGGTGGGTAGAGTGGCAGATGCTCTAGGAGATATAAAATAGCAACAGGACAGTTTAACGCCGTCTTGATTACCTGCCAACAACATTTTCCCCCCACATATTTGAATATGAGGTATATTTTCTGATTACTAATCATATCAACATTTCTCTGTCTGGTGACGTCTCTGGGAGCTTGTGATTGTTAGTTCTGAGTAAGTTTTCCATACCAAAAGAACACTGCTTCCTAAAGGCGATTTCGCGCACACACACAAATCTGTATTTTGATCCCTCCCCTCCCCAGTCTGCAACCACAATACAGAGGGATTCGGAGAAGTTCAGGCAGGCTGTAAACCTGGTTGCGAGTTCCAACCCAAGCACCTCTTCCGAAGTGTGCCTTTCCTTCTACAGCTGTGGGATTTTGTTCTACAACCAATTTCTTCCTGCTTCCCCCTAGGGAGCTTTCAGAAATGTGCAAAATTATGCAATGTTGTCTGGTAATTGCTCACACTAAAAGGAAGACTATCTTTGGCAAAAAATACCATCTGTGAAAACCACAGTTAAATATCTACAAACTCATCCAGGGGAGTAACTGCCTCCACCCCCAACCCCCAAGAAAAGCAGGGAGGGGACTTATATGTGTTCAGTGTCTACGATGAACCCAGCAACTTCCCTTCAGGCATTATTTAACCCTTCAGTAGGGTAGGGCTTGTCTTCGCTTTATAGAGGACAGCAAGTCTGACAGATTGTCAGCAATATTTGATGTGATTTGTCCAAGGACAAACATCTCAGAAACAGAGCTATATAGATTTGAACTCCAAACCCCTTGCATATGAAATACTTTTCTTCCTCCCTCCCTTCCTCCCTTCTTTCCTTCCTTCCTTCAATCCTCCCTCCCTCTCTCCCTTTCTTTCTGGCCGTCCGTTTGTCTTTTTCATTTGGGGGGAGGCCCAGAGGATTTTGCATTCACCAACCGTACTTAAGAAATGAGAAGAAGGGCTTCCCTGGTGGCGCAGTGGTTGAGAGTCCGCCTGCCGATGCAGGGGACACGGGTTCGTGCCCTGGTCCGGGAGGATCCCGCGTGCCGCGGGGCGGCTGGGCCTGTGGGCCATGGCCGCTGAGCCTGCGCGTCCAGAGCCTGTGCTCCACAGTGGGAGAGGCCGCAGCAGTGAGAGGCCCACGTACCGCAAAAAAATAAAAATTAAAAAAAAAAGAAATGAGAAGAAGCCTTTCTTCTCCATGAGACAAGACCTCGTGAATGGAGCTGACATGGCTCAGGGGGCCCAGAGATATCAGAGAAACCAGGCTGTGTGACAGGGGAGGGGTCAAGACTTGAGGGTCGCTGGGAGGGGACAGGGGCCATACTCTGTACCCCCATGCTACCCAACTCCCCATGTGGAAAAACACAGCACAGGCCCCAGCTCTTACCCAAAGCACAAGCGATGAGGCCCTGGAAGCACGCTGTCCAATTCAGGTAGGCATTAAAATTAAATAGAAATTTTAAAGTGAATTCCTTGGTGTACCACCCACGCATTAGGTGCTCACTAGCCACATGTGGCTGTGGCTACCATACAGAACAGTGCAGACAGAGACCATCTCCATCAGCAGCAGTGCTCAGCCAGGAAGGAAAGAGCTCAGCAGGGATTTTCGCAGTCCCCTCTCCTCCCTGCATTGGGCAGAGTGTTGCCTCCTAAGAAAAGTAAAGGCTGAGGTCAGCTGTGCGGTGGCCAGCTACTTACCCTGGCTAAACCTTAGACTCATCTATTAAATGGTATAATACCTGGCACAGAATGAGCATATGATGAGTTGCTCCTGTCCTCCTGCTTCTGTTATGGTCCAAAGATAAAGTCCTTACAAAGAGATAACCCTTATAAAGATGATGCCAAAAGACACTGAACACTTGATTTGTTAAGTAGGGTTGCTCATTAGATTGAATGAGATCCAGTCCCTCCATGCTGAACTCCACCTGCAGGTCTATTACCCACTAATAGGATTAAAATCCACTCTCTGCTCCTTCCAGCTGCAAGGCCTCAGGTAAGGACAACCCCCCTCACTCTTTTCCTCATCTTTAACAGAGAAACAGTATCAGCTCCCTCACCTAGGTGACTAAACCAAGCCAGACACTGCACCAGGCACCTAACATGCTCAGCCCCTTAGGATGACGCCACTAGGAGATGGCACCAAGAGCCACATATCACAGATAAAGACACTGAGGCCCGGAGACACTAAGTGATTCACCCCGAGGCCACTCAGGTGGAAGCAACCAAGTAGGACCTGGAGCTGCTGCTCTCACAGAACAGCTGGGGTTCAGGGTTCAGAACCTTCTTTTAGGGGGAGTCCAGGCCTGGCCCGAAGGAGGGAGGAGGCATGTGCACTCCTGGGGGCGCTGGGCCTGAGGGATTCATCACACCAGAGAGGGGGGCTAGGCAAGTGCTGCAAAACCTGTAGCTACCCACCTCCCCCGCTTCCTGAGTCCTGTCTCCAGCCCCTAGAATCTCGACTCCCTAAAACTGAGTGACACACACAGGACAGGCTCAATGCCTGAGTGCTGACCATGCCACTATGGCTCCAAGGGAACTGACGCACCACAGGAGGACTCCAAAGAGCTGAGGTCTGGAGAGGGCCAAGCAGTCATCACAGGAGGGGGGCATCCTCCAGGGAACCAGCCATCCCAACCCCAATACTAGTAAGCCAAGCAGCTGCCCTGCCCAGTCCCCACCAAACTTGAACTCTTTCTTACCCCAAACCCAGCTTGGTCCTCCCAGGTTAGGCACTGCTTGCGCTTACCCACAGCTTGAAATCAGAGATGGATCCACAATAAACTGGTCATTGGCCCTAACAGAATGAACTATGCATCAGCAAAAGAATGGGGTGGGGTGGACACAGGCATGTCAGACAAGTTAAACGTGGGCAAGATCAGACCAGGATGCCAGAACAGTCAGAAGACAGTGCTCCTGCGACAGCTGGTACTGGGCTTGTTGGGAAAGGCATGCTGGACCTGGAGCCCAGAGAGGCAGGTAGGAAGGGAAGGAAGGAGGGAGAATAGAGGGAGGGCAGGCCACCCAGGTGGGGGTGTAACAGTGGGTCAGGAGCTGATGAGCAGCTGAGTGCGGCTGCAGCAGGGGAGGAGAGAGGATGCCTGAGCCAGAGGTTTTAGGGCATAATGTGCTCAGCTGACTCTCCTGGTTGCAAGTGACAGAAAAGCCAGTTCAAATGGGCTTCATCAAGAAAAGAAGCCACTGACTCACCTAGGGCCAGCTGGGCCTAGGCAACTTATTCCTCCCCATCCCTCTGGGCCAGTCTCACTCCTGAGCAGGCTGTCCCTAGGCAGCAGACCCTAGCAGCAACCTGCTCATATCCTTCCCCATTCAAGTCTCCTCCAACTATCCCAGCAGAGCACTAAAACTTTCAGATGGCCACAGGTCCATCCCTGAACCAATCACTGGCCAGGAAGATGCAGCCCCATGATTGGCTAGACCCCAATCACTAAGCATCCCATGGGCATGGACCAGAGGGAGGAAGGAGGAAGTAGGGGATGGGAGCTGGGTGAGCTGCCCACCACCAAGTTTGTTTGCTACCATGCACACATCAACATCCAAGATGCTTCAGGCCAGGGACCACATCCTACTCTCAACAGCTTTGCTAAGCAGTTTATGTACATCCTCCTGAGAAAATTAAGGCTACAAACCTAACCTCTTCCAAAGCTACATGGTGAACAGCAGTCAAGATTCCAACTCAGTTCTGCTCAACTCTAAAGCCCAAGTTTTCCACCCAGAGAAAGACTGTCTTCTTCACTATGTCACCTACAGAGCTCACATGTTACCCAGTCAGTCACACGGCCCCAACAGAGGGGGTGAAACATCCCAGTCTGTTTTTGGACACTCACTCTGGGGCCGGCACAAAGGCAAGACCAGGACACAGGAGGCTGGCTGGGAAGCAGCTACATCTCCCTAGTGATCCTGCTTGTAGGAATGGGGCAACCAAGGGAGGTGGCCAGCTAAGCAGTGGATTGTGGCACCACCAACCAAAAGCACAGCATGCCGAGGGCAGCAGGCAGCTGGACTGCAAGGGGCCATGCACTGCTGGAAGCCATGGTGAGAATACCTGGGCAAAGTCTTAAAGGCCAGACAGGGGTCCCCAAAGCAAAGCCAAAATACTCAAGGGGAAGGAGGCACCGTGGGCATGAGGTTTGAAGAGAGCGGAAAGGCCAATGCAGTAAGGTACAGGGAGCCAGGGGACAATGGGAACCGCTCAGTGTTAGGCCTCAGGCTTGCTTCGTTCCCAAGGAGATGCATTCAGCACTGACCCTGAGGCAGGCCACTGAGCACAGCATGATGACCCAGGGAGACAGCCTGGAATGACAAGCATAAGGGCATCCTCATGCCCAAGGTTGCTGGCTCATCTTACAAAGCAGATGACGCCACTTCCTATTTCCCCAACTCGAGGGAGCCCACCACCAACAGTACAGAAAACCATGCCCACTGTACTGACACAGGAGCATCATCCCCAGGGCAACACGCAGATTCCTGCTCCCCTAACTCTGAGTGGGGCTGATAAGCAGGTTCACCAGAAACCCTGACAGTCCCCACCTACCCGCCCCAGACCTCACTGTTTTTGTCCTGCCACATGGGAGGGCTACAGCAGTCTAGGGACACCTACTGCTTCTGTCTGCACAACAGACCCTGCTTCTTCTGCAAGCTCCTCCCTGACTTCTTGAGGGTACTGCCATTTTCTTACAAATCCCCCTTCACCCCACCCCCAAGCCAAGCTGGAGTGATTCTCCAGGAGTTTTCAAACTGGAAGCAAGGCAGTGAATCCATTTTTGATTACGTCCTAGCTTTCAAGAGTTCAAATCCCAGAGCTGCTACATTTCCCGCCATGTGGAAGAAGTCTGTCCACAAGACACACAGACACACACAATGCTGAGGACAAAAAAAAAGAACAGTTTCCCTCTCAGTTCTCCCACTCCAATTTCAATCCCAAGCAGTACTTTGACTCAGTGGTGAGAGGAGAAAGGTTACAAGCGAATGCAGGATGAGCTCACAACACCTGGGAGGGTGATACTTTTGCCCTTTGGTGAGAAGTGAGGCTCCTGCACTCAGTGGAAGCTTTGGCCTGTTGACCAACCTTCAAAGGGAGAACTTTAAATGCTTAAGAATAAGAAGCTCCTTTAAAATAGAAGTGAAAGTGAAATAACCATTCACAAACCTCCTCGCCCCCAGACACGCCTAAAATGTAACATGTGGCCCACATCTGCCACTGCCAGGCTGCCAGCATCCAGCAAAGCGGGAGCAGACATCACCAATTTCGGGTGCTTGCCTACAGCCCCTCAGATTGGAAGGGAAAAATGGAGGGACACGAAAGATCACCTGACCCAATGCATTTCAGTTAACCTAAGGGAAAGAAATGCAGGTACCAGTTTCTGGTAAGTGGGGGGTGGGGGGGAGGACAACAATGACGACGACGGGATGGGGGGTACAGACAAGAGGAAATGGGCAAGACAATCAGCTCGGACCAGACCTCCGAGTAATCAGCCATACCTCTGAGCCCGAATGAACAGAAGTCTGGAGAACTCGGCTCCTGCCTGGGTCACAGGCACGGTCTCCTTCTACCCAGGCTCATCCAGGCAGTTACTGCAGCATCAGGAAAGGTGATGGGGACAGGAGAATCAGCAGTGCTATGGTGAGGCTCTCCTGGACTCCTAAAGGGCTCCTTAGCCCAGGATAGGGTCAGAAGCTGCAACCTAGCACCTGCACTAAGACAAGGTACCCAAGTGAGACTACAGGCAAATCAGAGTCTGCAGTTCAACCAGGAGTGGGTACTTAGAACACTGGCTGTGATCTGACGCCATCCAAACAATCCCGTTGCTTACGCCAGACCTCATATTTCAGTTACATCCATTCTGTCATCTGGACCCAAGTCTCCCAGGCCTAGCATGACACCCACCTATTTGAAGGTGCCCACCTATTTGAAGGTACTATCATATCAGAGAGGTGACCAAACCAGCACTCACTCAGGGATCACCACCAGCCCACTCCCCATCTCATTCTCCCATTAACAGGACCTAATGTTTCTTGGGGGCACCCCCTCTACTCTGGGTCAGTCTGGGTGGAACTAACACCATGCCAAGATTCAGGGGTGAACCAACGAACACAGCCTGCTATTTCAATCAAAGTCCAGAGAAGGCACCAGGAAATGTCTGCTGGGCCTTCTGGGTAAGAGGTGACTTCTCTTTCTGCCCCTGGATAATGAATGGTCAGTGAGGGTGAATCCCAAAGCTGCAGGGGCTGGGGAGAAGACACCCACTATGCAAAGGCAACACAACAAAAAGCAAAACAGAGAGAGGGAGTAAAGCCAGGTCGTCACCTGAGAAGAGACCCATTTCTGGGCCTTTAAGTAACACAAGCCAATGAGCCCCTCTGCGTTTAAGCTCCTGTCATGAGTGCAGTGCCACCCTCCCTCTGGAGAAAAGGGGTTAAAAGAATTAGTAAGGGTGCTCTGCCTGCAACTATCTAACTGAACACTTGAAGGAAACAATGTGAAACAATGAGCAGAAAGGGTAAACTCTTCCTAGTTTATATACCTACACGTCAGAGTCACTCACCCCCCACCCTCGCAGCTCTAAAAAGCTAGCTTGCCAACTATTTGCCTGGCACAGATGCAAGGTGCACCAAGGGGTAAAAAAAAGATGCGAAGTGTTCACTGGAAGTGGCTTTCAGGAGAACTGGCTTCAAGAAGGAGGACACAGGTAGCTATCTTGGGGATCACCCAGGGGAAAGCGGACGTGACCACCACCCCATGATCCAACCCAAGCTAGGCCAGGGACCTGATGGAAAGAGGGGTCAAGAGAGCTAAGGTGGAATAGGGGAGGCGGGAATATCCAAGTAAGGCATCAAGGGGACAAGGAGAACCAGCCCCCAGGTGTGTGCAAGCAGAGCTGCAGCCAGCTTGGGGGGCCAGGCGCCATGCGGAGCCAAATCTGACCGGACTGTGGGTAAGGGAAGGAGCTGAAGGTACAAGCAGGACAGCAGGGCCACCGGCACCTGGAGGAGGGCTGCCAGGCCAGCAATGGCCTCTCGGTGTGAGCCACAGTCATGTGCAGCTGAGTTCTCCGTCAGTAACTCACCTGACTGCTGAGGTTTGCACCACAGAACCCCCATCACAGAGCCAAGGCCAGCCACCTACAAAATCACTTTGTGCACACAGTGGACGAGTGACTAGAGTCTCCACAGCAGCCATGAGGCTGACCCACCACAGGGTGTGGCCTGGAGAAAGCATCACCCATTTTTTGGCCCTTGACGAATGAAACTCGGGAGAGGGGGGTGTCCAGGAAGGGTTTGATTTGTCACATGACCAAAAAAGGACACAGGATCCCAAGGTAGCATTTGAACAGTGTCTCCAGGGATCACAGACAGCCAGGGAATCTAAGATCAAGAGCCACCTTCTCTGTCAGGGGTGAAAAATGCCAGCCAAGAAACAAAAAGGAAAAAACACTTCACACCTTATCCTCAGCCAGTTCAAGAGAAAGCAGAAAGTATTTCAGGTACAACTTTCCTCTGGGACAAGCATAAAAACGTTGTACAGATGAATCCAGCATAAGGATCCAAATCCAGGCAGGAGAGTGGAATGTCTGCCTTGTATCCACTGCCCTCTCTCGAGTGACATGGGAGGCAGCAGCAGGTGGCTAAGGACTGGGTGGGTAGGTTCCAACCCTAGTGTCATCCCTTCTAGCTGTGTGTCCACTGAGCCTCAGTTTCTGCACTGGTACCTGCCTCCCAGGGTTGCTGTACAGATTAAAGGTGAAAAGTGCTGGCACCTCATACCTGCTCAGTAAGCGCTGACAGCCAATTCTGAAGACCAGCCCTTTTCACGGAAGATCAACAAGCATCTGAGCACCCACTTGCTGAAGAAGTTCTGGATACCTGGGGATACCTGCTGAAGAAGTTCTGGATACTCATGCTCTGCCAGCAAGGAGCTTGCAATCCCATAGAAAACGTGTTCAACAAGACCTATACTCAGCAAGAATGTAGGATTTTTAAGTTATGTACAGTGCCAGAAGGAGACTGTCTTTGATTAAAGCAGGAAAGGTTTCTGGAAAAGGGAGAGCAGTAGGGACAACAGGAGGCCCCAACCAGAGGTAGAACAAAGGGTTCGATCCTAGGTGTCACACACATACAAGTAAAGTCGGCTTCCAGGTTTAAGTAGATGCTGTTCTGACAACAAGCTATAACTTCATTTCAAAACATTACTGGATTAGGAGTAGCTTCTGTCCTTGAGTTTTCTCCAAAAACAAAAACAAAAAAACAGCTACTCAAAGTACACCTGCCATTATGTGGAAGTTCCTGAATGTTTCTGATCATAAAAATGGACCCTAACACCCAAAAAGGTTAGGACCCACTAGGCTAGAAGATTTTAAGGGGGGAAAGGTGGTAGGATATGGGAAGGAAATAGAAATGCAAAACTTAACGTTTAAAAACACTTCACATTTAAGGTTAACCTCAGAAGACGCACTGGAGTTCAACTTTCATGCTGGGCACTGCTTATGTAGGAGGTGGGACACTGTTGTTAAGCCCATCGGCTTCTGAGCCAACCAGCACTGGGTTTGGGCCCAGAGCTTTCCCATATCCACCTCTGTGACACTGGACAGATCACTTAACCTCTGCTCTCCCCTAAAATGAAGATGGAGCATCCACTTGCAAGAGTGGTTCAGAGAACCACCAAGGATGCAAAGCACTCTACACAATACCTGGCATATAGTAAGTGCTCAGTAAACAGCAGCTCTTCATTTTACAGCCTCCAATGGATGAATCCAGGAAACTCTGTTGCAGTCCCAGGAGCACTGGAAGGCTTTTAACCCCACCTGCCTGGAAGTGGCACATCACCTGACACGACTCTTCTTTTTAGCAGCCTCCATATACAATCACAGAACCTCCAGGAACTCACAGGTCAAGAATCTGAGGGCCCAGATAGAGGGCCCAGTCCTGTCTGCACGCCCACCTGGCATGGTGGCCCTGGACTCTTGAGCCAGCTCTGACGATAATCAAGAGCTCCCCTGAGTGCAACAGCACCTACCTCCCAGGAACTCCTGCCTTCCGAGTCCTAGGTTTGCCTCCGGAAGCCACACAGAGCCTACCTAACTCCAGTACTGGAAACGAGCCCCAGGCCCTTCACAGAGCCTGACACCTGCCCCCTTCCCATCCCATTGCTGAGAGGGCAAACTGTTCAAGGATTTGCTACCAACTCCTCCAAACTCTCCATTCCCCTCAGGTCAGAGACAAACCAAGAACTGACTTCCTTTTCCTTCTGAAAACTCAAATGATGGAAAAAAATGATGATTCTAGAAAGCCATTTCATGCTCTTAAGAATTCTGAACTATCTTCGAATAAGACACATGAACTGTTCCACTTGGATCTAAGAGCTGTAGCCCTGTAAGGCTGCCGCACCCCAGACTATCCATGTGCACGCTCTATGCCTGCTCCAGGTCCCTGGAGGGTTGCAGCTGGGCACCCCCAGGTCTGCACTCTCCATATCCAGCACCATAAATGCTTGCTAGAAATGTTTATTCAACTGCTGAGCCACCTTTTCCAGTTTTACCATATTTCTCCATAAACAGTGTGCATCACTTGGTGATTGAAATGTAAGCGTAGGGCTTCCCTGTAGGTGCAGTGGTTGAGAGCCCGCCTGATGATGCAGGGGACACGGGTTCGTGCCCCGGTCCGGGAAGATCCCACATGCCGCGGAGCAGCTAGGCCCGTGAGCCATGGCCGCTGAGCCTGCGCGTCCGGAGCCTGTGCTCCGCAACGGGAGAGGCCACAACAGTGAGAGGCCCGCGTACCGCAAAAAAAAAAAAAAAGAAAGAAAGAAATGTAAGCGTACTGCCTCCCAAGACCTGGAATTCATTCAGAGAGTACTTTTAAACACAGCATGAGGAATATTGGTAGGCCCTCCTTATTCAGGAAATGCTCTCCAGTTCATGGAACCCGTGTGTCAATACTTGTTCAGCGCTACTCATGTGCCTGGAGAGTGAAAAGGAGCAGTTTGAGAAGGGGCTCTGAGTGGGCACTCACAAGGCTGGACTGAAAATGCGCTGCCTACGCAGCCGGCCACTGAGCCACAAACTCAGTCACCCAATCTGACAACCAGCTAGTGGGCCCCACAGGGACCAGGCGGACTCAGGCCAGAGCCACCACCAGGAATAAAAAGGAAAAGCACAACTTCTACTGAGAGACAGAGCCCCCAGCTTCCAGAAGGCGGTTTACAGTGGTGGTGGGGGGGCAGGAGACGCCCTGAGGCAGTCACCTAGAGGTTGGGCTGGGTTAAATCAGTTCTGGATGAACCAGAACTCCATCTGAGAAGACACTCACATGGACACCAAAACTGAGGCAAAGTAAATACAGCTCTCCTCCTTCACCTAGCTCCACGCTTGGCACCCCCGAGGGCATGTCCTGCCACACGAAGCTGCATCATGAGCCCGGGTGACCATGGTGCCTGTTTATATCTGTATCAGGACAAAAACCCCTTCCCCATAAGCTGATCTTGGACTGTCCTCCTAGGCCTCTGTGACCTCCAGCCAGGACAGCATACCCTGACAAGAGCCGCCTCTGAGGACCTCCATGAAGACCGAATGTAAAGTCTACCTTCTTCTGAGGGAGAGAGTGAATCACAACAAGGTCTTACACCTGCTTCACAACCAACACTGTTACCTACCTACTTCCCAAAGTCATAAAATGCCACACTGCTGTCCTCACACGTCCTGGCCACGACGTAAAGGAGCAAAGACAGGAAGGTTACTGAACGTGGGCAACCAGTGTGATCAGGAAGAGTCCACATGCTTAGATTTCATATCTTCTAATATACTAATGAGAATCAGAACTAATAGTCTTCCATTTTAGAACTTATAAGATTCCTCTTTTCTGCAGGATCAATGGCATTTTAAATTAACATCAAAAGTGCTGCAATCTTGAAGCAGAAAAGGAAGCTGGAACACAAGACTCATGAAAAGTTCCACATCAGCTGGCAGTTGCCACACCACAGTGTGGTCTGGCCCAGGATTCTGTGTCCCTGACAGAAACCTTAAGATGTTTCCGGGACAGGCTGTCTAATGTCATCAACCTGTAAGATCTATCACAGGTAAATCGAACCCAAGTTGTAATCTCATATAAACTTGTGTGGGAGAGAAAAGACTCCCACATCTTTTCTTACCAGCTCAAGGACGCTGCCTTCTTGGCCTCTTCTGAAGCTGCCTCTCCATGTTTGAGAGCAGTATGGTGGCGTTTAAAGTTGGAAGCACTATCGCTTAATGACTTTGGCTAAGTCCCTCCCTAACTTTAGGGCAGTCACCTCACATTAAGTCAGTAGGAAACAAAGGCATCTTGCCCTCTCCTGGCCATGGGAGACACTCACTAAACAGTACTGTCATGATGTCTGCTTCTGCACCTGCAGAAAGGGGAGACTGGCTACTCACCCCACCTCCCTTTATAGGCTGTTGGGAGAAAGCAGGAGACTCTGCTGCACAAAGTCAGGTAAAGCATACATCTCTGTGTAGAAGTGTGTTAGTGTTTGTTATTCAGAAAATTCACACAATGTACCTTGCATTAAAAGAAAAAACTTCTAGAACAACAATTCATGTTAGCCTCTGCTGCGCCTTCCAGAATCTGAACCTGGATCTGGAAGGAGCTTTTGGGGCAAATACACCAGTTCCCAATCCCACTTTGCAGATGAGGAACCTGCAGTCCAGTGAAGCTAAGTGGTATCTTAACCTTCAAATTCCTAGGTGGGAAAATTATCCTTCCCATGTCTCTCTCTGCAGAGGCCCCTTGTTCACCTCCCCTTGGCACCTGAAGTCTGCAGAACAGTGAAGAAGAAAAGTAGTTCCTGAGGTTTCCTGCTGGACAGCCCAAGAAGGAGTCTAGGGTTCAGTCAGTTTAACCAGCACTTAGAAAGTACACCTAAGGCTTCTGCTCTAGACAGAGAAGACAAAGCCCGAACTCTGGAGAAACAATGAGTGTCTGATACAAACGGGAACCTAATCATTTGCTGATGAGATTATGCTTGGGTGGACTGACTCTGATTTCTGGGCAGGAGTAAGACAGTCCTCAACTTTGTCCATAACAAAACAAGATTAAGATGGAACAAAGGCACAGAGTGCACTTAAGAAAAATTTTCAACACTCTGGGCTGCCATACACAAGAAGAGTAAGGCTTCGACTGTTCTGAAAAACCGTTAGTTGCTTTTTGAAAAGGAATGTACAGAATTTACTTTATTACTGAGTTGAGAGAAATTATTAACTCAGAGCCTGATGCTATAGATATTCAAATACTCCAGAGGCTAGAATATAGAGCAAAGAAACAACTTTCCTCTTAAGAACTCCTTTGTCAGGGAGATGGTCAGAAAGTGTTACTTTGTTATTTCCCTAAGTTTTCAGATACCTGTGGATATTAGGTCAGCTGCCTGACATTGGGTTTTCAAGCAAAAGCTAAGTTTGTTAGCATACTTGCATGCCCATAAAGGTAAGCATTACATGACACAATTCTCTGTCGCTTCTCTCAGAAGAGGTTTAATTTTAGTGTTGGCTCTTCAACACTGTCCCCATTTTTATTTTCCAGGAGCACCTTAAATATGTGTCAACTAACTATACAGAAGTGGAGTTCCTACTTGGGCAAGGCAGAAGAGAAGAACAGCTGTGTGCTGGCACCGCCTGGTTGGAGCCACCTAGCTCTCACCTGAGCCCAGGTCAATCAAGAGAAACTGCAGAAATAAGGTCACACCATCTCTGCCAGCAACCTATCCCTCCACGGCTCTGAGTTTCTATATGGGGTTTGCTCCAAGCCACACGCCTGTCAAACGGCTTATAACAATACTCAGGGATGTCACTGACAACAGCAGCATTTAAAGGTGGCACTTTCTCCCCACTCATATTCAGAGACGATTTCCCAATTTCATCCACCACACTTATATTAGTAGGACTCTACACAACCTATCACAAGAGTCCACCCAAATAAGCCACGTGAAATGTGCATTCCATGACACGTAACACAACCGTGGGCTTGGCCTCTCTTCCTCCTGTACTCCTAGGAACCCTTTAGATTAGAGCCTTACACAACACTGGAACCCCTGAGGTCACTGCCCCACCTAATCTACAACATGGTGACTGCCCGTTAAAGCACCTCCTGATCCCAAAGCTTTCCTAGGTGGCGTTAAGGATCAGTGCTAATATCTCAGCAACCTTTCAGACTCTCCGGAAGGCAAACAAGCACATGGAATTCAAGAAATTACACTCTGACTGATGCAAAAGTCACCAAGGCTATATATTTCAAGTCACTTGTTTTATCCTCTAATATTTCAGTCTTGGGAATTGCTGCAGCACCCGTTTCTGCAAAAATTCTGCAAGGTTTTTATATAGCTTGTGCCTACTCCACCCCCAAAGTCATAACAAAAATGTATACAATATTTCTTAAAGACAATTACCACCAAGTCTATCTTAATGGGGTCTGAAGACCAGGAATGACAGAATTACTTATGATACAGAAGTCAGAGTCTTACAAAAATAACTATTTCTGCCAGAATTGTACAATCCAACATGAATTATTCCCAAAATGCTAGGCTAAAGCCTACTGCTAAAAGTAATCAGCCAAACTCATGTAAACGAAAAGCAAAAGCCCCCATAGTGACAGAAACCTAAGTTACCTAGCCAAGCCCAAGATGGTTTATTTCTTCCATCCCCAGCACATTAAAAAGTGGTTTCAATGGCCACTTCTTGGTCTCCCAGGAAATGCAGGGGCTCACTTCATACCTGGATGCTACTACATCTTCCCATTGCTCCACTGCTCCTGCCACAGGGGGAAATGACCCCTATGGCCGTAAACCACTCATAAAAAATATGAGAACACGGTGAGTCTTTCCCTACACACACGGAGGGGGGCAGGGGAGATCCCTCCACAAACAGTAGCCTCCATGGAGGAGCACCTGAGAAAGCGACACCCTGGGGTTAACCCTGATGGCCTAGGTCACAAACCAACAGGCTAGGACCCCAGGTAGGGCGTAGACAGCCGACGGAGGGCTCTGGGTGGAATGGGAGAGCAAACAATCACCTTTAATTCACTACCGAAAAGCAGGGCTCTGGCTTGGTCTGAGACGTAATGAGTACTTAGGCCCAGAAAGGTAACAGAAAGAATCCCACTCTCCACAAGATCATCTTCCGTCGGCAGGGACCCCAAGAGAGACCCGCCAAAGGCATGTCCACTCTCAGAACCAAAAGGGACTCTCCAAGTGCCCTGGGCACCTGGCTAGGTGCAAAGCAGGCCAGGGGGGTTCCCTCCGAAGCCAGGAAGGTGCTTCCAGACGGGAGGAAAGAGAAAGAGGACTTCCCTGATCACCCAGAAGACCGAGACACCGCCGGCACCGGCTCCCCGAGTCATACGCCGGACACCAGTTGCTCCACAGCCTTCCCCCCTCCCCTCCCCCCCGCCGGGAGGGCTTCCCGGGGGTCGCGGGTCCCCCGGGAAGGGCGAGGCGGGGGAGCTCCGTCAGGAGCAGCAAGGGTCGTAGAGCTGGAGCGGGAGAGGAGAAAAAGCTCTGATCTCAGCTCCCATCTGCTCCCTCCGCCCAGGCCGCACGAAAGCCTCGGCCTCACGTACCGAGCGCCGCCGGGCTGCCCGACCAGCCCCCGGCCCGGGCCTGGGGGGCGAGAGGCCGGGATGGCAGCGGCCCTCGGGGTTAGGTGGGTGGCCGGGGGGTCCCCCGGAGCCCTGCGGGGGAGGGGCACTATGGAGGGGGAGGGTCCCGGGCCCACGCGGCCTCCACCTCAGCCCGTGCGGTGAACACTTACGTTGCTCTGGGGGTCGATGGCCTGCAGCAGCCGGTCCCTGATCTGCTGCGGAGACGGCGGAGCCGCTGTCA
>NW_020175432.1:1468838-1495468 GCF_003031525.2 Neophocaena asiaeorientalis asiaeorientalis
GCCTCATGTTCCCCCCGGCACCGGGGGAAGTGGGGGCGCGCGGGGTGGCGGAGAGGGGAGCCGGGGCCGGGGCTCAGGCCCGGGGCGCCGCCGCCACCAGAGGAGGAGGAGGAGCCGCCGGAGCCGTCGCCGCTGCTGCCGCCGCTTCGAGAACCAAACTCCAGTGAGCAGCCCCCGCGCGGAGCACTCTGGGTAACCCGCGCCGCACGCAGCGTCGGCACCACACTGAGGAGGTTGGGAGATGGGGCGGGCTGAGACGCCAAACTTGGGCGGGGCCACACGCGGGCCACGCCCCCTCGTTTCTTACGCATGCGCGCGCAGGCGCATTGTTCCCTCCCGGTCAAAGGTGACGTTGGGAGGCGGTTGGGCAGGGCAACGGCCACCGCCTGTGGCCCCGCCCCCACCCAAGCTGGGCGGGGGCCGAGGTTTCCGACGGAAACGGTCGATACGCGCCGAGTCCTTGAACCCGGGCGCTCTGGGTGGCCGCCTGAGGGCAGCGGGGCGGAGAGGACAGCGGAAGGACCCCTCCTAGGGCAGAAAAGCTTTCCCCATTCTGACGGAGGTGACGGGAGTCGCGGGTGGGAGGAGCTGCCAAGTTTTCTGAGCCCGGGGGTCCTCCTCAGCCTATCTGCGTTCCTGGGGGTCAGTAAGCAGACGTCCACGTTGTAATTCCGTGCGCGGGTCAACTGAGGAGCCGAGGAACGCTGCCGCCCCCGCCCCTCCAGAGGTCGTGGATGCGAACCCGGCGTCGGCAGCGCCGAGGGCCAGGATCCCCAAAAGCATGAGGCTGCAAAGCGCCTAACGGAGGAGCCGCTACCCCAAGCTGGGAAAGCCCCAAACCATGAGCTGACACCAACGTTGCAAACCTGTGTCCACGCCAGGGTTTCTCAACCTGGGCACCAGTAACATTTGGGGCCGGATCACTGTTGTTGCAGGGCCTGTCCTGTGCATTGCAGGATGTTCAGCAGCATCCCTGTTTTCTACCCACTAGATGCCAGTAGCACCCTTTCCCCGCTGGGGACGACCAAAAATGTCTCCTGTCACTGCCAGAGGTCCCCCGGTTGGCAGAACCGACCCCTGTTGAGAATCACTGGTTTAAAAGACCTTCCTACCCTGCTTTGCGTGGAGATGCTGGAAAATTGAAGCCCTCATTCTCTGAACCTCCTTTATAAAGGAGGAAACTGAGGCCCAAGGTCACCCAGAGTTATAGGTCAAACCCAGAATTGCTAAATGTCAAGTCTAAGATTTCATTGCTGTCTCTCTCTCTCTGGAAGCTCTGTTAAATATACGGTTATGCGAAGGGGTAGAAAGGCAGGCTGAGTGGATTATTAGCCGCAGCCTCGGAAGAAATAACTTTTTTCGTTGTTACAGGAAGGCCTAGATTTAAAACAGAGGCAGCTGATGAGAACCACATGTGCGCCTTGGATCTGTGCTACACCTGTTAGTCTTGCATTTGTCATGCTTCTGGGAAGCATTTTTATTTGCAAAAACGGCGGCTTCCGCACGTGGTTGTGGTTGCCTGCTTCTGCACGTGTGAAAAGTTTTACATCACACTTGTAGGAGGCAATAAATACCGGCAAAAGACTTCTCTTATTTACTCACTCTCCCTCCTAGAATGAGGTGCTTTGTGTACACGGTCCCGGTTGGAAACAAGCCCACTTGGAGATATTCTTTATCTCATTTCAGACAAGCAAAACAAGCAAGCACTCCCCCAAGGATATTCCTGTCCTGCCTCCCTTTTTAATTTCTGACTCAGATATACAATATATTATTTTTTAAATCAAGGGTTACTTAGAAACAAGCAATTTGTTTCCCATGGGTCAGGTTACTTAAGAAAGATCTGGAAAGCACTCCATTTACCTACTCTTTTTAAACTAAGAAGAAACATTAAGATGACTGTGAGCTCCACAAGGGCACTGATTCCGTGTCCCCAGTAGATAGAGGAGTGCTTATTAAATATATGTGAAATAAGTGAATGAATGTCTCATCCAAACACATGGCAGCTGTATACACACACCCAGACGTACTTATGCAGTTCAGTTCCACAGATCTGGCACACAGTGGGGGCTCAATAAATATTTAATACATGAAGTACTTCATTAGATATAAATACACAGGATGCACATGGGCACACACAGATTCTGTATATAGTATATGTAGTATTATTCCACATTTAACGTATATACAAAGGGTGCTTATAAAGATTAAATCAGATAGCCACTAAATGGGAGTCTTGAAAATGTTAGCAGTTCTCTTAGGTCCAGGGTAGATAATGCAGTTCACCTAGCAGACTTTTTGCTTTGAGGAAGAGATACTTGAAGTGGCAAAGTTGGGGCTCGAAGTAAATCCTCTTGCTATAATGGTTCTTCCCTGGCAATATGTCCCTAAAATTATTTACATAGCACCAGCCCCACTGTCCTGAGAGGACAAGATCTTTTGTGCTTGGAATGCCTCACCTCTTAGCAAGGTGGCCCCCAAAGAGGAAGGGAGAGGAAGTGGCTCTGACCCCTGACTTGCTCTTGCCACGGGAAGTGGCAGGGAAGGTAGTTTCAGGGGCCTGAGGGCCCAGCATCCTCAGCCAAGCTTGGCAGGTTGGGAGTGGACTCCTCTTCCTATCCGGACAAGCAACAGCATCACAATAGGAGGGCACGAGCAGGCCAGCTCCCACAACTGCAGCGGACCAGTGTTCAACAGTGACAGCAGGTGGTGGCGAGGAGCAACGGCAGGCATACCTGGGCAGACACACCTGAAGTGAAAAGCAGCTGTGCCCCTTTAGACACATAAACCCCTGGAGTTGGGCAACTTAAAGGAGGAGTTGTTACTGGACTCAATAAGGTATGTGAAGACTCCAATGATTAATAGGAAAATGTGTGCAAACCCACCACCCGACTTGGACCCATATGTTTGCTCTGAGTTTAACGGTCTGGTGGGAATTTCTAAAAAACACTCTCGCGTATTAACGCCTTCAGCCATATCAATGATCTCAGAAGCACCTAGAGATGGGTTTCAGAGTTCTGCGTGGCTTTGCAGCAAGTCCTGTTCCAAAGTGAAGCCAGTTTCAACTGGTTCTGAATAGCCCCTGATATGTCACTGCTTTTAGGAAGGGTTTCAAAGATAGGTGAGAGAACTCAATTTTTATCATGTCTCCAAGTGTGGGGATACAAACATGCACAAACCCTGCTCCTGGGGAGCTAGTTTTGAAGCCAAGACCTGAAAACAGGTTAGGGGCTCATTAATACAATACCATAGTTGTACTGTCCAAGCAAAGTGTTGCAGAAGCACAAAGAGGGGAATTCTGGAGTACAGAGAAAAATGACTGACATGGAGGCAGCATTTCAACGGAGAGCGTTTCCATACATTGACACCCTCTGACTCGGCATTTCACAATTTCTGGAAATGTATCTGGAGGAAGCAATCAGATGCAGACAAATGTGTCTGTACAAGGAAGATCACAGCAGCATCATTTCTAAGGGCAAAAGACTGGAAGCTACCTATGTGTACAGTAATCGGGGGGTATATAAATAAACTGGGAGTCAGTTCATGAAAATGGGATGGTTACGGACTAGGAGGAACCACAGGATTCTGTAATTCCATTTGGGTGGTGGTCTTGTCTTATGTAGGCAACATATAGAAATTCACCAAGCTGTATGTCACTATAGATTAAACTTCAAAAATAAATAAAAGAATACAGAGCTGGCTAGCTACATAACCTAGCCATTATAAACCAGCATCGAATAATACAGGAAAATGCTCCCAATATTAAATGCTAAAACGCAACATATAAACTATATATCTTACAATCTTAATTTTAGTTGCATTAAAATATATATACTTATGCACATAATTCATAGAAAAAAATAGTGGAAGAAACCAAAACATTTATCTCTGACAGGTGATTTTTATTCTGACACTTTTGCCTGAAGTTCCACATTTTCTAGAACGAATATGTGATGCCTCCTGATGATCTCGTCCAGTGCTGGGGTTATTCTGACCTCTAGTAGCCTC
The DNA here is from genome assembly GCF_003031525.2 of Neophocaena asiaeorientalis asiaeorientalis. NCBI lineage: Eukaryota > Metazoa > Chordata > Mammalia > Artiodactyla > Phocoenidae > Neophocaena > Neophocaena asiaeorientalis. The sequence goes on from NW_020175432.1 coordinate 1,472,844, forward strand.
TAATTCTCACCTTCTGACTGAGGTACTGCTAATTTGAAGTATAATCATAATCTCCAAAATCCTGAAGATGGGTTTGCTATCAGGCTGACTGATGGTTGTCAATCTAAGTCCTAACAGTTTGTGTTTTCCCTATGGCCCCAATTTTGTATAATTTTTAGTAATCAAGAGAGTAACGACTGGGAGTAATATTGAGTACCTACTATGTGTCAAGTTCCACTGAGGGCTTCACATGAGGGCCCTGATGAAGCCCTCTGGACAGTCAGACGCTTGCATCAGCTCCTCCCCTTGACTCTGTGTGGGGTCTGCAACTCACTTTGGCCTAGAGGATGCAGTAGAAGCCACACTCTCGGATCCAGAGTGAACCTCTAAGGCCTGGCAGTTACCACACAGCTCAGCAATTCCACTCCTGCGAATCACCCCAAGAAAACTGAAAACATACACTGACACAGACTTGTACAGGTAAATGTCCATAGCAGCTCTATCCTTAATAAGTGCAACGTGCAAAGGCCAAAAACCCATCAACTGGTGATTGGATAAACGAAGTGTACATCTATACACTGGAATATTACTCAACCATAAAAGGGAGTGAAGTGCCAACACATGCCACAATGTGGATGAACCTTGAAAACATCATGCTGAATGAAGGAAGGCAGACACAAAAGACCACATCTTGTATGCTCCCATTTATATGAAATGTCCAGAATAGACAAATCCATAGAGACAGAAAGTAGGTTGATGGTTGCCAGGGCTGGGAGAGAATCTGCAGTGGTTGCTAATGGGTGTGGGGTTTCTTTTTGGAGTCATAAAAATGTTCTGGAATTAAACTGTAGTGATGGTTGCCTCTGTAAATATACCAAAAACCACTGAATCATCCAATTTCAACAGGTGACCTGTATGTGAATTATATCTCAATAAAACTGTTAAAAACAAGAGGAGGCAGTAGCCTGGCAGTGTCCATCTGCCTTCGCAGTCCTGAGAGCACCAAGCTACCATGTCAGAATCTGGTGACCGTACTGGAGGGGCACGTGGCAAGAGGGAGCGGCCTGGGGCCTCCATGGAGAATAAGGAACCAGGAGACACAGAATGCTGTGCCCCACATGTCTAACCCCATCAGCTGGGCCACCCGGGCTGAGGCGCCAAGATACATGAGTCGAGAAGCCTCCTTGGAGCTCAGAGACAAGCCTCACCGGGCTGGTCCAATTTCCTGCCCACTGAACTGTAACTAAATATGGATGTTTTAAGCCACTTAGTATTGGGGTCATTTGTTACACAGTGCTAGCGGACACATAGTTGCTACTGCAATCCTCAAATGACACACAAGGAGGAGCCTGAGGCTGAAGAATGAGGAGACTTGCCCACAGCCACTTAGCCCACAACGATGCAGCTGGGATTCCAGGCTGGATCTTTCTGATTCCAAACCTTGCTCTCTGGTCTTTACCACTACTCAGCTCTGGCACCCCTCCTGCCTCATATTTGTCATTTGTCATGTGTCTCTTGTGTTCCCTCCTCCACCCCAACCTTCTTGCCTGCTGACCATTTCTCTCTCTCATCTACTGAACGCACACATCCAGGCAGCTCGTCTTTTTTTTAAGCTTTAATTATCTTCTTTATTATGCTAACCTTCAGTACAGCGTAAAGGATAATCATATATAAAAACAACACAGTACACATAATTTTAACACACACACAGACACACACACGAAGGAAATAAAAGATTAATCTCTCTTCTTTTTTTTTTGCAGTACGCGGGCCTCTCACTGTCACGGCCTCTCCCGTTGTGGAGCACAGCCTCTGGACGCGCAGGCTCAGCGGCCATGGCTTACAGGCCCAGCCGCTCCATGGCATGTGGGATCTTCCCGGACCGGGGCACGAACCCGTGTCCCCTGCGTCGGCAGGCGGACTCTCAACCACTGCGCCACCAGGGAAGCCCTAATCTCTCTTTTATTTCCACTTTTCTACTGCCATCTAGTCTTTTTCTAGGAGCTTTAGGTATGCTTGTATCAATCTCTTTTCAATTTATATTTAATTCTTCAGAAGACAGACCAGGTAACATACTTTGGAAATTATAAAATCAATTTTGTCTGTCTTTTTTGGTTTGTAGTCATAAAATTATTCTTTTTGCTTTATTTCTTTTTAAAAAGAAGACCTCAAAAATCTTGCGAAGACTCACAGATATAGAGAACAAACCAGTGGTTAGCAGTGGGGGCTGCGGGCAATATAGGGGTGAGGGGCTGGGTGGTACAAACTACTGGGTGTGAGATAGGCTACAAGGATGTATTGTACAACACAGGGAATATAGCTAATAATTTTGTAAATGGAAGTAACCTTTAAAAAGTATATAAAATTTTTTTAAAATCTTGCTAAAATAGTGTGTAATGTATTTGAAGTGCTCAAATAACCTAATCACGATTGGAATGATCTAATCATTTGTTAGACTGGATCAGAAGCTATTCTTTTGTTTACTGCAGTTTTATGTTCTCTCAATTACTCTCATGAAGCAAAGAAATAGTCACTCTACTAATTCTCTAGTTAATTTTTTATTTTATTTTATTTTATTTTATTTTATTTGTCTACAGAAGTAAAATAAGAAGTTCAGTGAAGGAACTGCAGGATAAATGATAAATTTGTCATAGCTTTTATCCGTGATTGGCTCTTTCTGACACAGGGTTTGAATCTTGTCCCCTGCTCTAAAAATTTAGTAGTCTCCTAGTTCATCTTGCCTAAGTCCTTGGCCTTTCGAGGTCCTCTTGTCACACACCACACGTCACACATTGATACACGCCATACACATGCGTTGCCCATGTTCCTGCTCAGCCTTATTTCTCACCATCCCTAAGTGGGTTTTCTCCACTTCTGTCTGTCACACTGGTCACCTAATTCTCCAACTGGGTGACTTGGATCCTCAGAGGACCTGGCCAAAGTCATGTGGCTGGATTTGGGGGCAGGATGATGACTATGGTCCAGAGCTTGGGGTTCCCAGACTCACAGGGAAACACATGAACCAAATCAGGTACAAGCCATTTCCCTAAAGAGCAGACGAAGGCCAAGGGGTTGATGTCGAAAACCAAATGAGGAGACTGTGATGAGGGTGGAGCAGATGGAGGCAGACGGAAGCCACAATGAAAGACCCCAAACTGGCCAATGGAACTTCTCAGAAACACACACACAAACATACATGCACAAGATCAAGCCATTTATCAAAATTCCTTCTGGCCTTTCCTGAACCTTCCATGTGCTCTCCAGGGTCACTGAGGCCCACAGACTCCCAAGTGAGAGTACAATTTTGATGCAAAGTGGTCAGACATGGGAACCACCCATCCCCCATCCAGGCAACTAGAGTTTACTTGCCTTAAAGCAGAGCTGGATTATTGTATCAAATGGTTTGGGCAAGATTCTCTTATCTTAGTGCAGTTTCAGGAGGAGAGGTCAGGAGACATCAGCAAGCAGATTCTATTCAAAGGGCCTGACCCATGCAAGCCTATCCAATTTGAGAGCCCACTTACCCTGAGAACATCCTGAGCTCTGCCTACCTCCCAGGCTCAGGGAGGTGAAGAAAAGGGTGGAGGTTCTAGAACCTCTGTTTGCATCTTTTTCCTTTTTAGCCTCAAAATGCAGTGTTGGTTTCCCTCAGGTTTCCTGGATGCTCGGATGTTTACTTCTTTGTGTTTTTTTTTTTCTTTCCTGATTACACGAGTAGTAGATATTTGCAAAGTGTAGACAATTAGTCAAGTAGAGCAAAGTATGAAAAAAGATTGAAAAACCGCTCCCTGCTGGAAATCTCTGCACTGGTCTACTTTTGTGTGTGTGTGAAATTTTCCATGAGAAGGTTAAAGACAAAAAAAGGAAAAGAAACCACTCAGCCAGGCCTGTGCGTTTGCTTGGTTTTGTGTGTGGCAAATGCGAGTCATGTAGTTTGGAGATGGTGTTGTCTGCAAAGCCAAAAATATTTACTGTCTGGCAGAATAACACCCCCTGCCCCAGCCCGCAAAGATAGCCCCGTCCTAATCCTCGGAACCTGTAAATAAATTGTGTTGATGGCAAGGGAGAATTAAAGTTGCAGATGGAAGGAAGGTTGCTGCTCTGCTGACCTTAAGATGGAGAGATGTTCCTGAATTATCCTGGTGGGCCCAGTGTAACCACAGGGGTCTTCAATGGGGAAGAGGGAAGGAGAAGTGTCAGAATCAGAGAGATTGCATCGTGAGAGAGAGTCGACCAGCCATTGCTGGCTTGGACAATGGAGGAAGGGGACCACAAACCAAGGATGTGGGCAGCCTCTAAAAGCTGGAAAAGGCAGGGAAACGGATTCTCCCCTACAGCCTCTAGAAGGAACCAGCTCTGCCAACACCTTCATTTTAGCCCATTGAGACCCGTCTTGGACTTCTGACCTCCAGAACTGTAAGATAATAAATGTATTGTTTTAAGCCATGAAGTCTAGGGCCATTTGTCACAGCAGCTACAGGAAACTCATACAGGCCCATGACTAAAAAAGCTTACCACCCTCTCTTTCAGATGCAGAGCTGCCCAATTAGAGCTTTCTGCCATGAAATACATGTGACATGTAGCTACTTGTGACTGGGGGACTGGGTTTTTCATTTTAACTCATTGAGATGGAAACTGAAATAGCCACAGGTGGCTAGTGGCTACTGAACAGATAGCAGAGGCCCTTGCTACTCAGAGTGTGGTCCAGAGACCAGCTACACAGGCTTCCCCTGGGAGCTGGTTAGAAACGCAGAATCCGAGTCTGAGCCCCCAGCCTGCTAAGTCGAATCCACACTTCGCCACGAGCCCCAGGGGATTCATGGGGACATCAGAGTCTGAGACACTGTGGTGGAAGCCACCATTCACTTCCACGCAAATAACTGACCATGGAACAACAGGAGGCAAGGCCCATTCTTAGCAGTTCTCAGGGTCGGATTTCCTAGACCACATGGAGTTTTTTGTTTTTTTAATTTTTAATGCTTCAAAGCATACTATTAGCCAAGTAGATAAACTAACAGCTATTGAATATCTACTACAGCCCAGACCCTTGACCATCTATTATGGACTGAACTGTGCCCTCCTCCAAATTCATACGTTGAAGCTGCAATTCCCAATTCAACTGTATGTGGAGACAGAACCTTTAAAGAGGTAACTAAGTTTAAATGAGGTCATAAGAGTGGGCTCCTGATCCAATATGGCTGGTGTCCTTATGAGAAGAGAGACCCCTGGACTTCCCTGGTGGCAAAGTGGTTGAGAATCTGCCTGCCAATGCAGGGGAGACGGGTTCAATCCCTGATCCAGGAAGATCCCACATGCCGTGGAACGACTAAGCCCGTGTGCCACAACTACTGAGCCTGCACTCTAGAGCCCATGAGCCACAACTACTGAGCCTGCGTGCCACAACTACTGAAGCCCACATGCCTAGAGCCTGTGGTCCACAACAAGAGAAACCACCACAATGACAAGCCTGTGCACCACAACGAAGAGCAGCTGTCACTCGACGCAACTAGAAAAAGCCCGTGCGCAGCAACGAAGACCCAACGCAGCCAAAAATAAATAAATAAAACAAAATTTTAAAAATTAAAAAAAAAAAAAAAAAGGAAGTGATCCCAGGGATGCACACAGAGGAAAGGCCATGTGAGGACACAGCAAGAAGGCGGTAATCTGCAGGCTGAGGAAAGAAGCCTCACCAGGAACCAACCCTACTGACACCGATTTTGGACTTGCAGCCTCCAGAAACCATGAGAAAAGAAATGTCTTTTGTTTAAGTCACCCAGTCTGTGACATTTTGTTATGGCAGCCCGAACAGACTAAAACACCATCTCATTTAAGCCTCACAAAACCCTGTTGAGAATGTCTTTTAATAAATGTACTGACCCTGATGAAAAGACCACCACTTTTTGAGTGCCTGCCCCACATCAGGCAGGTTATAGACACATGTCAAGGCTGTCTCTGTATCATAGACAAGGGTATGGAGGCACAAACAAGCCAAGATGCTGCCCCATGTCACACTCTGTAAGTGACAGATACCAGGTCTGGGGCAGACCTCCATCTTGCTTTCCGCCACAACCCTCTTTTCCACTTTTTTCCCTGATTCACATAATAAACTCTAATTAGATGCACCCAAGCTTTACTCCCCCTAAAATAACTTCTACAAACTCCCCAAGCACAGTCTCTCTCTCTCTATGTATGTATGTGTGTGTGTGTGTACACATACACACACACACACACACACACACATATCCTTGTGGCCCATATTTACCACTAACAGCCACAGTAATGCAAACTAAACACAGATGAATATGATCCACCCATGTCTTTTTTTTTTTTAATTGTCTAGTCCAGGGGTTGGCAATCTTACCACGAAAAGTCAGCCAGTCAACACATTCACAGTTTTGTGGGTGAGATGGTCTCTGTCCCAAGGACTCAAGTCTGTCCTTGCAGCTTGAAAGCAGCCACTGACGATACACAAACAAATGGGTGTGACAGAGTTCCCATAAAACTGTATGGACAAAGAAACGTGAATTTCCTTCCATTTTCATCTTGATTTGTTTTTCAACCATTTAAAAACATACCATTCTGCCTTCCGGGCCATGAAGAGACAGGTGGTGGGCAGTTAAAAGACAGGCGGGGAGCCAGATGTGGGCAGCAGCTTGCTAATCCCTGGTCTAATCCAAAACCACCCAACTGGCCAAAAAGAAAGCCACAGAGCCAGATGATGATGAGCCCTTGCCATTTTCTTACTGAAAAATGTGGACTTTGAATTTCCAATTTGCTACAGATCCCTTTGCCCAATTTCTTATCCAGGCACACCTGTTATTACCAAACTCATTTCTAGGAACTCTCAAGTGCCAGAAAGGGCCTTGAACGGGATAAAGTGCCTTCCTCTAATGAAAATAATGAAAATCAAGGGAATGGTGAAAACAAACCCCCAAGTAGAATTTACATCTTTTTTTTTTTTTTAATAGCATGCCTTTTTTTTTTTTTTTTTATTGTGGAGCACAGCCTCCGGACGCGCAGGCTCAGCGGCCATGGCTCACGGGCCTAGCCGCTCCACGGCGTATGGGATCTTCCGGGACCGGGGCACGAACCCGTGTTCCCTGCATCGGCAGGCCGACTCTCAACCACTGCGCCACCAGGGAAGCCCAATAGCATGCCTTTTGCTTTATACACAAACAGCACTCGTCTTTCATCAATGCGGGAAAACATCAGGTTTTCCTGATGGTTTGTCAAATATTTCGTAATCTCAAATTTGGTTAAGAAGGAGATAATAAAATGGTTGACACGAAAAGGAAATGCCTCACTGACTTTCCTAATCTAACCACTTCAGAGGAGAGCCAATCTCATTATCACATCTCTCACTGCTACTTAAGAGGAATCCCAGGGAGCCCAGAGAGATTTCTCCCCTAACTATCCAAAGAAGTAAAATTGGGTTTGCTCTGTTAACCACATCACTTGAAAATGGCCATCTCCATTTTTAGCAAGTTTGTACATGTCTTTATTAAAATCCAGACCACAAGGCATGCAGACTATTTCACCTGAGTGGCTTTGGGAGGAAGGGGCACCTTGAGACTCTCCATCATCCCTTCGCTCAGGGGTCGGCGAATTTGTTCTGTAAATGGGCCAGACTGCCAGTACTTTCAGCTATGTGGGCCAGTCTCTGTCACGACTCTACCACCGTAGCAGGAAAGCAGCCAAAGCAACTGTACAGAGCACATACCCAAAGGGGTGTGGCTGGGTACCGATAAAACAAGCAGTGGGCCAGACTGCCAGTGGGCTGGCAGGCCATAGTTTCCGAGTTCTGCTCTAGAGCATCTGGAACTGAAGTGCAACGAGAAACCTAGAGAAAGGAGACGGGGTTCACTCCTCAACATGGCAAGCGTGGACTAAGCAAAAGGGGGTATATCCAATATGAACCCCGAAGTTTGCATCCAGGGCTTGTGCTGCAAATTTCTACTTTCTTTTTGTTCTCCACATGCGGCTTCTCACCTTGGCAGCAACTCTATGTAACATTCTCCAGGATGAGCAATAGTTGGCATTTATTTATTACTTAGATGGTGGTTAAGATCCTTAACTACCAAGGCCAAGGTGGAAAGCCAGCTGGTGTGATGTTAACTGCTGTTGCTTGCATAAAGAAACAGTTATCTGGGTGGAGCTGAAAACCTCATCCTTACTCACGGATTAAGCAAAGTTAATCTACTTAAGTGGCCGGGACATCGCTCCTAGTCAGAGATGATAGGGACTTAGAACCAAGGTCTTTGAGATGTATGTACGTATGTATGTATGTATGTATGTATGTATGCATAAACATACATACATAGGAACGAATGAACATTAAGTAAATAAAGACAAAGAAGTAAGTTGTCAAAGATGTGTTTTTGGGGGCTGGGGGTTCTTAGCCTAAAGCTGTCAACGTGGATTTCTCTTTTTTTTTTTAAATGCAAGTTTCTTTAATAAGTTTAGTCATTTTACCATCCTTTCTTTTTTTTAAGGTGGACTGTTTTTTTATATCAGTTTTTTTGAAATATAATTTACAACGTTGTGTTAGTTTCAAGTGTACCACAAAGTGATTCAGTAATACATAAATATATACTATATATAGATTTTTCAGATTCCTTTCCATTATAGGTTATTACAAGATAGTGAGTATGGCTCTCTTTTTTTAAAGTGACCCCCAAAAGCCATTAGGGATGATACACTGAGATGTTCATTGCTGTGTTATTTATAATAGACAAACACTAGAGATAACTCAAGTCTCCATCAGCTGGGGACTAGTTAAATTAATTATGGTATGTCCTTACAATGGCTTATTTGCAATTATTAAGAATGGTAAAAATACAGAAGTGTGCTCATATTATCAGGTGAGAAAAGCAGGCCAGAAGATACAAAGATACCATCTGGATAGAGAAAAGGTATCTACCATACCCAGTGCACGTGCATAGAGAAAGAGCCAGAGGAATGTGTACCCAGAGTGATGCTCTCTGGGGAAAAGTGATTATGGGTGATTTTTTTCCCTTACAGCAAAGCTGGACTTCATAATTTTTCTACAATGAACATGCATTGGTAGTAAGAAACTTTAAAACAAAATAAAACAATCAAAAGCCACTAAAGCTACAGTGGTAGTACATGATGATGTAGCCTTCCCGGGTACTCTGGGAAGTACCAGTGAGGGAAGCCAGCAAAGGTCACAACAATGGTGATCGCAGTGGCATTTATAACAGCGGATAAAGTACAAGTTCAAAGTACATATGAGAGGGCCAAGGTTAAAATGAGATATATTGATGCTGCACGATAGTTAAAAATGAGACCCATGAAGCCTCTCTGGCAGCCCAGAAAATATGAAGGAAATGATGTCAATGATGTTTCACTCCTCTGAAGTGAAAACAGCAGAGACTCACAGACATGGAAACAGCAGAGACTCACAGACATGGAAAAAAAAAATTATGGTTACCAAAGGGGAAAGGAATAAATTAGGAGTTTGGGATTAACAGATACACACTACTATACATAAAATAGATAAACAACAAGGATCTACTGTATAGCACAGGGAACTACATTCAATACCCTGTAATAACCTATAATGGAAAAGAATAGGAAAAAGAATATATATATATATGTATAACAGAATCACTTTGCTGTACACCTGAAACATTGTAAATCAACTATATTTTAACTTAAAAAAAAAAAAAGAAAACAGCAGAACCCAAACTGCCTTACCACTGTTGAACTATGTCGAATATACCAATATGTGTAAGAAAAACGCTAGAAAAGGAATGGGAAGACAGGAAAAGGTTTTCCATGCTGGAAATTGTTTCCAATTTTTTAAAATGATGTGATTGCTCCTTTAACTGTCTGTGTGTGGACTGCTTGGATGAATGTAGGCAAGAAGAGAGAAAATTCGGGCAGTGAGGACACCCATAGGTACTGAGTGCTTACTGGGCGCCACCCAGTCAAGCACCTGGCTCACCTTCAAGTTCACTGAACCTTTTAATAACACCAGTAGGTTTGACTTTCAGGCCCATTTTAAAGATGTGGAAACTGAGGCTTAGAGAGGAGAAATAACCAGCCAAGGCCCCATGAGCAAGAAGCAGAGATGGGATTTGAACCCACATCTAACTGACCCAGAACATGAGCACTTACAAGCTGTGGGACCCTAGGTACTCAAAATTCAAACTTGGGTAACCTTTGGTGCCAGTGTGGGTTCTTGAAAAGCCTCCTAAAGATACACACCCATGAGTTGCCACTTTAAAAATGTACAACAGCCTTTGATGTGCATCCCCCACAGCTCCACTGCTTATAAGAACTGAACAATGAGAAAATAGTTCTCTGGTGAAAAATACAACTATTGAAACAAAATCTCAATGACAGCATTCTCTCCTCCGAGCTCGATTCATCCCCACGACACACAAATGCCTCACCTCATTGAAAGCTCAGCGCCGGTCTGAATAAGGCAGGGAGCTTTCCTCACATCATTCATATGGCTTGAGGACTGACCGGCCAAGATCTTGGCACGTCCGTTCCTGCTGACAAGGACACCGACCTGCGAGAAGCTCGATTCAGCAGCCCTGTTCCCTGCTACTTACAAACCACGGGGTGATACTCGGCCCAGATTTGACAAAGGGAATAAATTACAGAAGCTATGAAGTAGAATGAATTAGCTGAGCAGTAAGACAAGTGGACTTGACCCTGGCCTAGCAAAATCCCACCATTATCACTAACTCGTTCGATTCTTCCAGGTGCAGCCCAAAATCGTATTTGCCTGATTCCTGCCCAACATTTATTGAACAAAAACTGAAAAGGAGTATCTAACATTGCCTCTTTTCTGACTTTTTGACAGCCTCCACAATAAATGAATCCTAGGTGTTTCCCAGAGTGTAATTTGAAACAACTCAAATTGACAGTCAACTTCTACAGTAGAAATTAACACAACATTTTAAATCAACTATATTCAATAATTAAAAAAAAAAACCTGATGAAAGTATCAAAAATAAAAAAAATTTACAAAGGACTTCTTGGTTAAAAAATGTATAAACAAAAGGTCCTTTTTAGAAATGAGCTTTATTTTCAATGCTCTTTAGTTCTAAGAGCCTGCATATTTATTCTTTCCTCCTACCAGGTTACCTGCAAGTTAGGATTTCAAAAACCACAACAAACAAATCAAACACCTGTAGGATCCAGGCACTGACCACCCAAGTGTCATGCTGGCGATTAAACCAGGACTCCCTTTCAAAGAAGCTTCTATGCAAAATGCTGTATTTCCTCCAATGAGGCTTGTTTTTCAAACTTGAAATCATCCACTTGAAAAGCAGTCCCCAAAACCCAAGCTTTCAGAACTGGGTCCCAATATCACCACATAAATCACTCTCATTCTAAAAACTATACAATTAATGGCCCCAAAAGTTACTTTAATAGAGGGCTTCAAGGCAAGGCAAAGTTTCTCATAAAACCCCCATCCACCCTGCCAACTGCTCTGCACCTCTCTTCCACAGGAACCCATAACACTTCACCCTTCAAGTCCTGGGGACAACTTCAGCAGCATGGAGTGGCCCAGCAGAGCCCATTGGGATGGGGAAGGAATTTGGACACAGACCCAGCAACAATGAACTTGTTCATTCCTCACAAATGCAGTCCAATAAGAGGCTGCATCAAACTTAAAAGCCAACCTTTCTGCTTCAGATCCCTGGATACAAAAGATTTTTAAAAATCTGTATAATTTGAACCGAAAAAGGATGGTTATTAAAAATAAACCAATAAATACCCAGATGGGTTAAAGTTTGGTAGAAGAGGGATTCTGATCTGATTAAACAATCTAGATACCACAGCCCCTCACATAAACACTTTTAAGTAGACAGCATTTCAAGGCAGAGATCAAAGTGAAAATATCTTTGAAAAGAAAACAGTGACGTGGCTGGGAAACTGTGTTCATCTTGGTGAACATTTTTTCCACCCACCACAAGCTTGGACTTTCTGGGAAGGTCACCGGTTTTCTGGTCAGAAACATTCTTGAAGTCGTCAGGAATGGAGGAAGAGACACTCTGAGAAGGTGTGTTTCCGGTTCTGTACATGGAGCTCAGGAGCCAAAGAGCCTGGAAAAGTCAGAGGGCAGAAACATCCATGAGGATGGGAAGCGGTTGCCTTGAAAACACTTTCAGGAAATATTTTCTGGTTACTATCATTAAGATCATTTTACATCATTTTCTGATTTTGTAAGTAACTCTGTTACACAACAATGTGAACACACTTACCGCTGCCAAACTGTACACTTAAAAAAAAAGTGACTCTTTTAAAAAGTATCTACTTGGTATGAATCCGTAACATTTTATTTTAGCCCATTCTCTATCACTGCAAATCAGTGGTGACTTTCATAAATAAAAAGACCTTTGACTAAACAAACGATTATTAGAGATAACTCTGATAACTGAAGAAAATCTGGAATAGAAAAGGCCTAGAAACTGTATAAATGTTCATGAAGTTTGGGAATAGGTTGTGATACAGGCCTACAGGGGAAAACCACAGAATTGTTAAAAGGTACACAGTTGGCCCCTGAACAACACAGGTTTGAACAGCGCCAGCCCACTTATACGTGGATTTTTTTCAATAGTAAATACTGCGGTACTACACAATCCAAGGTTGGTTGAATCTATGGAAGCAGGACTGCAGATACGGATGGCCAACTGTAAAGTTATACTCAGATTTTCGACTGTGAGGTGGGTCGGCACCCCTAACCCCCGTGTTGTTCAAGGCTCAATTGTATATGGGAACTCTCTGTGTTACCTCTGCAACATTTCTATACATCTAAACTCTTTCCAAAATAAAAAGGTTATTTGAAAAAATAACAACAGATGGGGCAGGAACAACTGGGTCACCACATGCAAAAGAATGAAGTTGGATCCCTGCCTCACACCATATACGAAAATTAACTCAAAGTGGATCACAGACCTACTATTAAAACTATAAAACTTTTAGAAGAAAACTTAGGTGTAAATCCTTATAATCTTGGGTTAGGCAATGACTTCTTAGCTATAACACAAAAAGAACAAGCAACAGAAGAAATAGATACATGGGACTTAATCAAAATTGTAGGATTTTGCACTTCAAATGACACCATCAAAAAACTGAAAAGATGGGCTTCCCTGGTGGCGCAGTGGTTGAGGGTCCGCCTGCCAATGCAGGGGACGCCAGTTTGTGCCCTGGCCCGGGAGGATCCCGCATGTTGCGGACGGAGCGGCTGGGCCCGTGAGCCATGGCTGCTGAGCCTGCGCGTCCGGAGCCTGTGCTCCGCGACGGGAGAGGCCACAGCAGTGAGAAGCCCGTGTACCAGAAAAAAAACAAAAAAAACAAAAAAAAAAACAAAACTGAAAAGACAATCCACCGAATGGGAGGAAATACTTGCAAATCATATATCCGATAAGGGACTGGTATCCAAAACATAAAAAGAACTACAATTCAGTAATAACCCAACTAAAAAATGGGCAAAGGATCTGAAGACATTTCACCAAAGAAGATATACAAATGGCCAAAGAACACATGAAAGCTCAATGTCATTAACCATTGGGGAAATGCAAATCAACGTTCACATCCACTAGGAGGGCTATAATCAAAAAAACTGACAATAGCAAGTATTGGCAAGGATGTGGGGAAACTGGACCCCTCATACCCTGCTGAGGGGAATGAAAATTACTGCAGCTACTTTGGAAAATAGTCTGGCAGTTCCACGAAAGGATAAATATAGTTACCATTATGACCCAGCAATTCCACTCCTGGTTATATACCAGAGAACTGAAAACTTAAGTCTGCACAAAAACTTGTACACAGATGTTTATATCAGCATTATTCAAAATGGAAACACTGCAAATATCCATCAACTGATGAGCAGATAAACAAACTGTGGCATATCCATAGAATGGACTATTATTCAGCCACAGAAAGGAATGAAATACTGATAAACACTACAACATGGAAGAGTCCAGAAGACATTATGCTGAATGCAGGAGGCCAGACACAAAAGGCCATATACTGTATGATTCCATCAACATGAAATACCCAGAACAGGCAAATCCATAGAGACAGAAAGGAGATCAATGGTTGCCCAAGGCTGCATGAAGGAGGAATGGGAAGGAAATGCTTAATGGGTACTGGGTTTCCCTTTGCGGGGGGGATGAAAATATTCTAGAATTAGAGAGTAGTGACGGTTGCACAACCATATGAAAATACTACAATATACTGAATTGTGAAGACTGACTTCCACTTTTTACTTATTAAAACCCTTTTCCATGGTTTGACACTCTCATTTTCTCCCTATCTTCTCCCCGCCCATACTTTTTTAATGAAGATTTCAACATATATAGAAGAGTTATAACAGTTCGGCAAACACCTACATACACACCACCTGCAATTAGTGCTTTGCTTTACTGTGTATCTATCCATTGATCCATCTACTTTATTTTTCATGTTTCAAAGTCGCAGGTATCAGTGCCCTTGGCCTCTAAATGTTCAGACACCTTTCTCCCTGTATTTCAAGTTTTTTATGACTTTTTAAAATTTCCAATTGAGCTCAGCTCCAACAATACAGAAATGAGTACATGGAATAGCAAACTAACCCCTGAGCCCACTAACCTCCTCAGCAGTCACAGCACAGTCACCTCTGTAGACAGTCTGGAGTAGATCCTTCCAACTCTCTCACTGGAAGTTATTTCCCTCACACACCCACTCAGCATTTATTCAATGTTTACTGCGTGCAAGTCACAACTGACACCAGAGCGTGCATACAGGTGACACCCAACCTTCTTTACTTTCAAACCATTCTCCTGTGTAGACAGAACCTTCAGGCACATTATCAATGATGGTGTTTTGCCAGTTGGTCGTATGGGTGTCCTTCGAGTTACCTGACTCTTCTCCTATTCTTGGAGACTTAGGTGATTTCCAGTTTTTGATATCCTGAAAAAGCCAGTCACTGCCTCCCTGACAGAGCCCTTTCTGGAGAAAAGCTTCCCTCACTCACGGCATGTGCTGAAAGAGCTGGCCTAGGTCAGGGATCTGTAGAAAGCCACACAGTAAGTAGTTCAGGCTTTGTAAGCCTGTCAAAATGGTCCAATCTTGCCATTGTAGTGCAAAAGCAGTGACAGACATGGGTTCCATTCATGAAAACTTCATTCATGAAAATAGGCAGAGGCCCATGCCCATGGGCTGTGGTTTGCTGACCCCTGACCTAAGTGGCTGGAAGCAGGAACCCCCAATCCAAGTAGATCTGGGTGACACCTACATACTCCCAGAAATCAAAATCAGGACACTAGGCTGCTGGCTAAGCTAGCCTTGGGCTGAGCTGGGAGGTCACAAAGCCTGAGGCTACCATCCTGGTCACAGGCCAGCAGGTAGAGCAGTAAAAGTAGCTAGTCAGGTAAGAGAGGACGATGAAGCCAACGGACAGAAAAGAACAAAATGATGATACCACACCGAGTTCTTCTCTGCCCCAGGACCTTTGCCAATGCTGCTTCTGGTGCTACTGTGCCTCTCTCCAGCTCTGCAAATGGCAGGCTTTCCTCTTGTTCTGTAGGTCTTGATTTGAATGGCATCTTCTCAGAGGACCTCTCCCTGACCCTCCTAAACTGGGAGCCCCCTTCCAATTCTCCATCTCACAACTGAATTTTCCCCCTATTTGCTTATTTTACATCCCTGTTATTCTGCGCATTTGCTGAAGGCAGGGACTATGGCTGTTTTGGTCTCAACTGTAATCCCAGAGCACAGCCCTCAAAAGACAGTTTTGAATAAATAAATGAATGAATGGATAGGTGGGAATCTAGAGAGACAAAGGCTGGAGGAGCCCCCCAACACTTCTACTTCCTGTGAGAGCTAGTTATACTTCATACACTCTTCTGCAAATTCCTTGATCTCTTCACGAGCCCTCTCTGTACCTAGGCAGGCCTCATCTGAGCTCCCAAAAAGGGTCTCTCTGGGCATACATCACAGCCCTCATTCTGGGCTCTAAAATACTCTCCAGCAGCAAAGAAACCCCTCCTCCCCCGATCTCCTAAGTCCTGAAATCATCCCCTCAAACAGCCACTGGGCTGGCACAAGGACCACACGGCAACCCAAAATTCAGCATCTCAATGACTCAAGACAGCCAACTTTTCACTCTCTTCCTCTTTAGGGGAAGCACATGGAGATGGGCACAGCCTGGCCCAGAACCCCAGATTCTCCTTGTCTTTTCCCCCGAGTCTGTTTACTATGAGTCTCATAATTCACTAACAGCATGGTCTTGACACTGAAAAGAAAACCAATCCAATTGGATTTCTTTAGTCTAATGAGAAAATAAAATAGGCATAAAAAGCAGAAATAAAGCCTGAATGCACTCCTGCTGGCTTCCAGCAGGCTGGGAGCAAGACCCGGCAGCACGCTGGCCTTTCAAGACGTATTTTCCACTTTGGCCAACGCCGAGTATGGGCTAAGTGCAATCAACAGAGCTGGCGAGAGGTGATGGAGCCATGGGCTCAGCGGAAGGCATCTCTTGGCAGCCTCTGCGGAGGCACCAGGCACAGCCAGGACTTGAAGAACGCCATGTTCCAATCGAAGCTCCAGCCTGGACTGCAGTGACACAGTTTAATTCCTACAGACCCCAGTTTCCTCTCTAGTGTGGAGAGTTCTTACTTGGAAAGCAGAAAGCATGACACGAAAGTGCAGACTGGGAGGACAGAAAACGACCATCAGAGGTTCATTCTGGAGAGCGACCCTGAGGATAATGACAATGAAGGAGAGAGGCGGGCTGGACTTACACGATCATGCAGAACATCATGAAGACATTCCATAGGGCGATGAAGATTCGAAAATATCTGAGGCTCAGCAAGAACTCCCGGATGTTGTCACCTGGAAGGTCAGAAAGCATTTTCACAAGCAGTGCTAACATTTCTGTTGTCACGGCTGCCGTGTGCTTCTGCCCACCCCACACTCACTGCCCCCATGTTCCAATGGCAGCATGGCTTTTCATTTGGGCCACCTCTGTTCCCCAGCCCTGAGCACTCAGGCTATAGCTGCCACTGACCAACCCCCTGAGGGGACCAAGCACTCAGCCTCTGATTGGCTCAGGGAAGGGCATGTGACCCCAGTCTGTCCGATGAGAGCCAGCCCTGGGACTTTTGCCCGAACTACCAGGAAAGAGGCACTTGCTTTCTGCCAGGCTAGCTGGACTGCAAAGATGTAAGCCCAGTCCTCTAAGGCAGGGTGCAACCCATGGCCTGTAGGCCAAAGCTGGCCTCTGCCACCTATTTCTGTATAGCCCATGAATGAAGAATGTTTTTTATACTTTTTAATGGTTAAAAAAAAAAAACCAACAAAGTATTTTGTGAGCCACAGAAATTACATGAAACTCAAATTTCAACAGCCATAAAGTTTTATGAAAATACAGCTATGCCCACTCATTTACATATTATCCATGACTACTTTCAACTTACAGAGGTGAACTGTTGCACCAGAGACTCTATGGCCCACAAAGCCTAAACTATTTATGATCTGGCCTTCTACAGAAAAATGTGCCAAGCCCTGCTCTAGGGTCACCTTTGTCAACACAAGCCAGCCTGATAGTAAAACCAATCCAGGAGGAAAAGAGAGCTGTGGAGGGTCACAAGCTGGAGAGCCAGTTTAAGCCCTGAATCCACGTGTGCCCGAGGACCATTCTACGCTTCGATGTTTCAATTTGCTTTAACCACTTTGAGCTGGTTTTCAGAGTTTACAACTGAAAAAGCATACTAATCCAGGCAAGCAAAATGGGAGTTCTGCTTTGGTGACGACTAACTCTAGTCCCCTCTGATGCCAAGGAACAGAAACCACTCCAAGAAGAGGGAATTTGGTACATTAAGACTCCAGGGGGACTTCCCTGGTGGCACAGTGGTTAAGAATCTGCCTGCCAATGCAGGAGACACGGGTTCGTGCCCTGGTCGGGGAAGATCCCACATGCCGTGGAGCAACTGAGCCCGTGTGCCACAAATACTGAGCCTGCACTCTAGAGCCCGCGAACCACAACTACTGGGCCCATGCACCTACAGCCCGTGTTCTGCAACAAGAGAAGCCACCACAATGAGAAGCCCACACACTGCAGCGAAGAGTACCCACCCCCGCCGCAACTAGAGAAAGCCCGTG
Source organism: Neophocaena asiaeorientalis asiaeorientalis (assembly GCF_003031525.2). Classification (NCBI taxonomy): domain Eukaryota; kingdom Metazoa; phylum Chordata; class Mammalia; order Artiodactyla; family Phocoenidae; genus Neophocaena; species Neophocaena asiaeorientalis. Next base: position 1,490,952 of record NW_020175432.1, read on the forward strand.
TGCAGTAATGAAGACCCAACGCAGCAATTAATTAATTAAAAACAAAAAAGACTCTAGAGACTCGGGTTCCAGGACCTTCCTCTGGGGTTTTGAGTTGATTGCCCAGCCTCTTGAGGCCTCCAGAATGAAATGAATGGATCCAGATTACATGATCTACAAGGGTGTTACCCAAAGTGTCACCCACAGACCAGAGCTGGAACACTGGGAAGCTCAGAAACTTCCACAGCAACCCAACATGACCGCCACCTGGCACTGCTGCACCATCCAAGCACATGAAGAACACAAGGTGTTGCTCTACATGGTTTAGACAAGTCCAGTGTTGTCCAAGCCACGGGGTTAGCAACATGTAGCATAGCCTATATAAGTGTTGGTCCAGCACAGACTGCAAATGTCAGAGACAGATCCGTTCCCAGAATGTCTACAAGGCACTGCTTGGCAAGGTCCTTCTCTGAGCCCAGGATCACAAAAATGGCCTCTCTTACCATGAACAAACACTGACTAAAGGCTACTCATCCCACGGAGTAGCTGAGTGCAGGGGATACAGGAAGGAATGAGACACATGTCCCTGCCTTAAGGAGCTCACAGGGAGGACAAATACTAATATAAAAGCAAGTAACCACACACCGGATTATTCACTAGGACAAGGGCCATGGGAGCTGTAATGGGAGAACCCAACCTGGCATGCATCGGGAGGCAGGTGGGGTCAGAAGAAGACTCACTGGGAAAGTGTGTGAACTCCAACCTTAAACGTGAGCTGGGGACTTCCCTGGTGGCGCAGTGGTTAAGAATCTGCCTGCCAATGCAGGGGACACGGGTTTGATCCCTGGTCCAGGAAGATCCCACATGCCGTGGAGCAACTAAGCCCACGTGCCATGACTACTGAGGCTGTGCTCTAGAGCCCACACGCCTAGAGCCCATGCTCCGCAACAAGAGAAGCCACCGCATTGAGAAGCCCACACACTGCAACGAAGAGTAGTCCCGGCTTCCCGTAACTAGAGAGAGCCAGCGCACAGCAACGAAGACCCAACGCAGCCAAAAAAAACGTGGGCTGGAGTTTACTGACCTTCCACACAGGTGACCTGGGCCTACATATGCCCCAGTTTCCTCCTGTGTAAATGGGCATGATGGGGGACTGGGAAGGCCGCAGCATAGTGCCTGATATATAGGACACTCTCAATAAATGAAGCCACTGTGATATTAGGGGTCAGCCAGGCAGAGGATGGAGAGAGAGGAGCATGATCTACAGGGGCAACTGCCAACAGAGTCCTAGTTTGAAGGAGCCTAGCAGGGAGCCCCGATCAGAGGGAAGCCACCGTTCTGACTATCCTTGTCACCAATGCTTCCGCCACTTTCGAGCCCACGTGGCCAATTTCCCACCTACCATAGCTCCAACTCAGATCTATAGATCACAGCCCCAGGGGCTGGAATAGTGCCTTCCACGTAGTAGGTAAGCAACATATACAGCTGCTGAATGAATGCATGAATGAACAGACGGACAGTCTAGTGATTGAGAGGACAACCTCTGAGGTCAGAAAAACCCAGGCTCAAATCCCAATGCTGTCGCTGATTTGCTGTGTGGCCACAAACAAGTTGAGTCACATCTCTGAGCCTGAGTTTCCTCATCTGTAAAATGGGAAAATGCTCCTTACCTTTTAGGAATGGAGGTGGAGTGAAACACCCATAGGAAGTACCTAACAAGGCAGCCACCACCTGGCAGGCCCCCAATAAAGGGGAGCTGTCAGACTGCCTTCAGATTCGCTGCCCCTTAGGGTTCCTATAGTCCTCATGCAATGCTCCATCATAGCACCCACCACCTTGGCCGCAATGCCACCTCCTCAGAGGGCCTTCCCTCCACACAACCCAGCCAGAGCAGCAATCCCATTGCTATCCTCCCAACATCTTCTTTTTCACTGTGTGTTCCTTGTTTAGGGACTCTTTGTCCCACCCCATAGGAGTACAACCCAAAGGCAGGAATTACTTCTGTCTTGTTCCCTGCTGTGTCCCCAGCATCTAGCACAGTGGCTGTTACATAGTAGGTGTTCAATAAATGTTTGGTGAATGAATGAATGAATGGATACAATAGTCACGTACAGGTCCCATTAGACTCCAAATGGTCACATGTGTCAATTTAGCAGGAAGTATATATTCTAGGGCCTCCAGGGGCCAGTCATGTGAAATGATACAAAGAAAAGGGGGTGGGGGCTGGGATGAGGTAGAGGCCACAGGCCCGTTTTCAGTGGGGTCCTGCTTCTCAACTCCTATCCAACAGGTGTCAAAAGGTTGCTTGAACCCCAAGTTGTAGAATGTTCCAATTTTTCTTGAAAAATCATACATCTGAATCTTTATATGACATCTCCTGATTTATTTGAAAGCTAATCTAAGTGAAAATTAAACAAACAGGTCTACAGCAATCTGGAAACAATAGGCTGTTCATTCATTCGCTCATTCATTCATTCATGCTGGAATGCTGGAACTGCAAGGACACAGATGAGCCAAAACAAGCTGGAGCCTCTTCTCTGGAGCTTAAGGTCAAGTGTGAGAGCTAGATATTAGCCAGATGACGGCATACATAGAAGAAAATTATAACTGTAAGAAGTGATATGAGTGCTGACCTACGCAGGGAGGTCTGGTAGGAGAAAGCAGTGGATGACAGAGGTGGGTAGAAGGAACAGCACAAACTCAGGCACGCACACACACACACACACCCCTAAAAGAAAACTGGTGAAAAAGAACTGTCCTCTCTGAAATGTACCAATTCCAGAGTACAGAAAGGAGGCCTTACCTGTGCTGGGCTCCCTCGACTCCTCCCCAAAGCCTTGCGTGTCCTTCTTTTTCCTACAAACAGAAGCAGACAGCGACCACTTTCAATAGGACAAACAGACCACTTAGTCCCCGGGCCCTGATCCCCAGCTCAGAGGGGAGCTCTAGCCCTACCGTTGGTTTGCTGTGTGACCTCTTTTGCACGGTTCAGTGATGTTCCCTGGGCCACCCCCTGCCCAGCCAATCACAGCCATGCCTGCAGCCACCGACGGGGTGGAGAGAGTGGTTCGAGGCAGCCAGGTGCGGGGCTGCGGGTACAGATTAGGGCTAAGAGATTCTCGGGGAACGGGTCTGAGGCTCTCATGGGTGCGAGCAGAGGGATCCCGGGTGAACTGAGAGTCCAGAGTTCAAATCTCAGCGGCGCGGAGAGTCACAAAAGGATGGATCCGGTTGGAGGCGGAACTTGGGGCTGGGACCTGGGGGCGGGGCCGGCGGCGTAGGCCGTCCTCACGCTCGCGAAGGCGGGGCTACGGGTCCCCCGGATGGAGCCACGGTCCAACGCGGCCTACTCACAGCTTAAAGTTGAGCACCGCCCCGGCGTTCATCAACAGCGTCCTGCAGAGGGAGAATGCGGTTACCTGGACCGCCCCCACCCTGTCGGGCCCTCACGTCCCATCCTCTGGTCCCCCTAATTACCCAAACAGCAGGATGTCCCCGATCATTGTTACTGCCGGAGCGTCCGTCCGAACAGGAAGCGGAAGCCTCGGGAAGGGAGGGGAGAGGAACACGAGCCGACCAATCTTGAAGCAGCTCTAGAGAGGGCTGGACCACTCAGGCCAAGGCAGGCAGGGTCCCGCCTTCTGCAGGCCAAGCCCCCTAAAGAAAGAGCGAGCGCCGCTCCTTGCTAGGAAGGCCTGGGGAGGGTAACCAAGAAAGGGCGGGGCGGCATCATGACGTCACCCAGGGGCGGAGCCATCTGGGGGCAGGGTTGGGTAACGGATTGGAAGCCTTTCGCGCATGCGTGAGAGACCAGCCAGCCAGAGCACTAGCCTTCTGCTGGGCTGGGCTCTCCGATGCGGCTTTTGGAGAAACGGTGCCCCCGATCATTGAAATGCATAGGGGAATGAGTCCTGATGCAGTGGGCTCTGCCGGGCATGGACGCCCCGACTGTTGCATTCCAAAAGGGCCTCCTCCTGGGCCCCACGGAAGGCGGGATCCCCACTAGGCAGGCACTACCCGGGGCGGGGGTCCCGACTGAGCGGTTCCCTAGGAGGACGGGATTCCTTGCGCGGTACAGAAGTCACGATTTACAGAGGGCTGGGATCATGACAGCTCGATAGAGGACGGAGGTCCTGACCGAATGGACCCTATGGGGCACGGAAGTATGTGGTTCACAACTGATCTGGTCCCACGGGGGATGGAGGTCCGGATCCAAGGGCTCCACAGAGGACCTGGGTCCTGATCAGCCCCACAGGAACGCGGTCCTGATTGGTCCGTCCCGCCTGGGCGGGCTCCGTGAGGAACGGATCCCGCCCCCCTCCAAGGACAGATCCCCGGTCCAACTCACACTCCACGGGGACCCCGCACCCCGCCTGGCTGGCCTGAGTGGGGTCGTGATGGCCCGAGGGACAGTGTGGGACATTGGACCGACCGGCCTCCATGGGACTGGAGGGTCCCACCACCCTCCCCAAGATCAGCCAGCGGTCGCCCCTCCTCTCCCGCGGAGGCAGGGTTGGGGGCGGCGCCTGGCGGGCGGG
>NW_020175432.1:1495487-1505598 GCF_003031525.2 Neophocaena asiaeorientalis asiaeorientalis
GCATCACCGGGCCGGGGGCTGGGGTGGGACCCGGCGGGCGCCATGGAACTGCTCTCGGCGCTGAGCCTGGGCGAGCTTGCGCTCAGCTTCTCGCGGGTGCCCCTCTTTCCTGTCTTCGACCTTAGCTACTTCATCGTCTCCATTCTCTACCTCAAGTATGAGCCAGGTGAGCCAGGGCCGGAGGCTGGAGAGGACTGGCATTCCGGGGCGAGGGACGGCGGTTAACCCAGGGGTCTGGAGAAGGGGAAAGGCCTGAATCGTGGGGGAACAGTCCCAGGGACCGGTTTGGGGAAACAGGAAGGTGCTGGGATCATGGGGTTCTCCCATACGGGGCCGGACAGAGGGGAGAGACAAGAGAGAGGGCAAGGAGAGAAGCTCCTGAGATTGTGGCGCTGGGGGAGGGGAAGCAGATGCAGGCTGGAGGAAAGGAAAGGAACGTGATTGCTCAGAGGAGAGGGAACAAGTGCTGGGGAGGATGCAGGGAGAGAAGGTCAGGGGTCCGAGCAGGGTACGGTCGCAGGAACTTGGGCGAGGGGCGTAGGTCGTGGTGAGGGCGCAGGCGGGTCGGCTCTGCTGGCCTGGCCAGACGTCCTAGCTGCCCGCAGCAGTGACCTCCCTCCTTGCCCTTGGAGCGGGGAGCCAGAACGGCAGCTGAGTGTCTATATAAGGGCCGGCAGTGCTGGGAGCTGTGATCAGGTTCAGAGAAAGTGACACTGGTGCCCCTTCCCCGCTGTGGCCCTGGGGCAACCTCCTCTCCCTTTCCCTGGGCCAAGGCTCTGCTGGATCTCGGAGCCCAGAGGGAATTCTTCCAGGTCTGTCCCGGATCCTTTTCACTTACTGAGCAGTACTGGCCCTAGGGCAGGATGATTTGGGGTCAGCCTCCTCCCACCAGCTCCAGACCCTCATGGAGAATCGCTGGGGGGAACACCCAGCTTCTTGGATTGTTTTTTTTTTTTTTTTGAACCATTTTTTTAAAATGATGGTAAATGGCTTCCTTAGAATGCATTCTATTTTTATACAAGGTTCTGGGAGTGTTTCTTGTTCATCTCCTAGTATTTTAATACTTCTAGCACACCAGCAAATTAAATGGACAGTAGAATTTAGCTTTAGAGAAAAGACCAATCACCCGAAACTTTGTGATCTTTTCTCCCACTTAGATGTAAATTATCACTATATTCTCTGGAAGTAGCTTTTTTAAAGATGATAAAAATAGGTGCTTGTGTATATTTAAAAAAAAAAAAGAAAAACAAACCGAAAAGCCCAAAGGAAAAAGGGGATAGTTACAGTTGAAATGGTGGCCACCATTCCAGACCTCACTTCTCTGCATTTATACCCCTGTAGTTACGGATGTAAATGCACAGTCTTATGCAAATAAGATCATACGCTGCCTGGCAAGTGTTTTTGTTCCATTTTATTTTAGCTCGTCCACATGCCAGAGTCTGTTTCTCTAAAGGCTCTTCTGAAAAGCAGTTACTTTGCAAAGCAAAATAAGCTTTGTATTATCTTAGCCTGAACATGGGGCTGTATTTCCTGTCTGCAGATGAATTCCTGGTGGCTCAGGCCAGTCCCCTGGGCAAGTACGGAACCTAGCACACATTGGGAAATCGAAAATTGTGAAGGGCAGCAGCCTAGTAGGGATGTAGGACACAAGTCTCGGAAGGAAAGAGGTCTCTGGGCTGGCTGGGAGCATGCAGAAGGGTTGGGATATTTCTGCTGGAGTCACAGAGTAAATCACCTGAACTTGAAGGACTGCAGCCTGAAGGTTCCTGAAGGCTTGAAAGGGTTCAGTGGTTCTGAACCCCAGCAGCACATTAGAGGCTCCTGGGGGTTCTTAAACCCCCATCTCATCTCCACTCCAGACCAATAGAATCAGAATATCTGGGATAGGGCCCTGGCATGCTCATGTTTCAAGCTCCCCTCCCCCAAGGATGCTATATGCTGTCAAGGTTGAGAACCCCCTGGTCTGATCAACATTCAACTCCCTCCTTTCATAACTGGGGAAATAGGAAATAGAGGCTAAGCTAATTTACATACACAATGAGCCTGTGGTCCCAGGGCTGGTAGATGACAGCCTTGGAATTCAAACCCCAGTCTGCTTGATCCCAAGAATCACTGCGATTGCTCTGGGGTACTTGCCTACCCTTAGAAAAGGAAGGCATTGGACTTAGCTGTTAGTCCCCCAGTTTGGTATTCCTGCTAAGCCTCTCTAAAAGTTTCTTCTCAGAATCCGTGTGCTGATTGCAGGACCAGTTACAGAATATGTGTGACCCCTTGTACAGAAATTAATAATTTTGTGAACCTGAGAGCCAAGCTGGCTTTAAGGAATAATCTTCAAATTGGGAGTCAGTTCTGCTTCTCACAGTGAGTAAACACCAGGCTGGTTGCTTTGCTTACATGAGCTTCAGTTTGCTCATCTGTGAAATGGGCTCGTTGGTAAAATAATCCTGGACTCCCTTTCCTGGCTAATGTGAAGATCTATTGAGAACTTTGTCAGTAGTCAGATCTAAGGCACTTGTGAGAGGTAGTAGAATTATTTGTAAGGCATGGGGTAATGTGTTTTCCAGGATGCAGGCATTTTCTGGGTCAGGCTTTTGTGAGAATCCTGAATGAGGATGAAGCACAAAGTGTGGTCCTCAGGTGAACAGCATCTGTGGCCCCTGGTTAAGAAATGCAGAATGCCAGGCTCCCCACCAAGACCTGCTAAAACAGACTCTGCATTTGAACAAGATCCCTGTAAGCATACTAATATTTGAGAAATGATGGGCTAAAAGAGGCTGGAGCTCCTTAATAGGGCAGGGAGGGCCAGGTCTGGCTCACCTCTAGAACCCTTAGCTCTATGCAAGAAGAAAGAAAGAAGTCGTGGATGCTGGCGGCATGATTGAAGGAATGAGTGAATGAATGATTAAATGACAATCCTGCCTACCTTAAGCCCTGACCCATGCAAAGAGCCTTCCAGACCAGTGGTTCTCAAGTATGGCTACACATTAGAGTCACCTGGGGAGCTTTTAAGACTCTTGTTGTCCAGGTAGCACCGCTTTATCATTAGAATCAGAATCGCAGGGGGTGGTACCATCATCAGTATTTTTTAAAGTTCCCCAGATGAGAACCAGCTCTGCACCAGTGTTTCCCAACCTCAACACTAATGACAGAGACAGATCATTCTCTGTGGCAGGGGCCGTCCTGTGAATTTCAGGATGTTTTGCAGCATCCCTGGCCTCAACCCACTAGATGCCATGAGCCTACCCCAGCTGTGACAAACAAAAATGTCCCCAGGGAATTTCCTGGCGGTCCCGTTGTTGGGACTCCGCGCTCTCACTGCTGAGGGCCTGGGTTCAATCCCTGGTCGGGGAAATAATGTCCCACAAGCCATGTGGTGGGGCCATGAAAAAAAGAAAAAAGTGGAAAAAAAAAATGTCCCCAGAAATTGCTGGTGTCCCTGCGGGGGGACACACTTACCTCCACTTAAGACTCATTGATCTAGACTGAGTCTCAAACCCTAATGCTTCCAAGGGCCAGGCAGGTCATATATGGAAAACAATAAGACAGCCAGGTGAGGACCGTCCCCAGGTGAGGTCCAGCCATGTGCATCTCTCCCTGATTGGAGCTAGAACCAGCAGAACTAATTTTTCAAGGGAAGCTAGAAATGTGATTTGTAGCTCCCTATGTTTATATGTTAGCTATTTGAACATGTCTTTTCTTTTTTAAAATTAATAGACAGTTTTTTAGAGCAGTTTAGATCCACAGCAAAGTTAAACTGAAAGTAGTTTCCATATACTTTGACTACCCACCCACACCAACCTCCCACACAGCCTCCACCACCATCAACATTCTGCACCAGAGCGGAAACATTTGCTACAGTCCATGAACAAACATTATCGTCAACACCATTATTGTCCTATTACCATTATTATCAGGTATTATCAACATCATTATCAGCTAAACTCTGCAGTTGACATAAGGGTTCCTTTGTGTTGCACGTTTTATGGATTTTAACAAGCGTATAATGACATGTATCCATCATTGTAGTATCATGCAGAATAGTTTCACTACCCTCAAGCTCTACCTATTCATGCCACCCCCCCTTTTCCCTCCCCAAACCCCTGAGAACCTCTGATCTTTTCACTGTCTTCATAGTTCTGCCTTTTCCAGAATGTCATAGAGTTGGAATCATACAGTATGTAACCTTTTCAGACTGGCTTCTTTCACTTAGCAAGATACATTTAAAGCTCCCCTATGTCTTTTCGTGGCTTGGTAGCTCATTTCTTTTTAGTGCTGAATAATACTGCACGATAGAGATGTTCCACGGTTTAATTACTCACCTATCGAAAGACATGTTGGTTGCAGTTTGAACATTTAACAACTACTGTGGGAGCCAAAGAGAACTGTTCCTTGATCTCTGGTTTGAACTATAAGATTTTTGAGGGTTGGGGACTGCTCACCCTCCAGCCTTTTGAGGAGGGGCTGCTATTCCATTTTACAGTGGGGGAAACTGAGGAAGAGAGCTGAGCACAGAGGCTTGGGAGAGAGTGACTTGTCTTAGAGAAACTCTGTGAACACACTTCCTATGTTTGGACCTCACACTAAATAGCGCAGAATGGCAGCAGTGCTAAAAGTGCCCTGGGGAAGCTTCTAGCACTTCCTGGCCATCCACAGACAGGACACCGACCCCCTGAGAGGGAATGTTGTGGAGCCCATCACAGGTCAGAACGAGGGTCCTGATAGGGGTTTCTTCCTTCCTCCTTAGGCAGACCTGATTTTTATAAGTCCATCCACTAAAATTTCCACCCACAGGTACTTTCCATTTCAGTTCAGTTCCAGAAATAACTCTCATATAATTGTTAAACACTGAGCAATTTCTTTTCATCTTCACAGATGCCCTCTGAAATGAATGATAGCGCTGGGTGACCAACTCGCCCACATTCGCCCAAGGCAAGCACCCAAAGTCCCAGAAACCCCTCAGCCCCAAGCAAACCAGGACAGTTGGTCACTCTAGACAGCATCCTCATTCTACACATGACTAAACTGAGGCCCAGATAGGGGAGTGAGCAACCAAACTCACCCAGTGAGAGGGGAGTGCTTTGGTGGCAAACCTGGAATTGAAACCCACATTCAGCTGCTTCTGGGTACTGCCCCAAGTACTCAGCAAGAGAAACCAAAAAGGAGCATGGCACAGGGAAAGAGCCAGGGGGCAGTTTCTTGACCACTGCCTTGCTGTGGATCCTTGGGGCAGGACATCCCCACCAGCCTCAGTCTTCGCATCTGTAGCAATGGGTAGACTCATCCCGTCCTTCTAGGGTCGCTGGGAGGGTATTGATAATGAAAAGAAGCTCACAGACCTAGAAAACAAAATTGTGGTTGCCCAAGGGGAAGGGGGGCAGGGATAAAATAAGAGTATGGGAGTAACAGATACACACTACGGTATATAAAATAAACAACAAGGCTTTACTGTATACCACAGGAAATATATTCAATATCTTGTAATAACCTATAATGGAAAAGACTCTGAAAAAGTATACACAGACAACGTATAACTGAATCACTTTGCTGTACACCTGAAATTAACACAATATTGTAAATCAACTAAACTTCAATTTTTTATTTTATTTATTTATTTGGCCACACCACGCAGCTTGTGGGATCTTAGTTCCCCAACCAGGGATCGAACCCAGGCCCTTGGCAGTGAAAACACGGAGTCCTAACCACTGGACCACCAGGGAATTCCCTTCAATTTAAAAAAAATGCATAATGATGATAATACACAGAGCACTGAATCATCAATATAACTTGGTGGAGGGAGTGCTTTCATTCTCCCTTTGACAACAGAGGAAACAGGCTTGGTGGGGAGAGGGGGCAGGGGCGTTTATTTGCCCAAAGCCATGCCAGAGTGAGCAGTAGAGCCAAAACCCAGGTGTGTGACTTTTCTACCAGGCCTCACTCGTAGTGAGGAGCCTACTTTGTTCCCGCAAAACCCAGGTTCCCATCCCCACCCCCACCCTCCCTGGCCTTATGGTCCCAGAGGGCACAAGAAAGACCCTGGAAAGAATTCAACCCCTGGGGGTTATTTTTAGTTGCAGAGGTATCCATTTCTGCAAAACATGGGTGCCTCACCTGACCCGGCCCCTGTAGGACCCACCAGCTGCTCAAAAGGATTAACTCTCAGCTGGTGACATTTTAAATAGATGCCCCAGAGGAGTAAAGAGAGCTTTCGGCTTCATAATGGAGGAACTTGGTAGATGTTGAGACTCAGGATAACCTTGAGGGCGGGGAGAAGATGCGCTTTGGGCTTGTGACTCCAGGGTGAGATTGAGGAGGGAAAATTTGATTCCAACCTCTACTAGGAGTTGGGCAAAGAAGGGATTAGGATTCCCACCTGACAGAAGGAAAGAGCTGGAGAAAGAAAAAAATGATTTGTCCAAGAACATGTGGTTAGTCAATGGGGGTGGTAAAGAGAAAGGGAAGAGTGTTGCTGACTTACTCTGAAACAACTTTTATGAGACGTGTTTCCTGATTCTAAAATGTATATGCAAGAAAGTGGATAAATAACTTGCAATCTGTTCCTATGATGGAATACTATACAGCAGTGAAAATGAATATTACCCTTGAAAATATTGTGCTCAGTGAAAGAAGCTAGATGCCAACGGCCACGTCTTATGATCCCACCTATGTGTAATGTATAAGTTCAAGAATATTTTTATCACTTCAAAAGGAAGCCCTCTCCCTATTAGCAGCCACTCCCCATCCCCCCTCCCCCAGTCCCTGGCAACCATTAATCTGCTTTCTGTCTCTATGGATTTGCCTGTCCTGGACATTTCATAACAATGGGATCATACGTTATGTGGCCTTTTGTCTTTGACTTCTTTCACTTAGCATGTTTTTGAGGTTCATCATGTTGTAGCATGTATCAGAACTTCATTCCTCTTTAAGGCTGACTTGTATCCCATTGTGTTAAGGGACCACATTTAGTTTATCCATTCATCTGTTGATGGACATTTGGGTTATTTCCACCTTTTGGCAACTGCGACTAGTGCTGCTGTGAACATGAGCATGAGTCTTCCAGAACCTAGTGATGGGTTCTTGTGCATAGGGCAGCATGGTACCATGCTGCCTACCCTAGGCTATGAGACCTCCTGTTCCTGGACCCCCATCCCCAGCCATCAGAGAGGGGGCAGGCAGTGAGGGGCCCACGAGGGGGCTTGGTACAGACTGTGGAGCCTAGTGTGATGAGGTGGGAGAGCACCCCAAGTCCTTCTTGCTTATCAGCTTTAAGGGGACCCTTGTTTTTTTGCAGTTATGGTGATTAAATATTTCAAACATACAGAATAACTATCCCCACTGATACCTCCGTACTCTCTCCGTACACAGACTTACCAGATGTGAATGTAGATTTGCTTCAGATCTGGGTTTTTTTGTTGTTTTTTTTTTTAAGAAATAGTGGCAGGCAGAGCCAACCCCATCCGTTCCTCTCCCTCCCTCTCTAGATGTGACCACTGCCCTAAAGGCAGCCTATATTCTTCCCATGCCTGTATGTATACCTTTACCACTGTTTATGTATCTATGAAGTGCATGGAGCATTTTGTGTTGTTTTATGTATATACATAAAATATACATAAACATAATCATTTTGCAATCTAACCTTTTGACTTAGCAATAACGTCATGGGATTTATCCATGTTGATACATCTAGAGTGGGGGTTCTCAGCCAGAAGGGAATTTGTCCTCAGGGGATACTTGGTAATATCTGGAGACATTTTTGGTTGTCACAACCAGGGTGGGGGTGGGCTACTAGCCTCCAATGAATGGAGGCCAGGGATGCTGCTTGACATGCTGCAGTGCACAGGATGGCCCCCACTATAGCAGAGAATGATTCTGCCCCATACACCAGCAGTGCTGAGGGTGAGGAGCCCGGATCTAATTCATTTTTAAATATCTCCTCTGCGATGTTCCATTCTGCGTGACTCTACTCCCTCACTAAGAAACAGTAGACTCCACTTTTCTCCTGTTGTAACAGTGTGGCAGTGAAATCCCCCTCCCCATGTCTCTTTGCCCACACGCACTAGTTTCTTTTGAGCAAATAGTGAGGAGCGGAATTGCTGGGGCACAGGCGACTCACAGCTTCTGGCTTCCTCCGTATTGTCAGATTGCCTCCAAGCTGGTTATGCCTGTTGACCCTCCCAACTGTGTGTGTACAGGGGAAACCTGGGCTTTTTCCCTCTGGAGGAGGGGCAGATAGTCCCCTCCCCACTTCTCTGTGAGGTTGACAGATCTGAGAAGAAGGCAGCGCCCTCTATGGAGTACAGTGGACTTCATGTTTCTTTCCCCAAGACAGGCTTAGAACATTGGACATCAAACCCAGGAAAGAGGCTTGGATGCCATGTTGAAAGGTGTGGGGTCTGTGTGGCCCTGGCTTGGTCACTTGCTTTGCTGGATATCCAGCCCATGCCGACCTGACCAGTATATCTGGCATTGAGTGCCCCTTAGCTCTTAGGTTTCCTCTCTCCTCCCCCTTCCACCTTCTCCCATGCTCTCCCTTTGCCTGGATCATCTTCACCCCTCCACCCCCGTCCTCTAGGAAATCCCTGCTCATAGTTCAGATCTCAGCTTAAGTGCCACTTCCTAAATGAAGTCTGACCTCCTCAGCTGGGACAGTTCCCCAATTAAACCCTTCAAAGCACCATGTGTCTCTCCCTTATGAGGTTTAACCTTCATTTGTGGGATTATTTAACCACGTTGCCTCTCTACCGCACTACGGGCCCCACAAAGGTAATGCCTGAACCAGCTCTTGCTTATGGCTGCATCCCCAGTGCCTAGCAAGAGCCCAGCACATGGTCAGAGCTCAAAAATACTCACTGAATGCCTGGGTGATCTTGGGTAAGCCATTGACCTTGGGGAGACTCTGTTGCCTCATCTGTCAGATGCTATGTTAATTTCCTAGCGCTGCCATAGCAAATGACCACAAACTAGAGGGCTTAGAACAACAGAAATTTATTCTCCACAGTTCTGAAGGCCAGAGTTCAAAGTCAAGGTGCCTGGTTCCTTCTGGAGGCTCTAGGGGAGGATGCTTCCATGACTCTTTCCTGGTTTCTGGTGTCTTCCAGCAATCCTTGGCATTCCTTGGCTTATACATACATTACTCCAGTCTTTGCTTCTGTCTTCATATGGCCATCTGTATGAATTTCCTTTGGCTGCCATAATGAAGTACCACAAACTGAGTGGCTTAAAACAGAAATGTATTGTCTCACAGTTCTGGAAGCTAGAAATGCAAAATCAAGGTGTCAGCAGGGCCATGTTCTCTCTGATGGTTCTAGGAAGGAATCTTTCTATGCCTCTTCCTAGCTTCTGGAGGTGGGTAGCATCCTTGGGTTCCATGGCTTGTAGATGCATCCCTACAGTCTCTACCTCCTTGTTTGTATGGCCTTCTTCCCTGTGATATGTCTCCTCTTATAAGGAACACCAGACATTGGATTAAGGCCCACCTAATGACCTCATCTTAACTTAATTACATCTGCAAAGACCCTATTTCCAAACAAGGTCACATTCACAGATACCAAGGGTTAGGACTTAAACATATCTTCTTGTGAGTTCAACTTACAACACCTTCTTCTTTGTGTCTGTGTCTCCTTTTCTTGTCTTTTATAAGAACACTCTCATTGGATTCAGGACATACCCAGATGCTCCAGGATGATCTCATCTCGAGAGCCTTACCTTATTTGCATCTGTAAAGACCCTATTCCAAATGAGGTTTTGAAGGACATGAATTTGGGGGGGGGGGGGTCCCTCCTATAACTCACTATAGGCAGGGATATTGATCCCTACATTACCTGTGGTTGAAAGCCTGGGCTCTGACGCTGAAGCCTTGAGGATGGTGTGAAGGTATGTGGTTGCCTGGGACACAATAGTAACTCAATTTAAAAAAAGAGAAGTAACTCAATAAATAAAGGGAGCAGGGGAAGTTGTTGTTATAATGTAACCAAAAGTGCCCAACACAACCTCAGTGCCTAGGAGTGTTCAGTCCACGTTTGCTAGAATGTAACCTCCGTGTGGACAGTTCTTTCACTAACAATTATTTATTGAGTAACTACCATGTATCAGGCACAGTACCAAGCACACAGGG